>NC_089270.1:19282861-19618300 GCF_963930625.1 Muntiacus reevesi
AGGCTGCTGAGAACAGATAGAAAAAAGTACATTATAGGTGAGAAATCTGATAATTTTGTAGGAGAGTGAAGTGATTTTTATCATCGTTCCTCCTGTTATGGTGTTGAATCCTCTGGTGTTAAGACCTCCAACTAGGCAAGCGTTTTAGTGAACAGAAGTTTATGTCAGTAAGTTAAACTTACATGATAGATGTTTAAATTGGGGGCTTGGAGCCTGTTTTTGTTAATAGTATTAAAACACAGCACAGCTATGCTGATTTGTTTCCTGCCTGGCTGTTTAGCACCATAACAGAGTTGAGCAGTTACGACAGACTGTAAAGCCTGAAATGTTTACTATCTGGCCCTTTACAGAAAAACTTGTGCAGACCCCGATCTAACTCAGTGAATTTGTTTTGGAATTGTTAAGCAGTACTATATTTTATGATTGTGTTATGCGTCAAAATCTTTTTTTAAAAGGGGGGGTTAAGACATTGAATTAAAAGCTAGGTTTTAAAAAGTGAGGTTTGTTTGTAAACGTTCCAGATCAAAACCATTTTCTGCAAAAAGGTTGGAACTGGTTGAATAAAAAGTAGGTTTTAAAAAGTGACGTTTGTTTGTGTTGGATAATGTAAAGCTATCAACCTCATTTTGAGTTTTTGTTATATTAAATTGTTACAGTGCCCCATGATTTGGGAGATTTAAATAGAAAAATGTGCTCAGGTGTAATTCTTTGCCTCCAGCAGTTCAGTGTTTTAAATTTAGAGGATGATTTATCCCTACATCTGACATTTTATAAAAGTTATACTTGCATACAGCACTAGGGTATAAATGTTGATTTTTATACCATTTGTTTCCATATATTTGATACCACATTTAAAGTGCTATTCTCAGATCCCTTTCAGGTGTTATTTCTTGACCAAGATGAATATTTTCCTGTGCACTGGGCTCTGATTTGCATCCAAACTTGGGCAGAATTGAAAAACTCCCTTTATATAAATCTATTCATCAGCTTCATACTTTTTAGGTCTTTTATATTTCAGTCTGAACTCCTTGCCCTTCAAAATTGTTGAGTAAGTTGAGGCTTTGCTGTTATTCAGAGATGGGGTGGTGGTGGTGGTGGTTTCCCTTTCTTTACATATCAATTTAGGTTCTCTTTGCCTGAATCCCAGGTCTTGCTTTTGTATAGCCTATCTTCCTGCTGAGGCCTTTGCATCTATAAAGGTCTATTCCATCCTTGTAACTGAATTATCAGGACTAGTTTGACTCAATAGAAAACTCAAGGTTTCGTTAAGAGATGTGATGCTGTTTTGAATCTTCATCATATGAAATGCTTAGTGTTTTACCGCTGTGTCATCAGTGTTCTCCAGTTTCATGACTGTCTTGGGTTTGTTTCATCCATTGTGCTGAGCACTTGGTGGGTCTTGGCATTGTGTAAACATGCTCTTCAATTCTGGGAAATGTTACTGATCTAGTCCTTCCACATGGCCCTTCACCACCCCAGTCTTTCTGTTCTCTGGAATTGTTATTTGGGTGTGAGCCCTGCACATCCATTGCAGGTTGCTAATTATACTTCGAGCAAGTTTACAACTTTCAGCTTTTTTTTTTTTTTTTTAAGGTTTTAAATTTCAATCAATTTCTAAGGCCACCCCTTCCAGCCTGTTACTCCATGGGTTATCTTTTCTTCATCTCTCAGATTATTTGTAACTTTGAAAGTTTTGTTTCCTGCAAGATATTTTTCTTTCCTGTTGCTTTGGCCTCTGCCCTTCATCTTCCTCAAATATTTGGTGATCTTTAGCGCATATTTAGGAGTGGAGCATTTTAAAAGCTGCTTGGATGTTGTGTGTGGGGCTAAGGGATGGGGAGGATGGGGACTTGTCAACCATGGGGTTCACTGCTAGGCAGTCAGGCTGTCTCATTGAGGAACCTCTTGATGCATTTCTCCCCCACTTCTTTGAGCTTATCAGGTTCCCCAGAGAAGTGTTTTGCTTTTTTTTTCCATTCTGCTGCCTGGAGGGTAAAACTTGGCTGCCAGTGTTCTGAGATCCCAGTGTCGGGAGAAACCTGAGGGAACTGAACAAGTAAAGCCTTTTCTAACTCCTTTGTTTCATCACAGTACGCCTGTTCAAAGACCACCCTCCCTTACCTGCTCAGACAAGTTTCTGCTAGGATGAGTTCAGTTGTCCTGCAATACAGAGAAGATATGGAGGTTTAATTGCTTGTCAACCAATTCTCTTTACCTCTATTTCCAGAGACAGCAGGGCTACCAATTGCTTAATAAGCCTTGGGGGTTCTGTGATACAATTTGAATTACCCTCACTTGCCTGCTTGGTCAGTTGCCATTTGTTCAAAAGCTTTGCAGTTTATATAATTCAGTTGTTTCTTTTCTATGGTTTCTGTTTTGATTTTTGACTGTATGACTTGTGGAATCTTAGTTCCCTGACCAGGGATCGAACCCATGCCCACTGACAATGAAAGTTGGATTGCCAGTGGTAATCCAGTGGTTTGCTGGGGGAGTGCCTCTTGTCCACTTTTTTTTTGTCCTTAACGTGCATTTTTTTTTAAAACAACCAGTTTTTGCCAGGGACTGTTCCCAGCCCACTCTCCCTTTCCTCTGCTTTTTTAAGCACTGGGTTTTAGTAAGATTTCAGAAGGGAAGTGATAAGCAGCCTTTTTGTGTGAATGTGTGGTGATGAAAGGATTGGGGGAACCGAATGAGGCAGACAAAAAGTACAAGTAGTTCAGTGCCCTTCTAAAGTTTGGTCAAAAAGTAAAGTTTACTGGTAGGTTGCTAGTTGAACATAGAACCAATCTCATTTACTTGCTGGACAGTGTTAGGAAGCTTTGATTTCACTTCTCCCATCAGTTTTGTAGACCTGTTAGAGCTACTGATCCCATTTTCTATGCCTGTTGTCCTAATTCAGATTTTGATACCTTTTGATTGACTAGATGTCTGCTACCAGCTGAGTTAATTAAATTTCTCTTCGTGGGGTCCTGGGTTTTCTCCTTTGTTCCTTTTCTTATCTTCAATCTGTTTTACACGGTTGCAAAGGTATTTACCACATTACTCTCCATTGGTACGGCGACTACTTCATTGTTCTTTGTTGTATACAAGTTAGAATATAGTGTGCGGACACCTCTCCAGGTTCCATTTATGCTGAGATAATTTTGAAAGGTAATCTTACTAATAACGTTAGAATCTGATTATCAGTTCTTTGTGTTCTGTAGTTTATGTGCTTTGTTTTACTGCCTGGAAAAGTTCTTTGAAGTTGTTACCTTCCACTTTAAAAGTACTGTATGTGTGTGGCCTTGAGGTATTGGGAATTTTAAAACAAGGACTGATTCCACTGTCCATCACCGTGTTTGTTTTTTCCTTAAATGTATAATGAGTTTATTTGGTTTAGAGTCAGATTAACCAGAAATGTAAAAATCTGGATCCATGTATAATGGATACACTGACATCTCAGTAAATTTATTTGGGTGCAGTTGACTTAATAGTGCAATTTATCAGTGCACTAATATTTAAGGATGACCCTAGATTTCATAAAGACTGGTTGTTACTACCTACCTTTGAAACAGTTGAGAAGAATGCATACTGATTTACCCTTCACTATAGGCCATATTTAGGAGTCTAACGTGAAATTTTGCATATGTACCATGATTCTAGCAAGATGAATATCCAGCTGTGTAAAATGAGTTGGCTTGGGCTATATGTTGCTGTCAGTTGCCTATAATCTGAAAAGTAGCAGGGAAATTTATTATAATCTGTTGGTATTTAAAAAGAGGCTTGCAGCCAGTTTATATCAGAATCAGTATTGTTTGGAGTTGTTGCCTGGAGTTCTGTATTTCACACACATCGGGTGATCTTAGCTGCATAAGAGTTGTAAGGACTTGCTTTAAGATGGTTAGTTAAGCATGCTGTTTTCATTTTTTGTTTTTATTTCTATCTTGCGTAAAGACAAAGGTTCATGTTTCATAAAACAACACCACTCAAGGATTTTAATCACAGACCCCAGGTCTAGCTTGAAAGAAAAAAATAGACTTGGTATTCTGAAGAGTGACTGAGATGACAGCAGTAGGGTACAAGCTGGGGAAGGAATGGAGGTGGTGGGAGGAGGTACATTCTATGGCCTGCCTATTGCCCCCTTGGTTTGTCACTAATCTCATTGATTCCATTTTTACGAATTGTTAATCAGCAACTCTTTAAAATTGAGTGTTGTCTAGAGTTGGGCTGATTACATATTGCCTTATTTGTTCATAAGCATCTTTTAGAATCTAATGAATGAGTTGTAATTCCAACAGCCTCCAGTTATAAATGACTATAGTACTGGCTAAGTTGCTTCAGTCGTTTCTGACTCTGCTACCCTATGGACTAGCCCGCCAGGCTCCTCTGTCCATGGGATTCTCCAGGCATGAGTACTGGGAGTGGGTTGCCATGCCCTTCTTTAGGGGATCTTCCCGACTCAGGGATTGAACCCGTATCTCTTTGGTCTCCTGCATTGGCAGGCGGGTTCTTTACCACCAGCACCATCTGTAGCTTTGGATAAAGACTAGGGTCCAAGGGACTGTGTAATTTAGAAGACAGCAATGGGGTAACTGCTAAGTGTTTTTTCCCCACTAAGCCCTTTGAAGGCAGATAGTTTGGAGGGACAGAAAGAGCATGAAGAGGACTTGATAACATTATTTTACTATTTAAAAAAGGGTGAGCTACTTTATAGGAATGAGATCCTAAGTGAGCAAGGTGTTCTTTGTTACAGCAGTCCAAGTCAGTTATTTTAGTTGTCATGGGAGGAATTCTTTACAGTCTTCAAAGAAAGTACAGACAGTAGGAAAGGTTCTATTCATTAAAACATGGATATTAGGGTTACTGGATTCTATTTTGAGAAATGTAGATAAGTTGCTTAGGAAGATAGTTTATTTCAAGGTATACATTTTATTTATGTAGGCATATTGTTTTATTTTAGAATTTGAAGGCAAGGTTACTTTCCTGAATTATTAAAAATTTCTCTTAAAACACTAGAAGAAACTTAAGAGGTCTGTTAGTACCAGTACCTAAATGTGACATTTAATATGTCATGGAAAGCTATGCTTTTGAATAAATACTTGAGGAAAGTAATTATAATTGGCCCCTTTTTGTATGGATAGCCCTGATTACATAGGGCTTTATCACATATTTAGAAAACATTTGCCAATCTCAGACTGGTGAAGTGGAACCCTTTTTAAAAGAAATTGGAAGAGTGGGTTAGTTACGAGATTGGCTATGGCAATAAAACTTCGAAATGTTCAGAAATTTGTTGTAAATGGCTTCTCCAATCATTGATAAAGCATGCTAGTACTAATCAATTAGTTACATGTATTAAGGCCTATCAGCATGTCATTTTTTAAGAATCTGGTTGATTTGATTTTAAACCCAACGTGATGTTCTCTGTACCATTTGACATTTCCAGGCATACTTTCCCTAAGCAAATTCTGTTGGAACCAAGAGTTTCCAGTTCTAGGAGTCTACTTCTAGAGTCTTCATATGGGCTTTAATGGGGTTTTAATTTGCACTAAACTTCCTTTTCTGAAAAGATTACTCATGTTCAAATGACAATGTCGTGCTTTTGTTTTACAATTAAACTCTTACAGCAGTCATGCATTTTTTGCACTGTCTTTTTTCTTTTTTAATTTAAGCTTTCCCCTCTTGGATGAGTTTCTTGAAATAACATAGGTCTTACTTTCTTAGTTGACAAGGTAAGGCAACTACTGTCAAGTCAAAAAGGACATAATGTTAAATGATGGGATTTTATGCATAACTGGTTAAATAATATTAAAGTTGAGATTATGATGGACTAAAAAAGGGCAATTTCCAGTTTTCTCCAGGATGTTATGAGAAAGGATGCCTGCAATAGGAGTAATCTCTATGGGGATGTTCAGTCTTTGCCCTCACCTGGGCTTGCTGTCAGATTGTGGTGAAACCACCAAAAGGCATGGGAATGCATTTAATATCTTTGCAGACTTACACATTTTTCAAAAAATGGCAAATTAGAGGCGTGCAATAGCAGTAATGTTAACCAAGGTACTTGCAGTCAATGTAAATACAGAAAAAGCCTAGCTATTATTTCATTATATTCCTATGTTTGTGTCCTCTGAGGACTCCTTTCAAGGGATGTGGGGGTCTCATTGTGCTGGCCTGCAAAGAGTGGTTGCCATTCTTGTGTGGGTCATAGTACTGAACAGGTGCTTCCCCTCTTTAACCAGCTTGTGATTTGTCTAAATGCAGGCTGGAATTAAATCATGCATTCTGTAGTTCTAGGTTCTGCTAACATTCTATAAAGAGATAATGAACTTTGAAAAGTTAAAATAATTCTCAGACTTATTGTAATGTGTGGGACATTCTGTCTAGCAGATTATTTTCTAAGTTCTTGTTTAGTATATTCAGTGGAATAGATATCAAATGAGTGCTTCCTGAGGTTCTGCTCTGTCATTTGCCCTGTGATGTTGGGCACATAAAATTTTAACTCCTCCAACAAGCATCAGTTTTTCCAGCTGTAAAATTGGATGTTCTTTAGGAGGTATGTGCAAAGTGTTTTGATGGTGGTTCTCAGCTTCATACAAAAAGTGGTCAGGCTTGAGGGGAGTACACACACGTAATTGTCCACCGTGATGGGAATGAGTGCCCTTTGCGAGGCTGGCTTGGGCACATGCAGGGACTCCCTGCTTTTGCTTCTGTCACTCTTCTGGAGTCTCTTGCTACGAGGTTCCATGTAGTAGCCCTGTGATTTTCATGAGTGATGCACAAAGATGAGAAAAGCAGGAGGGAGGAGTTAGGGTAGGCTAAAGACAGTTCTAGGTTATGGAATAGTTGAAATAAACTATTTCGAAATAAACTCAAGCAGTTTCCTGGGGAAAAGAAAAATACGTAGTTAAGAGTTTCAGGATTTAAAATTTGAGGTGTTTGCATGATACCCATGTGAGTGTCTCCAGGAGAAAATCATTTGTGATTCAGAAGGAAGGTTATTGCCAGAGAAGGCAATGCTGTGGGAGTGAAGAAAAACACCCCGGATAGTGCGGAAAAGGAAGATACCTGAAGGCTGAGCTCTCTGCAGGTCCTCTGAATGGATGCATGTGTGCATGATTGAACTCCCCAGGTCTAGCCCACTTTCTCCACTCACACAGCCAGCGGTGTCTTCGTTTGTTTATCCTCACTCCTCTTAACGACATTAGCCGGATGGAGGCTGGCAAGTTAACCTGTGCTTCAGTTTTCTTATCTGTAAGATGGGAAGAATATTATGTACCTCAAGGTTGTGAGGATTAAATAAAAAAGTTATTTAAACAGTACTGGCACATCAGTGGTCAGTAACGTTAACGGGACTGCCTTTACCTGTTGAGATAACTTTGACTTCCAGTAGGGTCCAGTTCCCATCCCTCTTAATGACTGGAGCCAGTGATGATCATTATCTTTCTTGTATTTATTCCCTGCCACACAATTACCATTTAAGTAGATGGTATTTTAGTGTCTTTATGATCTTCATGGGTCTTGCCTTCTCAACTGAAACGTAAGCTTCCCTTAACATCAGGACCACTTCTCACACTTGTGTATACAGCCATTCATTTCTTAAACTCTGGTTATCTCTATCAGTATGGTGAAGTCGCTCAGTCATATCCGTCTCTGCATAACTTAGAATAAATCCTAATGTTCTAGGACTGTGTTGGTGCCGAGTAGGAACTCAATACTTGAACCCACAAATGAAAAATCTAAGATTATCTAAATATTTGTTCCTTTCTACTTGGGTGTATTGTGACAGGTGTAGCACAGATAGCAGGGAAACAGTCCATATTAATGAGTGCTTTCCTTCTTCCTGGCAGCCTTCAGGAGTTGGTAAAAAATACGTATCATCTGGAAAACAAACTTGAGACTGCCTGGGGAAACAGGCATTCTGTGAGACTTGCTTCCTGGAACCAGGGTGATGACCTGTACTTTAAACAGTGCAAGTGGAGAAGAGGTTGCAAAGGCATGTAGGAACATAATAACATGTAGCATAATATTCAGGCTTCTGGGTCTTGGCATCTCAATATGTAAAACTGAGGGCGGGGTGGTGGTTAGATGAGGTGATCTTTAAGTTCCATGTCTTCAAGCAATAAATATGCTAGTATTCACTGGCAATCAGTGAAGCATTGTTTTATGAAATGGCAACCCACTTCAGTACTCTTGCCTGGAAAATTCCATGGACAGAGGAGCCTGGTAGGTTACAGTCCATGGGGTCGCAAAGAGTTGGACACGACTGAGTGGCTTCATTTAACTATACATTGTTTTATACATAATTATTATAAGTTGCAGAAATATTAGGTAAATTTTATAGGGCTCAAAAATAATGCCAGCAAAACTAATGACAACATCTCCTCTTACAAAACTTCAGAATCCTATCTCTACCCTCCAGAAACAACTACTAACCTGGCCCAAAGCAAAATAGTACTGATACGTTGTCTGGCCCACAATTAAGCGTCAGATAAGATACTCTGAGTTAAATGTGGGTTTCATAGCTATATACTTCAGTCAGTACTTGACTCAGTAAAATCTCAGCTAACTATGTGATTGTAAATTTAACTTTGCTATTTTCTCATCTGCAAATTAAAGATAAATCTATGTCTAAGCCTAGACAGCATATTTAAAAGCAGAGACATTACTTTGCTGACAAAGGTTCATATAGACAAAGCTATTGTTTTTTCCAGTAGTCATGTACTGATGTGAGAGTTGAACCATAAAGAAGTCTGAGGGCTGAGGAACTGATGCTTTTGAACTGTGGTGCTGGAGAAGACTTGAGAGTCCCTTGGACTGCAAAGAGATCAAAGCTGTCAAATCTTAAAGGAAATATCATTGGAACCCAGAATATCATTGGAAGGACTGATGCTGAAGCTGAAACTCCAATACTTTGGCCACCTGATGTGAAGAGCCAACTCACTGGAAAAGACCCTGATGCTGAGAAAGATTGAAGGCAGGAGAAGAAGGAGACGACAGAGGATGAGATGGCTGGATGGCATCAATGGACATGAGTTCTGAGCAAACTCCAGGAGATAGTGAAGGACAAGGAAGCCTGGCATGCTGCAAGTCCATGGGGTTGCAAAGAGTTGGATATGACTTAGCGACTGAACAACAACAGTAACATAGCCCTTATGTGCTTAGAACTACTGTTTTATGTGCTTTACATTATACTAACTTAATATAGTCGTTTTTACCTCTTCATGTCATTGAAACACCTCTCCCCCAAAGCACTTACTACATTATGTTGGACTGTATTTTCCCCCCTCTGGGTATAAATTACAGATACTCCAAAAATTTCTAACATTGAAAATGCTTTAATAAAAAATATTTGGTGAATGGAAATGTGATATTGTGCTGGAGGAATTGGGATCTATTTATAATGGTGAAATTAGATCATTATTAGGATTAAAATGAGTTCTCTAGTAGTCAGGAACTTCTGATCTTTATTCTTCCCCACGAGTCACTATGACTTTTATGATTTTAAGGCTGACTTTATGAGACTTCTGTGGCCATCCAGTGGTTAAGACTCCACACTTCCACTGCAGGGGGCATGGGTTTGATCCCTGGTCAGGGGGCCAAGATCCCGCATGTAGTTCAAACAAACTAACAGCAACAGAAACCTACCTCAGACCTCATGATCCCACTTAGAAACAACTCATGAAACTTTGTTAGCCAACTGTAAAGAAGTTGAATGTTTTGGTTTTTAGAAATCTTAGTAATTCATAGTTATTGAATGAGTGTATCACTCGAAAAAAAGCTCTTGGTGTGGTAAAACAGAAGACATGACCTGTGACTTATTTGAGAAATGACAAAGTTTTCTATTTTTTTTTTAACACTTTACCCCCCCCCCCCCCCAAAATACCTAGTATAAAACACAACAGTTTGAATTTTCATTTCAATGAAAGAGTGTGTAAAAGAGGTGATGTCTTTCTGGACTGTACTCATGTAAAGATTCTCATTAAAAAAAATTATTTGGCTGCACCAGGTCTTAGTTGCAGCACGCAGGATCTTTGATCTTTGTTGCAGCCTGTGGGATCTTTAGTTGTGACGTGCAGACTCTTAGTTGTGGCATGTGGGATCTAGTTCCCTGACCAGGGGTCGAACCCGGACCCCCTGTATTAAGAGTCCAGTCTTAGCCACTGGACTACCAGGGAAGTCCCAAGATCAGGAAATTTTAAGGTCAGGGTCATTTCTGAATAAAGAGTAAGATGATGGGAATTTAGTCAATGCCATAAGTGGAATCATCTTTCCTATTAAGTAGTAATTAACCCTTAAATAGCATTTACTATGGGTTAGACAACTCTGTGGTATTATTAACTCCATTTTAAAGATGAAAACAGCACTGAACATAACCAGCTTGTCTAAAGTCACCTCTATGGGATGTGGCAGAGGGCAGAAGTGAAACTTGGCCGTCTGATCCCAGGGTTTGTGCTCGGAACAGTAACAGAAAAGTAGTGGAGCGATGGTGATAGCAAAAACAACCCCCCACCGCTCAGACCAAATGGGGTTACAGAGAGAGAAGAGACACAAAGACGACAGTCTAGAGACCAAAGAGACAAGGAAATACTTCCAACCCCCTCTTCCTCCATTCCTCCTACCACTGTATTGTCCGCGTCACCTCCTACCACTAGAGAATGTTTTGTCATTTTTGGGGGTAGAACTCTATATATATTATATATATAACAATTTATTGGTACCCGCTGGGGATGGGGAGAAGGGTCAAGTCGGTATAACGTTTGTACTTAAAAGAATGATGATGATTGAAAGGAGAATTGCCATGCTGATGATTATGATCTTTTTGCAGTGTTTCCGCCATATCCTCCTAAGAATCTGTATTGTTTGGGGGTATTCTTTGGCCTGAAATAAAAAAAACAAATTTCATGATTTCTTCTGATTTCTGGATTAATGTGTACCCGACAATACATATTAGAGCTATTTAGAAGAATGGATTTAATTTGATTTTGATCAGTCACAAAGTCTCAGTAGGTCTGAGCAGCTGTTCTAAAATGATGCACCAAGATTCCTTATGGTGTTCAGCTGTAGTTTTATTGGTTTTGTAAATTTTTGACCTTTAAAAGTTACTCTCTGAACTCCAGTTTCCTCATCTTAATGATTTTACAAGTGTCACTCTCCCTTACAACCCTACTTAAAATTGCTAACTCATCTCCATTCCAGCAGCCCTTTTCCCTCTCAATACATTATTTTTTCCCAAAGTACTTACCTCTCCTCTAACAATATGTAAATTTTACTTTTATTGTTTGTTGAGAATGTGAGCTCTATGAAGGCAGGGATTTTTGTCTGTTTCATTCACTGCTATAATCCCAACAGTGAACCAATGATATACAGCAGGTGTTTAGTTAATATTTGTTGAAAAAAAAGAATGACTAAATCTGCTTATTAAATAAGGATGATAGTACTTGCCACAGAGTAGCCCAGATTGTGAGTTAACCAAGATAGTGAATACAGTATATCAAGACTGGATATATGAATAAATTATGCTATTATTCATATTTTGAGGGATAATGAGATGGATTTCCTTAAGTATAATACAAAAAGTTTCATATCTTCACCTAATTAACCTAAACAAAATAGCTCACTTTTATTAACTATTATTAAAATTATTGAAAGAATTCAAGGAGCAATGACGAGAAATGAAATGTGGCCATGCAAAATTATAAAATTCTTCTGCCCATCCCCCTGAAGTAAGCTTTATTGTTTTCATTTGGTCCACCACTCCTTTTTGTTTTTAAAATACATGTAACCGCTTTTCATCTAGTCATGATACAAGTGAATTGCTTGATGCTTACATGGATTTCTGCTGTCCTCCACCTGGATGAGGAAGACTATCCTATTTCAGTTATCTTTCTTCATGCATCAGGTCTGCTTTCGTCTCAGTGTACAGTGATTTTCCAGGAACAAAATCAAGCTAGGTGCTTGCAGGGCTTACTGTAAGTGGCGTGAGTCCTGGCATGCCGCTCAGATGGCCTCATGACTCTAGTTTATGACAAGTTATGGGAGCCCAGGTTTGTATATCCAAGATGATGTTGATTATTCCCAAAGATTTGGAGTATGGAAGCTAGCGACTAGGTGTACTTTCCAATGTGTTATAATGCTTTAAGTGCAGGTACCACAGGATGTGCATTGTATGTATTTCTGCACGATACTATGTAATACTTATAATAACCTTAGATTAATATTCCTGTTTTACAGTGTTGAAGAAAAATGAGGCTCGGAAAGGTTGAAGTTACTTGCCTCAGATTTAGAGAAAGTGATGGAGCTGGAATTCAGATCTAGAATTGTGTGACTCTATACTGCCTTGTGTAGAAACATTGAATTAAGGTATAAATGAGCTTTACATTCTTCTCTTGGATTATTTATTCTCTTTTATTAATGTAACATGCATGTGCAGTTTGGGCAGTCAGAATCCTATAAGGTGTGTGAGTAAAAAGCACCTTCTCCTGTCCTTTCCACCCCAACCCTATTTTTCAGAGGTAATCACTTTCAGCTCTTGTTTGTGTGTTTTGTGAGTTGCTGTATCCCTATTACCTGGAACAGTGGTTCTCACCTGGGGATGCTTGTGCCTTCCCGAGAGCACTGGGCAATATCAGGAGACATTTTTGCCTGTCATGAATGTAGGGGGTGCTACTGGGCGTCTAATGGCTAGGAGCCAGGAATGCTGTTGAACATCCTACAAGGCCTAGGGCAGTCCGAAGTGTGCCATGGTTGAGAAACCCTGACCTAAAACAGTGTCTAACATATAGTGCTATAGATCAGTGATATAGTGATACTGATATAGATCAGTAAATACTTGCTCAATACATCTCATTTAGCTGTTTATTTTTTCTTGGTGTTTGTTTTCCTCTGGATTACTAGAAATATTTACATGTTATTACTATACATATATATTACTAGAACTATTATATATATATAGTTGTTGATTTTTTCTGTTTCCAACTATAGAAAAGAAGATGTAATAACTCCTACCATACCTCCAAAAAAAAAAAAATCCTTCTTTTGATGGCTCCTGTGTTGGATCCTTTTGTTTTATCTATTTTACAAAATTTCTTTTTAAAAAAATTCTTTATTTTTTAATTGAAGGAAAATTGTTTTACAGAATTTTGTTGTTTTCTGTCAAACATCAATATGAATCAGTCGTAAGTAAACATGTATGTATTTTTGACTGTGCTGGCTCTTCGCTGCCTGAGGAGTTTCTCTAGTTGTGGACAATGCGGACTCCTCTTTGTTGCAATGCGTGGACTTCTCGTTGCAGTGGCTTCTCGTTGCAGGGCATGGGCCCTCGGGGGCATGGGCTTCAGGAGGTGCAGCATGAGGGGTCAGTATTTGTGGCGTATGGGCTTAGTTGCTCTGAGGCAAGTGGGCTCTTCCTGGACGTGGGATTGAACCCGTCTCCCCTGCATTGCCAGGCAGATTCTGAACCACTGGACCACCGGGGAAGTCCCTTCTGCCTTATCTTGGAAGTTCCACACGGAATCTTTTCATCTGCTCCAGTGGGTTTTGGCTGGGGTCCAGGTTTGCTGTACCTAAAGCTTTAGTCTTCAGATCTTTCTTTACCAGTATTCTGGGCATGCCCTTTCTCTTGTGTTTGCCTCCTGTGTTTTCAATCTCATTTCTTTTCATTTCTTGATTCATTCCCTCTTGTTGGTGAAAAATTTCTTCTGAAAATATCTTAGAAAGGGTGACTGGGAGGTAAGTTTCTGAAAATTTACATGCCTAGAAATGTCCTTAATTCTATCCTTACATTGAGTTGGTAATTTGGTTATAGAAATCTAGTGTGGAAATCATTTTCTTTCAGAATTCTGACAGCATTCCTTCTTTTTTCTTTAGCACACCTATACTGTTTTTGCAAAATCTGTTGTTATTCTAATTGCCAAGTCTTTGTTTTTCTTTCTCCGTCTGAAAGCCTTCAGAATTCTCTCTTCCTTTTTAACATTCTATAATTTCAAGATTATATGCTCTGCTATGGTCCTTTTTTGTTGTTCATTGACTCTGTAAATTCACGTTATTTGTTTTAGGAATTTTTCTTGTATTAATCTGGTTTTCTCTCCTCTGATTCCTTCATTTCCTTTTTCTGAAACTCCTGTTATTTATATGTTGGATCTCTTAGACTGTCCTCTTTCTTCTCTCTCTTTTTTGCTCTACTCTCTGAGAGAATATCTCAACTTTATATTTCAATAATTCTATTTAATTTAAAAATTTTACTACTGTTTTAATTTCCAAAAGATCTTTTTGTTTTATGAATAAGTTTTTATATAGTTTTCCATTCTGTTTTCAGAGTTGTATTATATTCTGTTATTTCTCCCAGGACATTAGGGAGTTCTTTTTTTTCTTTTTCTTCTTTTTAAGTACAGTTGATTTACAATATTGTGTTAGTTTCAGGTATATACCACAGTGATTCAGTAATATATATATTTATCTTTTCAGATTCTTTTCCCTTATAGGTTATTACAAAACATTGAGTATAGTTCCCTGTGCTATATAGTAGGTCATTGTTGGTTATGTATTTTATAGAGAGGAGTATGTATATATTAATCTCAAACTCCTAATTTGTCCTTCTCCCCTAGAGAGGATTATTATTAACAGTTTATTTTTTTCCCATGCCATGCAGCATATGGGATCTTAGTTCCCCAACCAAGGATCTAATCTGTGCCCCCTGCACTGGAAGTACAGTCTTAAGGACTGGACCACTAGAGAGGTTAGAGGTTTTTTGTTTTTTGTTTTATAATGAAGCTTTCTTTTGCTTCTGCATCATCTGTTTTGTCTGAGTTTCTTTTTTTTTTTTCCTGTTTATTTTTATTTATTTTTTTATTATAGAGATTTTTCTCAAATATCTCATGATCTGTGTTGTTGATTTTACTAAAGTGATGGTTGGAAACTCAGTATGAGTGAGTGAGGGGTATCATTTGGTGAGTTTCACTATAGGGTAATCTGGTGCACACCTGACCATTTCATTAGGGGAATGCCTCAATAACTGTAGGTTAATATCTGTAGGTCTTTTTTCCTTGGTCTAGTCAGTTTTCTTAGGGAGGAATCCTCTAATCTCCTGCTGAGTGAAGCTGACTGGGAGTCAGGTTGGAGAGTGGTCACCATATTCTGAATGCAGATTTTCACTAAGTTCACCTAATTTTAATATGATGGTCACTCTGGCCTTAACTGCACCTGTTATCTGAATTTAAAATCTCTTAGATCTGTTGTCTTTAGATAATACAATTGATTATCCTTTGTCAGCAATAAGGAGAGGAAGCAGAGTGGTTGTAAAAAGAAGGGAAGGGACTCTACAGGTAACTTGTTCCTTTTAAAAACTTTATACTCAAGTCACTTCAAAGACCCATACTGCTTTTAGAAGTACCATGTGTCTACTTTTAGAAGTACCATGCGTGTCCAGTTTCTGATCCTTGCCAAGGTCTTATGGCCTGGATCAGTTTGCATCTTAATATCTTCTGCTACTATAAGCTTGTGTTTTCAGCTTTCACTGCTTGAATTGAAGCTATTAAATACAAAGAACCAAAATTTTTTCTAGCTTCCAAAATTTTGAGATTTCTTTCCTGTTATTCTTTTTCTAAAAGGTCCTAAAAAAAAAAAAATCCAAGTGGTTTATACATTAAAATTTGTAACTGTTGTTTTACGTATCATTTTATGGAGGTTTGAGAGCATACCAAGAAAAATGTATATGTTTAATCTGCTAGGTTCAAATCCATGACCCATATTTATCTGTAGGCAGACTGACAGAAAACTTATTGTCCTAGTTTTTGTTAAAAAAAAATCTGCTTTTTAAGTACATTTAGTAGAGTCTTTTACAAAAAGATTCAGAGAAAAGAGAGAGAAGATTAATTTAGATAGCCAAAAATAGAGGATTTAGTGAGAATGATTATATGATATCTGTGTGAAAATAATCTGAGAACAATTATAAAATACTTCAGTGAAATTTCATCTTGTTTTGAGCTGCTTCTACTCAACTGGCTTCAAAGAGAAAGTAATTTTTTCCCATGTAATCATGAAAATACAATGTATACATAAAAGTAGGATTTTCTTGGAAGGGAAGGCAAAAAGTCTCAACTTTTTTTGCCAAAACTTTCTGGGATTTAGATATTGCTTCTTTTCTGACAAGAAAGATACGTGATATAACCTAATAAAAAAAGTAAAAGGTCCAGTGATATAGTGGATTATGTAACTATAACCTTGCCACTTTGTGTGGGTGTGCTCAGTCGTGTGATTCTTTGTGACCCATGGACTGTAGCTCGCCAGGCTCTGCTGTCCATAGGATTCTCCAGGCAAGAATACTAGAGTGGGTGGCCATTTCCTCCTCCAGGGGATCTTCCCCACCCAGGAATCAAACCTGTGTCTCCTACATTGGCAGGTGGATTCGTTACCACTGAGCCTCCTGGGAAGCCTGCCACTAGTAGTAATAACTCAAAAATACTAGATAATATATTAAGTTGGCCTAAAAATGTGCCAACCTAATATTAACTTATTTTTTTTTTCTTTTTTTTTTTTTTTTTAATATTAACTTATTAACCAACAATAACTTATGGAAAAACCCAAATGAACTTTTTGGTCAACCCAATATAAGAAGCAAACTTAAATGCCTAGCTGAGCTTGGAAGAAAGTAAGAGAAAGGTCAAGAGCAGGAACCTAGGGAAGCAGCAAGAAGCTGCACCGACGGCACAGCTCCCCTGGATTCGGGAAGGTGATGATGCTGGCTTCTACCATGCAGGCAGGGCTTAGGGTTTTAGTGGGCACAGGGACAGTGGGCTAAGCCTTGGGCTCACAAGAGGAGAGCAATGAAGGTACTCAATGTCTATCCTTCCAGTTAACTAGGCTCAGCATTCTCTCTCACCCTGTATCCAATCTGTCAGCAACTCTAATTCACGCCACCTTCAAAATAAATCCAGAGTCCAACCACTTCTTACCACCTATACTGAAGTCAATATTCACTTGATGTTACCTATACCTTTAGTACTTTACATACTTTAAAATGTTAATTTTATGTTATGTGAATTTTACATCAATTACAAAAAAAAAAAAAAAAAGATTCTGCCCTGCATTAGAGATCAGATTAAGGGTATAAGCTTCCTACTCAACCTAGCTGAATGGCCTCAAGGTACTTGGCCTTTTAACCTGAGAGGGAGGTATGAACAAGAAAGCAAATAGCCAGGCTTTAGAACTTCAGAAATATGTCTGGAAAAGAACTTTACATGTGTCTACAGGCCCTTGGAAATGATTAGATGCAAAAAGAAGTCAACTAAGTTTTGAATGAAATTATAAATAAACCAAAAACTGGTCCTTTAAAAAGATCAAAAAAGAAAAAACAAAAGCTTTGCAGTGTGGTTGCCAGAGAAAAGACATGTAGGAGAATGGACAAAATACATAAAACCATTTTTACAAATTTTTCCATCAGGAACAAAAGTATTTCAGACATTACCGTTTCTATTCAATATGTTACTGGCGGTCCTAGCTAATGTACTGATAGGAAGAAAAGAAGAAAGAAAGAACAAGAGAGAGAGAGAAAAAAAAAGAAGAAAGGAAGGACGGAAAGAAGGATGGAAAGAAAGAAAAAAACAAAATATATATTGGAAAGGATGAAGAAAATCCAGTCATTTTTACATATTATCAATTCATTTCAGTTGCCCAGTCATGTCTGACTCTCTGTGATCCTATGGATTGCAGCACACCAGGATTCCCTGTCCATCACCAACTCCCAGAGATTGCTCAAACTCATATCCATCGAGTCGGTGATGCCATCCAACCATCTCATCCTCTGTCATCCCCTTCTCCTCCTGCCTTCAATCTTTCCCAGCATCAGGGTCTTTTGCAATGAGTCAGATCTTCACATCAGGTGGCCAAAGTACTGGAGCTTCAGCTTCAGCATCAGTCCTTCCAATGAATGTTCAGGACTGATTTCCTTTAGGATTCGCTAGTGCGATCTTGCTGTCCAAGGGACTCTAAGAGTCTTCTCCAACACCACAGTTCAAAAGCACTGATTCTTGGGCACTCAACTTTCTTTATGGTCCAACTCTCACATCCATATATGACTACTGGAAAAATCATAACTTTGACTACACAGAGCTTTGTCAGCAAAGTATGTCTCTGCTTTTTAATATTCTGTCATAGATTTGTCATAACTTTCCTTCCAAGGAGCAAGTGTCTTTTAATTTCATGACTGCATTCACCATCTGCAGTGATTTTTGAGCCCCCCAAAATAAAGCCTGTCACTGATTCCATCGTTTTTCTATTTTCCATGAAGTGATGGGACTGGATGCCATGATCTTAGTTTTTTATAGAACTGTGATATAGAAAATGAAAATAATTTTTTAGACAAACAGTATTACCATAAAAGAGTTCAGCAAGACTTGGGATATAGACCAGTATGCAAAAATTGACTGTGTTCCTATTAACCAATTTTTTTTTTAATGTAGTTTAAAAATATAAAATAACAACGAAACAGGTATCAAGAAAGAAATCTCACAAAAGTTGTACAAGATCCTTATGGGAAAAATTATAAAACTCAAAAGATTTTGAAAGAGACTTAGAAAAAGAGACATAGCATGTTCAGAGAACATGGGAAAACAGTATTTTAAAGGTATTAGTTCGGTGTGGGCTGTGGCCGTGGGAAGTGAATGGTTTTACCCAGAGGGCCCTGCGCAGCCTTTCTCCGCTGGCATCGGCGCTGCTCCCTTCTCCCCGGCCATGGCGTTCACGTTCGCGGCCTTCTGCTATATGCTGGCACTGCTGCTCACCGCCGCGCTCATCTTCTTCGCCATTTGGCACATTATAGCGTTCGATGAGCTGAAGACTGATTACAAGAATCCTATAGACCAGTGTAACACCCTGAATCCTCTTGTCCTTCCAGAGTACCTCATCCATGCTTTCTTCTGTGTCATGTTTCTTTCTGCAGCAGAGTGCCTTACACTGGGTCTCAATATGCCCCTCTTGGCATATCATATTTGGAGGTATATGAGTAGACCAGTGATGAGTGGACCAGGACTCTATGATCCTACAACCATCATGGATGCAGATATTCTAGCATATTGTCAGAAAGAAGGATGGTGCAAATTAGCTTTTTATCTTCTAGCGTTTTTTACTACCTATATGGCATGATCTATGTTTTGGTGAGCTCTTAGAATAACGCTTAGAAGAATTGGTCCAGTTAAGTGCATGCAAAAAGCCACCAATGAAGGGATTCTATCCAGCAAGATCCTGTTCCCAAGAGTAGCCTATGGAATCTGATCAGTTACTTTAAAAATGACTCCTTATTTTTTAAATGTTTCCACATTTTTTGCTTGTGGAAAGACAGTTTTCATATGTTACACTCAGATAAAGAATTTAAATGGAATTATGTATAAATTAATATAAAATGATACCTCTGGTGTTGACAGATTTGAACTTGCACTCCTTAAGGAACAACCATAATCCCTTGAATGATTGCATTAATTACTGACTGTCCTTAGTCCATTGGAAGCTTTTGTTTATAGGAACTTGTAGGGCTTATTTTGGTTTTATTGAAATGCCATTTAATTATAAATTAACTGTAGATATCAGGTGCTTCTGATGAACTGAAAATATGTATCTGACCTGTGGGAAACTTCATGGGTTTCCTTATCTATCATGTAGGTGATTATATATGGATGCATTAAGAAACCAAGAGTGGGATATTTTTCCCCTTGGACTTGAAATACTACCCCTGTATATTGCATGAATGAGAGATTTCCCCATATTTCCACCAGAGTAATATACTTGCTTTAATTCTTAAGCATAAGTGAACATGACACAAAAATATACGCTGACTTACTTGTGAAGAATGCATTTAAAGCTATTTTAAGTGTGTTTTAATTTGTGAGACTTTACTTATTAAGAAATTGGTTACTAAATGTTCTAATCTGGTGGTAAAGGTATTCTTAAGAATTTGCAAGTACTTTAGATTTTCAAAACCGAATGAGAGAGAACATTGTATAACCATCCTGCTGTTCCTTTAGTGCAATACAATAAAACTCTGAAATTAAGAAAAAAAAATAAAGGTATTAGTTCTTCTCATACTAATGTCATTCCAACTAATATCCCAATATTTCTTCTGTGTGTGTATAACTTGAGATGTAGATTCTACAGTTCCCTGAAAGAGAAAGAAGCCTAACCAATGTAATTTATGAAAAGCAGAAAGTAGATGAACTTGCCCTATAAGATATTAAGGCTTCTCATAAAGCCATGATAACTAAAATGGTGTAATACTGGCCCAAGGACATAGAAATAGACCAGTAGAATATAATGTATACAAATCAAGAGAATGAAAGTTGTTTACATATGAAAACATTATATGTGGCAAGGTTGGTATTACAAAGCAAATGGGGAAGTTTGAGCTATTCAACAAATGGTTGTTGGGCAACAGTCTTTATATAGAAAATACTGAAATTTTATTCCCACCTCATGTGTGCTCAGTTGTTGTAGTCATGTCCTACTCTTTGCCACCCCATGAACTATTATAGCCCTCCCTCCAGGCTCCTCTGTCCATAGGATTCTCCAGGCAAGAATACTGGAGTGGGTTGCCATACCTTCCTCCAGGGAATCTTCCTGACCCAGGGATTGAACCCGCATCTCCTGCATCTCCTTCATTGCAGGCAGATTCTTTACCCACTGATCCACCTGAGAAACCCTCCTACCTCATACTTTATGCAAAAATAAAATGCCACCTGTTTTAATGATCCATGTATAAGAAGCAGAATTAAAATTTTTTGGGAGACAGTGTAAGAATATCTTTGTAACCTGGGGAAAGTCACTTGGGAAGCCCTAAATAAGACACAGAAAGCATAAATCACAAAGGGCAAGACAGATACATTTGCCCACATGGAAGTTAAAGGCTTCTGTCCTGATAAATGGATAAAGAGATGTGGTACATATATACAATGGAATACTACTCAGTCGTTAAAAAGAATGGAATAATCCCATTTGTAGCAACATGGATGCAACTAGAAATTATCATACTTCGTAAGTCAGAAAGAGAAAGACAAATACCCCTTATATGTGGAATCTAAAATATGACACAGATGAACCTATCTATGAAATAGAAACAGAATCACAGATATAGAGAACAGACTGGTGGTTGTCAATGGGGAGGAGGTGGTTGGGGGAAGGTTGGAGTGGAGGTTGGGGTTAGCAGATGTAAGTTTTTAAACATAGGATAGATAAATAACAAGGTCCTACTGTATAGCACAGAGAATCATATCCTATGATAAACCACAATGGAAAAGAATATAAAAAAGGATATGCATATATATATGTATAACTGAATCACTTTGCTGTACAACAGAGATTAGCACAACACTGTAAATCAACTATACTTCAATTAAAAAAAAAGTAAAAAAAATGACTTCTGTCCTAAAAAAGATACTATACACAAAGCTAAAATCAAGCCACATATTGGGAGAACATATTTAAACTTTATGGAGAGGGAGGTGGTGGGGGGCTCAGGATGGGGAACAGATGTACACCCATGGCTGATTCATGTCAATGTATGGCAAAAACCACTACAATATTATAAAGTAATTAGCCTCCAATTAAAATGAATAAATTTAAAAAAATAAAATAAACTTTATACAACTGCCTAAGTATTAGGATGAAGAATTATATACTCATTCTTTATTCTAATAGTTGTAAAATCATTGTTTTATATATTAATATATATTACAGATTATTAAAAAGATAAGCAACCAATTAGCAAGATGGCCAAAGGATATCAACAAACAATTTACTGAAGAAATTCTAATGACAAATAAACATAAAAATGGCTCATTGTCATCCAAAATGCAAATTTAGACAATATTTTCTTTCCCCTGTCAGATTGTTAAAAATTATAATCTCATACTCCCAAGTATTGGAAAGATACAGAACTTTTCATACAGTACTGATGGAAGTATAAATTGGCACAATCTTTGGAAAGTAATTTTAAATTATTTGCTTAATTTAAGGGTGCATATATTTTAAGATCCAGAAATTCAATTTCTATATATATACTCTAGACTGATCGGAGAAGGCAATAGCAACCCACTCCAGTACTCTTGCCTGGAAAATCCCATGGACGGAGGAGCCTGGTAGGCTGCGGTCCAAGGGGTCGCTAAGAGTCGGACACGACTGAGCAACTTCACTTTCACTTTTCACTTTCATGCATTGGAGAAGGAAATGGCAACCCACTCCAGTGTTCTTGCCTGGAGAATCCCAGGGACAGGGGAGCCTGGTGGGCTGCCGTCTATGGGGTCGCACAGAGTCGGACATGACTGAAGTGACTTAGCAGCAGCAGCAGCATTCTAGACTGATGGTTTAAAATAGGATCAAGCATCCCAAGGGGTTCAGATGACCAATTGGAAAGCAGGAAAATAATATTAGAACCTCTCTTTGTTTCAATCTAAAAAACAAGAAGGAAATGAAAATATTTAAATTTTAACATATGGATAGCCACTGACATCGTCCCTAGGTATGGTGTGAAATACTTAAATCATGAAAGTTGAAGTGTTTTGAGGGTAGAGTGGAAATTCCACAGTGATGAAGAGTTGGCCACTGCCTACTCCTTTATCCATTCTCTTATAGTGTATTGCAACAGCTACGATTTACATACATCTGGGTAAGTGAATGTATGGGTAATATTATTTAGGTTTAACTAAGCTAAAGAATAGACATATGGCTTAATTATATTGATACTAATAAGACAAACCTAAACAAGAAAATGACGAAGAGGATATATCTCTACTTCTAGTTTGAATACTCCACCTTCCATATTTAGAGACTTTAAAGTCATTTGTAATCAGATCTGACTTTTAATCACATTGCTATAATTAAAATACATTATTAAAATTTTTCTTAATCAGAGTTTTATTTTCTTAAGAAAACAAACCATTTAATTTTATTTCATCTTTGTATCATTCTTTAAATTTCTACTTTTCTGTATATGTTTTATATAAAGTATAGGATAATACATATAATTTATATATATTTAAATGCATTCTCAACAATACTTTATAAATAAATGTGCATGATCAAAAAATTCTGTAGACTGCTGTCTTAGAAACATTTTCCAAGTGTGTACCAAAAGACATGTACAAGGGTATTCAATGCAGTGTTGTTCCATAATAAAGAAGTTGGAACCTACATTTATATTGATAAAAGGGGAAAGGACAAGAACACTGTATTTCTTAAAATAGTAATGAGATGCTGTCAGAAGCTAAATTGATAAGTTAGAGCTAAGTGTATCAAAATGAATACATTTCAAAAAATAATAATGTTGAACTGAAACAGATTGCAGAAGGATAGGCTCATTAGAATGTCATACATGACAAAGTTTAAAAATGCAAACCAACTATAGATACATATTAGAGCAAAGGAATCAAAACATTCATACAAATGATTCATATCGAATTCATAATAGTGTTTCTTTTAGTGAGGGAGTGGAATGAGCTTAGGAAAGATTCAGAGGTGACTTTAATTACATTCATAATTTTATTTCTTTGAGAACCAAAGGCCCATATCCAATATGGCAAAATGCGAAGACCCATATCCAATATGGCAAAATGTGAAGGCTGATGATTACAAGGGTATTAGATATATTATTCACAGAAATCTTTCACATACTTGAAATAAATGTTGAATGATATGATACTTATTATAGAATTTAATGATTGTGATTTCAAAATGCATTGTAAAAATGTAGACACTATCAGTTATCCACTCTTTGGCTGTTAGGCTTTATCCATCTTTTATGAACTTAACATATACTGCAGTTAGGTTTATACTAATATGTCTCCTGGAATAGATTAAACTTTGAAAAGTATCTTATTCATTTTTTTAATCCCTGAAGACAACAAGCATAATACCCTCTACATAATAGGCCCCCAAAGAATGTTTATTAATGAATGAATCTAAATGGATTGAACAGTTTTATCTGAACTCTTGTGTTAAAATTCTCATAAAGTACAACTGAATCCTAGACAATGATTTTATTAATTCTTCTTTGTAGATTATATAAACTGATGTGACCTCATCTTTTTACTGCTATAAAAATAATGTAGAGGGTTGCCCCTAGAGAAGGAAATGGGAACCCACTCCAGTATTCTTGCTTGGAAAATCCCATGGACAGAGGAGCCTGGTGGGCTACAGTCCGTAGGGTTGCAAAGAGTCAGACACGACTGAGCAACTGAATGTGCACATGCAGGTTCCTGTCAACAAACTGCCCTTGTTTACCAGGGTGGCTGTAGCAAAGCTCTACAAACTGAGAATGGCTTAGAATAGGACACGTACTGTCTCAGAGTCCTGGAGAACAGAAGTCTGTAAAGTATCAACATTTTAAGGGATGGTCCTTCTCTTCCAGCTTCCAGTGGCCCCAGGAAATCCTTGAATTTCCTTAACATGTAGGTATAACACTCCAAAAAAAAAAAAAAAATGTAGAGGGTTGCTGTAAGTAAGTAGTGTTTAATGTAACTAACATCGAGTGCATGTTTGCTGGGGTTATGGCCTTCATACTCATTCTTATTATTCTTAGTGCCTAACAGAGTTTGGTAGACAGTAGGTCTTCAAGAGATATTTGTCGAATTAATCAATAAATAAAAGGTGCAGGGACTGCACAGATGAGAGAGGGATAGACTCAGCCTAGGAAATGGATGAGGAGATGATTCTTGAGTTGGGTTTTGATGGATGAGTAGAAGTTTTCCAAAGCAAGGAAAAAGGAATAGTATGCATAAAGGTGTGAAATAATGCAACATGTATTTGGGAGAACTAGAAGTAGTCTGATAATTTTTGAGATTTATAAACTATATAAATTTATATATATATATAGATTTATATATGTATATTTATAGGTTTGTATTTATATGTTTATATTTTGAGATTTATAAACTATATAAATTTATATATATATATATATAGATTTATATATGTATATTTATAGGTTTGTATTTATATGTTTATATTTATATAGATTTATATAGACTATATGACCCCTGGGTTATGTGACTGGCAATATAGTCAGAAGAAAGCTCATTAAGTTAGGGAGGTTGAACTCTACCTCGCTTGGACAAAGGTGCGCTACTGGAGGGTTTTAAGAAGGCTATAAGTAGGGACTTCCCTGGCGGTTCAGTCGTTAAGAATCCACCTTCTAATGCAGGGGTCATGGGTTTGATCCCTGGTTGGGGAGCTAAGATCCCATAGGCTGTAGGACAACTGAGCCCATGGAACTCAACTAGAGAGACCCCCCTGTGCTGCAATAAAAGATCCCACATGCTGCAGCTAAGACCCATCACAGCCAAAAATAAATAATAATAATTTAAAAAGAAGGCTATAGGTAATGCTCACTACTTGCATTTTAAAAGAATACTCTAGTGTCACTGTGGAGGATGAATGGAGCAGAGCGGAACAAAAAAAGGGAGAACAATTAAATCTGGGAGTTACCATAGTCAGACAAGAGGTTACTGACCTCCGAGTGAGACAGTGAACAGCACTGGAATGGGCAGAGGGTGGGTTTAAAAGAGGTTTAGCCATTCTGTGGGACGCTATACAGCAACGATAAGGAAGAAAACATTAACATGCAACAACATGAATATCAAAAACACTAAGTGAAAGAAGTCAGACATAAAATACTATACACTGTATGACTGTATTTATAAGACATTCCAGAAAAGACAACACTATAGTGACAGAAAGCAGAGGAGTGGTTGGTTGGGGTCAGGGGTGGGGGAAGAGTCAGTTACAGAGGAGGGCAGATTTGAGGATGGAAGAGCTAGTCTACAACTTGACTGTGGTCACACAATTGTTCACAATTATCGCAGTTCATCACACTCCACACTTAGAGTGTGTGAATATTATATGTGAATAATACCTTGTATATTGTTTTGAAAGGTGAAAAGAATGAGGCTTATAATAAAAAAGATTTAGGAGGTTGAACCAACAGAACTTGGTGAATAAAAAGTATGCATATACTTTGCTTTATATGGTGTCTGTGTTTCTGGAAAAGATCTGTAAAAATAAAATTTAAAATGCTCACTGCAGGGAATTCTGTGGTGGTCTAGTGGTTAGGACTCTGTGCTTCATTGCAGGCGGCACAGCTTTGATCCCTGGTTGGGGAACTAAGATCCCACAAGCCGTGAAGCGTGGCCCAGAAAAAAAAATTTTTCAGAGGGGACTCTTCAAACCTTAGTGATTGTTTTAAAACTATTCTTTAACAGACAATTTCAGACATATAACACAAGTTGACAGGATGGTATAATGAATCCCTATATACTCAACATCCAGATTCAACCATTGTTAATTTATGGCCAATTTTTGTTTAATTTATACCCCATTCTACTCCCCACTCCTGAACTATTTTGAAGCAAATCTTAGATGTTACATAATTTCATTTGTATATATTTTAGTATATATCTCTGATAAGTAATGACTCTTCAAAAACATACCCACAATGCCATTATCACACCTAAAAATTAGTAATATTTCTTAATCTCATCAATATCCAGCCAGAGTTCAAATATCTGTTTCACAAAACTGTAAATGTTTATTTTTACAGTTTATTTGAATCAAAAGCCAATAATTGCAACTGATATCTCTTCTAAGTCCTTGTTTTGTTAAGTTTCCCTCTCCTTTTCCTCTTGGAATTTATTTGTTGACTAACCTGTGTGTTTCTTAATGTTGGAAATCCTTCTGTTACATGAATAGCCACCTTCTCCTTTAATAGGCTTGAAAATTTGGGTTGTTTTAGAATTATTCTTTTACGATTTTAGTTGCACTGCAATCATCTTTGATAAAGAGATAGTCTGGTGATATGGCATCGTCTCACCAAATGTCCCAGTATGTTTTTGCTTTGGGTAGTTTGTCTCAAGAGCAGGGATCCTACGGCTGAGAGCACTGTTTGGGTATCAAGACAGCTGTGGAACACTCACAGTTGTTTGCGGATCATCCGTTCTACCAGTGAAGATATTCAATCTGTCTTCGCTTTCCAAAATTTTATCGATATTTTGGGTCATAACATTTTTTACATCAGTTACTTGACTCTTCAGTGTGGATATCGAGCTGTCAACTTGATTTGTATTGTATTTCATCTATAGAGAAGTGAAATATAATATACATTTAATTTTCTACAAGTGAAATCTATTGTAGTACATTGTACAAATCAGAGCAAAGGTGTCAGAGGGACATCTCACTGGTATTTCAGCATAGGGAATCAATTGAGCCTCAAATTGTCCTACCTTAATCTTGCAGAAAAAAAAGGGGAAACGGTGAGAGAGGGAATATATCAATGTATTCAATCAGCAATGTTCAGAAGTGTTTTTTTAATTTATATTACTTATTTGTATAGACTTCTTAAAAGAGCAGTTTAGGCTTCCCTGGTGTCTCAGGCTGTAGAGAATCTGCCTGCAATGCGGGAGACCTGGGTTTGATCCTTGGGTTGGGAAGATTCCCTGCAGAAGGGACTGGCTACCCACTCCAGTATTCTGACTTGGAGAATTCCATGGACAGAGGAGTCTGGCAGGCTACAGTCCATAGGGTCACAAAGAGTCGGACGTGGCTGAGCAACTTTCACTTCACTTTTTAGGCTGACAGTAAAACTGAGTGGAAATTACAGAGTTCCTGAACATTCCTCACCCCCACCCACCCCCACAGCCTCCCTCACCATCAACCTCCTGCGCCTGAGTGGTCCACTTGTCACAACGGATGACCCTACAGGGATGCAGTCATTATCATCCAAAGCCCATAGTTTACCTTAGGATTCACTGTTAATAGTGTACATTCGGTGGATTTGGACAAATGTCTGACGACATGTATTTGTCACTACAGAATCATACAAAACAGTTTCATAATGGCCCTTAAAATCCTCTGTGCTCCACCTATCCATGCTTCCTTTCTCCCTAAGCCTAGCAACAGCTGGTGTTTTTTTTTTTACTGCCTCCATAGTTTTGCTTTCTCTAGAATACCATATAGAGTCATACAGTATGGAGCCTTTTCAGATTGGCTTCCTTCACTTAGTAACATGTATTTAAGGTTCCTTCCTGTCTTTTCATGGTTTAATAGCTCATTTCTTTATATCGCTGAGTAACAGTCCATTGTTTGAATATACTGTAGTTTATTTATCCATTCACCTACGGAAAGACATCTTGATTGCTGCCATGTTTCTGCAATTATGAATAACACTTCTGTAATGTCCATAGATAGGTTCTTGTGTAGATATGATTTTTAACTCCTTTGGGTAAATACTGAGAAACACACTTGCTGGGTCATAAGGTAAGAGGATGTTAGTTGTATAAGAAAGTGCCAAATTGTCTACCAAAATGACTGTACCATTTTGCATTCCCACCAGCAGTAAATAAGAGTTCCTCCCGCTCCACATTGCCAGCATCTGGTATTGTCAGTGTTTTGAATTTTAGCCATTCTAATAGGTAAGTTAGGGGTATTTCATTGTTGCTATAATTTGCCATTCCCTAATACATATGATATCGGGCCTTTTCATATGCTTATTTGTCATCTGCATGTCTTCTTTGGTGAGACATCTATTCAAATATTTGGCCCACTTCTATTTTTTTATTTTTTAAATAAATTTATTCATTTTAATTGGAGGCTAATTACTTTACAATATTGTAGTGGTTTTGTCACACATTGCCATGAATCAACCACGGGTGTACATGCGTTCCCCATCCCGAACCCCCCTCCCACCTCACTCCCCATCCCATCCCTCTGGGTCCACTTTTAAAACTGGACTGTTTATTTTTGTATATTTTGGATTACAGTCCTTTAACAGATTTGTCTTTTGCAAATATTTTCTTTCAGACTGGGGCTTGTCTTCTCTTTCTCATGACAGTTTTTTGATCCAGTTTGACAATCTCTGTCTTTTAATTGGTGTATTTACACCATTAACTTTTAAAGTGATTATTGACATATCTGGATTAATAGCTACCATATTTGTTACTGCTTCCTATACATTGCTCTTGTTCGCCGTTCCTATTTTTGTCATCTACTCTATCCATATTAAAAATATATCTATATCTAGTATAAAAAATATATCTATATCTGGATAAAATTGTAATTTAAAGAGATACCTGCACCCAATGTTCACTGCAGCATTATTTATAATAGCCAAGACATGGAAGCAACCCAAATGTCCATCAATGGATGAATGGATAAAGATATGATGCATGTATATATGATGCATATGTATATACAATATAATTGAATATTACTCAGCCATAAAAAATGAAATAATGCCATTTGCAGCAACATGCATAAAACTAGAGATTATCACACTAAGTGAAGTAACCAAAGACAAATACCATATGATATCACTTAAATGTGGAGTCTAAGAGAAAAGATACAAATGAACATATTTACAAAACAGAAATAGAAAACAAATTTATGATTACTAAATGGGGATGTAGGGGCAGAGATAAATTAGGAGTTTGGGATTAACATATACACACTACTATATATAAAAATAGATAACCAACAAAAACCTAGTATACAGCACAGGGAACTATAGTCAGCAATAGTTCACTATACTCAAAGTACTCGATACTTTGTAGTAACTTATAAGGGACAAGAATCTGAAAGAGAATAAATACATGTGTATAACTGAATCACTGTGTTGTATACCTGAAACTAACATAACATTGTAAACTGTATTTAAGTTTAAAAATGGATCTTTAAGATATAGCATATTTAAAAAACAAGCTGCAGCTGTAGTAGAGTATTAAATAATAACTTATTAAGCACTTCGTGTGTGTCAGGTACTGTTTCAAGCACTTGACTTCATTTATTAGCTCATTTAATTCCCAAACCTTTATATAAAGTAGTAATCTTATCATCTTTTATTTTCTAAGTAAGAAAACCCAGACTGAGAGAAGTAAGTATGTTGCCCAGTGTTACACGGTCATCAGCTCAATGGACATGAGTCTGAGCAAACTCTGGGAGACAGTGAAGGATAGGGAAGCCTGGTGTGCTGCAGTCCACGGGGTCGCAAAGAGCTGGACGTGACTTAGCGGCTGAACGACAACACAGCTAGAAGTAAAACTAGCATTTAGACCAAGAAGCTCTAGAGATTGAACCTTTACCTGTTGAATTAATGATCCCGGTTTTGTGAATTTACATATATACATATATGTATATAAAATTGGAAGGTTCACCCCAAACTATTGAGTGCTCACCTCAAGAGGGTCTGTTTGACAGTGTAAGAAATACTTACATTTCACTTTATATACCTTTGTATTATCTCACCTTATTACTGAGCATTATTTTTTAAATAAAAATGATATTGAAATCCCCTACTCTTTGGCAAGTGATCACATCCACCTTAAACAGAACTCTCATCTTGGTCACTGGACCACGCAACTTACGCCTGACATTCTGTGAGGAGCTCACCAGATGGATTTAGAAAAGAGGGAATTGCGAGTTGAACTGTGTCCCCCTAAGAGCGTGCTTTCCAGTCCTGATTCTGGATACCTATGAATGTGACCTTGTTTGGAAATAAGGTTTTGGTGCCTCATGTTAAGAAAAGTTAGGTAGATGACTCTATGGCTCACAGGTTAAAAATTTCTATTAAGACACAGTCAAGTTAAGATACATGGTGAATCTTTTATTTTTCTTTTTATTCCTTTTCCCTTTTTCTCTCCTTTTAAAAATGTTTAATCTTTTTAAACTAACGGACTCATCTAAATTTTAAGATAATGTATTCATAGTCCATTCAATGGCATTTGGTACACACACACAGACATACACACACATATATATATACACATACACACACATATATATTTATACACACACACACATATATAAATATTTAAAACTCCCTCAAAACTACTTTTTTTTTTCCTGTATTCATTTTGTTAATTATAGCATTAAAAAGTCAACAACTTTCATAAAAATTTTCTACAGATTTAAAGCTCATTGGGTTAGTTTATAAATGTTAAACAGAAATTTCTTTGATGTCAGTTGTGTTAACTGCTTAACATGTGCATATTTTCGCAGGGTAACTGGTTTTCAGGGAGCATGTTAATAATAGATTTTGGCTGTGATGAATACTGCAGAATTCTCCATAGAAAAGTATGTAAATTTGATATATCTATCCTTCATTATTTTTTCAGGCATTGTGGTGGACACACGCTATGGGGACCCCCACTGAGTCACGTCTTTGTAACATCCCCTCCCTTCAGTGTGATTTGCCCTTCCTGAATGAAAGAAAAGGTGACGGATGTCACTCCTGTGATTATCATATTATGTCACATTCAGCAGACTGCAATGAGAGATTCCTCTGCTGGCCTTGAAGCAAGCATGTGTGCTGAGGATGCCCTGGTGATAAAGAACTGCTGTCAGCCTTAGGACCGAGGGTGTCCTCCAGCCAACAGCCAGCAAAAAGCTGCAGCCCTCACGCAGTTCTTAGGAAATCAATTCTGCAGCAACCTGAATGAGGCCGGAGGCAGATTCTTCCCCGGCGCTAACAGATGAGAACACAGCTGGGCTGACAGACTGACTGAAGCCTGGTGAGACCCTGAGCAGAAAGTCCCAGCTAAACCATTCCTGACCCACAGAAATGGTGAGGTAATACATGTGTGCTGTTCTGGGCTGCTGACTTCTGGTGATTTGTTACACATGAACAGAAAACGAATGCAGGCATACTTAAAACATTTTATTATGAGGAATTCCCTGGTGGTCCAGTGAATCCCTGGTGCTCTGAGCTTCCACTGCAGGAGGCAAGGGTTTGATCCCTGGTTGGGGAACTAAGATCCCACAAGCCGCAAGGTGAGGCCAATTTTTTTTTTTCTTTAAATTATGGAAAAGTTCAAACATATACAGAAAGAGTGTACCCATTGTTTAGTGTACTCATCACCTAGTTTCAGCAGTTATCAACACATGGCCAATCTTATTTCTATCTGTGTTACTATTGATTCCCTGGTGGCATTCCCTGCTGGCTCAGACGGTAAAGCGTCTGCCTGCAGTGTGGGAGACCCGGGTTTGATCCTTAGGTAGGAAGATCCCCTGGAGAAGGAAATGGCAACCCACTCCAGTACTGTTGCCTAGAAAATTCCATGGATGGAGGAGCCTGGTGGGCTACAGTCCATGGGGTCACAAAGAGTCAGACATGACTGAGCGACTTCACTTTCTTTACTACTGATTGAAAAGTCAAAAGTGTTAGTTGCTTAGTTGCATCTGAGCAACTCTTCGTGACCCCCATGGACTGCAGCCCACCAGGCTCCTCTGTTGGGATTCTCCAGGCAAGAAGACTGAAGTAGGTAGCCATTTCCTTCTCCAAGGGATCTTCTCAACTCTGGGATCAAACCCAGGTTTCCCACACTACAGGCAGGCTCTTTACTGTCTGAGACACCAGGGAAGCCCCTACTGGTGATTACCCCTTCCCCAAATGTGTTATTTTAAAGGAAATCCTAGGCAGTCTATTATTTTAATCTGTAAATGCTTGAGTTTGTATCTCTAAAAGCTATGGCCTTGTTTTTTCTTAAAAACAAAACCATGGGGCTTCCTTGGTGGTCCAGTGGTTAGGAGTCTGCCTGCCAATTCAGGAGACACAGGTTCAGTCCCTGGTCCAGGAAGAATCCCACATGCCACACCGCAGCTAAGCCCCTGTGCCACAGCTACTGAGCCCACGTTCGAGGGCCCATGAGATGAAATTACTGAGCCTCGTGTTGCAATGACTGAAGGTCGTGCGCTCTAGAGCCCATGCTCCACAACAAGAGAAGCCACTGCAATTAGTCCGTGCGCCACAAGGAAGAGTAGCCCCTGCACACGGCTACGAGAAAGCCCTTGTTCAGCAACAAGGACCCTGCACAGCCAAAAATAAATAAATACAATTTTTAAAAAAGAATAAAATATTGCCGCTTGCAGCAGCATGAATGGACTTGGAGTGCAATATGCTAAGTGAAATAAGCCAGCTAGAGAAAGAGAAATCCTATATGATATCACTTATATGTGGAATTTAAAAAATACAGCAAACTAGTGCATATAGCAAAGAAGAGGCAGACTAACAGATATAAGGTACAAACTAGTGGCTCCCAGTGGGGACAGGAAAGGCAGGAGGGGGAGGTAGGTGTAGGAGATTAAAAGGTACAAATTATTAAGTATAAAATAAGCTACAAGGATGTATTGTACAACATAGGAAATACAGCCAATATTTTATAATAACTATAAATGGAGGATATAACCTTTAAACATTGTGAATCACTATCTTGTACCACAGTAATTTATACAATAATGTACAGCAACTATACTTCAAGAAAAGAAAAAAATTTATAAAATGTACAATTTTAACCATTTTAACTGTATGGTCCAGGGCAGTAAGTATACTCAGATTGCTGCACAACTGTCACCACCATCTATCTCCAGGATTTTTTTCCATTTTCCTAAACTGAAACTCTGTATCCATTAAACACAATTCTTCCTGCTCCCTTCCACCCAGGCTCTGGCAACCAACCTTCTACTTTCTGTCTCTAAATCTGACTACTCTATGTACCTCATGTAGGTTGAATCACACATCATTTGTCTTCTTGTCACTGTTTTATTTCACTTACTAGGGACTACTTTTTCTTTTTTTTTTTTAATATTTGACTGTGCCATGTGGTATGTGATATTTTAGGTCCCAGACCAGGGATCGAACCCACACCTCTGTAGTGGAAGTGTGGAATCTTAATCACTGGACTGCCAGGGAAGTCCCAGGACTCCTTTTTAAAACAAATTTTATTGAAGTATAGTTAATTTACAATGTTAATTTCTGCTGAGGGCCTACTTTAAAAATATTTAATAATTTTATATTTATGTAAAATATGTACAGAATGATTGTGTAAATATTCTACAATTTTAATTTTTATTTTTTAATATTTTACAATTTTTAAAACTGCATAAAATGTTTATGTGGTTCCAAGTCAAATTTGCAAGGCAGGTTTCATTCACAGAGGTCTAGTTTCTATTCTCATCCCCATCCCTACACAGGCATGTTTTCAGTTTATCCTTCCCTTGTCTCTCCATCCTCCCCTTTTTCACTATAAGCAAAACATATATTTGTATTTATTCCTCTTTCTTAAAATGGTTGTATATAAGAGATAGTAGGTAAATAATAGTATGCCATATATATTTTCTCTATCTTGCTTTATTCACTTACCAATATATCATGGATCTCTTTCCTTACCATCTTTCCTTACCATTTATATAAAGATAAAAGTTCTTAGTTCTCATTCATCTTAACAGCTCTTAAACTGATAATTCCTAACTGATTTGTCAAAAGTGATACTGACAAGGTTTTTTTTTTTTTTTTTTTTTTTTGTCCACGCTGCATGGCTTGGAGAATCATAGCTCTCTGATCAGGGATTGAATCTGGGCCGCCTGCAGTGGAGGCTGGAGCCCCACCCAGTGGACCACCAGGGAAGTCCCCCTGACAATGTTTACGAGTACAGTTGGAGGTTACATACCATATACTTTCCTAATACTTGTTGAAAATCTGCAGCAACTGCATTTGAAGGAGAAAAATGTTCTTGTGACATCAAAGGATTTTTCAGAAAAGTCTCACTAACCTGGAGAAATCAATGGAAATATTTAAACTGTATAGATAATTTCAACCAGAAAATTACAAAACAAGTGTTAATTTGAAGCCAAGTCTGGTAGAAACTTGCAATAAGAGAAAACAGAACAGTTCTAGATTTTTGGTGGCAGGGTATGTTTCTATTTTAAAGATGCAGTATAATGAAAACTGCTGATATCTCATATCATGAGACTGCAGGTGTACCTTGATTCTTTGGTGTTGATATTTCTCCGGACTTGAGGGAACCCACAGATGTTACCTCTGGCAGACAAGGAAAGATAGGGGTCTATGATATTCTCTAAATAAGCTTTTCATTTCCCCCTCCTGCCTTACTTTCAAAATCCATTCAATGATAACAAAACAAACCCACCCAAATGTTAACCTTATAGGGTTGTTAAATGATATTTCAAAGCTTCAAGAAGGAATTCTGACAGCTGTTTGTACTTAATGTTGTATCATCCCAGAAGCAGTGGTAAAAATCATGCAGTTGAGCAATTTTGTGTTACCTGGTTTTGAGAAGTTGGTAAAGTTGGGATGTTTTTCCATAATGGCAGAGAGGGGAAAAAAGTCCTATTCTGTTAAACTGGTAACAGTGTTTAGCATGTAGGTGCTAACAGTTTAGGCATAAAGGTAGAGTGAATTGCAATATTAGGCCTTCTACTCCTTGATTCTATGTGGTTATGATTTGAGTTGTGTTAAAAAAAGTTGGTAAACTAAGCAAATAAAATCTATGCATGATTCATGAATATGAGTGGAGAATATCTATTAATTATAGTATACTTGACTGATTTTTCCATTAATATTTCTTTGTTAAAATATTTATCCTAAATTATATATTTGTGAATAAAATTGAAGATTAGCATTATCTACTTTTTAAAATAAGAAATAAACATACTACCTGGATCATAAAATTACTAGAATAAGGGCTTATCCCTCGTCTGTCTCTGAGACTGCCTTTCACAATCTTATTTTTGTTGCTGTTGCTTAGTTGCTCAGTCATGTCTGACTCTTCTCAACCCCATGGACTGCAGTTATTAAATGCTGGGTAATCATCAGTAACAGATGATAGCTATTAGAGAATGTTAATTACCTTTTAAGAAATTTATAAAATCTCATGTATCTACATAAGTACATACACATAATTACTCTATTTATATTTTATATTTGTTGGTAACTTTTACATAAAACCTTCCCTAAAGGTAGTGTAGGGCTCAGTGATAAAAGAATCTATCTGCAGTTTCAGGAGATTCGAGTTTAATTCCTGAGTCAGGAAGATCCCCTGGAGAAGGAAATGGCAACCCACTCCAGTATTCTTGCCTGAAGAATTCCATGGACAAGAGGAGCCTGGTGGGTTACAGCAGATGGGGTTGAAAAAGAGTCAGATACGACTTAGTGACTAAAACAACAAAAAAGGTAGTATATCTTGATTAAAAATTTTTTTTTAATTCTTGTAATTGATTCACATTTTCTGCCAGAAGTGTCTTACATGTGTTTGAAAATTAAATACATATGCTACTGAGAAAGCATACTAAATATTATTGATCCTAAAGCTTAATTTTTTTACTTTGAAAGGACAAAAGAAACATAAAGAGAGATTCTGATAGATCTGGGTTGATTGCCTTTGCAGATCTTGCTTTAGAGTGGGGGGAAGTGTGGAGGCAGGAGATAGGTGAAGGGTGAGGGTGAGAAATCGCTGAAGATCATTAATGGCTCTGGTATATGGACAGATGGCTGATCTGCTCTTGGCTAAGGACATTACTACTAAAAACTATAAATCAGACCTCATAATTTCAGTAATTGAAAAAGTCAAAGTAGTATAAGAAATTACTTACATTTTTAAGAAATGCAGATGGCGTTAAAATATCTAAGGCATTGTCTGAGGCACAAAGGTAAGTGATTCCATCAATAAGGAGAGTATGGTAGACAAAGCTTTGAAAAGAATACATTAATTTACACATAATATTAAAGAAATTAAGTACTGATACAGAGAATTGAATTTTGTTTTCAAGCTTTCATTAATAGTATAAAAACTATGTAGGTAACTTTTCATAATCAGAATAATTAGAAAATCTTTCATACATTTGAAGAATTAAATTATGTTAGATAAAAGCTCTCTAAAATGTGAATATGTATTTAACATTGCATCAAGAAAAATAAATTACAACAGAGAAAAGTCTAATAATCTAATCATATATATGTATATTTGACATGCCTTTGATGGAAGTCACTTACATTCCAAGATTACATCTAGATTCTGATCAAACAGAAAATTCTATTTGTTCACTGATTTTTAGTATTCTTATATTTTTAGGTAGACATGCTTAATTTTGGCAGTTCTTGGCTTTCTATCATGACAGATTAGAATTTAAAAGTCATAAACTGCAAAGATTAAATATTCTGGAAAACGTTGAGTTTGGGGGGGCGGGGGAATTAAACTTCCTCATAGTAATCCAAAGTGTACCTTTTTCAGACCACTTAGCTTTCTAGGTACCTTTTGTACCTTCTCAGACATTTTAAGAGAATATAATATTTTTGGAGAGTGTCGCCATCTTTACTGCCCAGCAATCCAGAAAATGTAGGGATATAGCAAGCAAAATAGTTGCTTGGTGCCTAGGCTTTAATCTAGCCATTTTTGAACATCCTATATTCAAATGGTTAATAGGCAACAGACATGTTCAAATGCTATATATGAGAATGAGGAATCTCAAAACATGTAGAAAAGATAATCCCAGAGGTAGAAAATTTAAAATATGCACCCCTTCAAAACAAATTCTTCATATCATTTCATGAATATAATATACTACAAATATTTTTAATGATAGTATTAGTTGACATGCATAATATCCACTAGGGCTTCCCAGGTGGCTCAGTGGTAAAGAATCCACCTGCCAAGCAGGAGATATGGGTTCGATCCCTGGATCAGGAAAATCCCCTGCAGAAGGAAATGGCAACTCACTCCAGTATTCTTGTCTGGAGAATGCCCTGGACAGAGAAGCCTGGTAATCCATGGGGTCACAAAGAGTCAGACATGACTTACTGACTTAAAAAATATTTATTTTTATTTTTAAATTGGGGAGAGTCTTTATAGGAAAAGTTTCTAATTCTGTCATCTCTTCAAAAGTTACATGTGTGATTTGAAGTAAATTGATATTGGATGTGATTTTAAATTTATGTTTAGTATGCTTAGTGAATAGCATTCAGAAATGTCCTTAAATATTAAAAAACTTGAATACATGATGTCTAGGATATACTGTTAACTGACAAATGCAAGGTGGAGAAAAGTGCTTATGATATACTGCCATTTATCTGTCATTCTCGTGTGATACCATAAAGGAAATGCAAATATATGGATACATCTCTTATAGAAAAGAAAAAAAAGAAAATGATAAACTAAAAACTTAGTCAAAATAGTTATCTACAAAGAGGGAGAGAGAGTAATATGAAGAAAGGAACAAAAATGAGACTTCTTGAAGGAAACTCGTTTTGTAGATTTGACTTTGGAGCCATACAAATGTTTTACATAATGATAAAATGTCATTAAATCAAACTCTAAGAGTGCAACCCTTAAAAATAAAAAACAAAACAAAAAAAAAGAATCTAACTTGATGTCAAGTAACCCAAGCAAGAGATGGTGGTGGAGGCAGTCAGATTGTGGATATATTTGGAAGGGAAAGACAACAAGAGTGACTGATGGGTTAGATTTGGAAGTAAAAGAGATAAAAATCAAGGATCACAGAGGTTTTAGACCTGAGGAACTGGAGAGGTGATGTGGGGACAACTCCAAGAGGAGGCTTGACTTTGAGCCTAAGTTGGAGATGCCCATTAGACATCCTCTGTAGATATGGAATGAATGGTTGGGTATACAAATCTGGAGACCAGGGAAGAGGTCCTCAAAAGATTCAAATTAAATGTTCGATATAGGTAAGCAAATAGAGGAGAGAATCCCTTTTTCAAATCATTCCAGCTAGTAAGTAAAACAAAACTAGAATATCACTATTTTGCAACCCCCAATAAATTATTGGCTCTAGGGTGTAGGCCATGAATATCAATGGGTGCTAGTATGCCAAAAGGCAGAATTACGCACCATAAGATCAAAAACTGATGAAAAACCTACAGTCTTGCCAAAGGGATCAAGTCACTGGATCCAACTGCTTTGATCAGGATGAACTTCATTTTGAATATGCAATCAGCAAAACCAGACTATGGGAAACTCTGTAGGTTCTTTAACAATAAATTGTAAGGAAAAGAAAGGGATATAAGGGCAATATGTGGATTAAAGAGACTTAAAAGACACCAAACTAAAAAATGGGTGGGACTGGGCTCTTTTGCCTGAAGATGTATATTCAGGTGCTGAGGTGATGAAGAAATAGGATAAGTGACTGCTGCAGAAGTTGGAATGGTTGTTGATTTGGGGGAGAGGCAGGAAGTTGTGAATGGGGTATCATGGCGGGGAGTTTCTGGGGTAGTTGGCTGCGGTAGTAAGCCAAAGAGATCTATTGTTTGGCTTAGGTGGTAGTTGCAGCTGGTTGGTGGGAGTGAGTCCTTTGAGAATCTTCATAAAACTGCATACATTTAATGTGTCTTTACATTAAGTCTAAGCTAAAACAAACCCCCTCTTTAATAAACAATGATGAGTCTAAAAAAAAAAAAGAAATTGGGTTTCCTTGGTGGCTCAGATTATAAAGAGCCTTCCACCTGCAATGTGGGAGACCTGGTTTTGATTCCTGGGTTGGGAAGATCTCCTAGAGAAGGGAATGGCTACCCACTCCAGTATTCTGGCCTGGAGAATTCCATGGACAGAGGAGCCTGGCAGGCTACAATCCACGGGGTCACAAAGAGTCGGACATGACTGAGTGACTTTCACTTTCACTATTCCCCACTTGTTCTTTTACTAGCGAGATATTTACTTGGGACATTACATGGTTTAAGCCACATCGTGTAATATCTCAAGTAAAGTAGAATGATCTTATTGAAGATATTTTCAAGTGGAAATTGCCCTTTTTATTAATGAAATATTTTGGTATACCAAAAAAGGTACAGAGAATAAGATAAGAACATTTGTAACCCTACTGTCCAGTCAAAATGTTATAGATACAATTAATGTCCCCATATACCGTTCCTCAATTTCTTCTCCCCTCTCCTTGTAGAGGTAACCACTTTCTTGAATTTAATGTCATCCTTACCATTTATAATTTTATACCCTCATTTCTGAGGATTCAATCAGGAGTCCATGTGATAAATATGTCCCCCCATGTCATTATCCTTATAATTATCAGTTTGTGGTTGTTGTTGTTTAGTCACTAGTTCAAAAGAGTTGAACCCCATGGACTGTTGGCCATCAGGCTCCTCTGTCCATGGGATTTCCCAGGCAAGAATATTGGAGTGGGGTGCCATTTCCTTCTCCAGGGGATCTTCTTGACCCAGGGACTGAACCTGCATCTCCTGCATTGGCAGGTGGATTCTTTACCACTGAGCCACCAGGAAGGCCAGCCCAATTATCAACTGGTAATGATTGAAAAGTAGAATTTATTAGAATATAACTTACCTTCCCATTTGAATCATCGTCTTTGGTTCAGCCGTAAGAAGTGCTAGCTTAAGCACCACTGCTGTGGCTTCCTAAAAAAAAAAATTGTTAGCATTTACATAGAAGATTGTAGTGCCATTCATTATTCATCTCCTTAATTTACAAATGGTCTTTTTATTAAGGAACAACTGTTTACTAGGAGAACTAATGGGTAGTTATTCATAATGCATGGTAAGAGACAAGTTATCATGAAATATTCATATGAATCTGAAGGAATATATTAAAATTACATCCCTGGTTTGGGAAGATCCCCTGGAGAAAGGAATGGCAACCCACTCCAGTATTCTTGCCTGGAGAATCCCATAGACAGAGGAGCCTGGTGGGCTACAGTCCATGGGGTCCCAAAGAGTTGGACATGACTGAGCAACTGACATTACTACTACTAAATATATATATACTTTGTTTTTATACATATAAGTGTGCAGATATAAGTTGCACTAATTAGTCATTTTTATAACACATTATTAATATGACTGGTTATTATTAATGCAGTCAACAAAAGAGTCTGAAATGCAGTCCTTGGGTACAGTCTCAAAAATGACAGAATGATCTGTGTTCATTTCCAAGGCAAACTATTCAATATAACAGTAACCCAAGCCTATGCCCCAACCAACTATGCTGAAGGAGCTGAAGTTGAATGATTCTATGAAGCCCTACAAGACCTCCTGGAACTAACACCCCCAAAATATGTCCTTTTCTTTTTTTTTTTTGTCCTTTTCATTATAGGCAACTGAAATGCAAAAGTAGGAAGTCAAGAGATACCTGGAGTAACAGGCAAATTTGGCTTTGGAGTACAGAATGAAGCAGGGCAAAGGCTAATAGAGTTCTGCCAAGAGAATGCACTGGTCATAGCAAACACCCTCTTCCAACAACACAAGAGAAGACTCTACACATGGACATCACAAAATGGTCAATACTGAAATCAGATTGATTATATTCTTTGCAGTCAATGATGGAGAAGCTCTATACAGTCAGCAAAAACAAGACCAGGAGCTGACTGTGGCTCAGATCATGAACTCCTTATTGCCAAATTCAGGCTTAAATTGAAGAAAGTAGGGAAAAACCACTAGACCATTCAAGTATGACCTAAATCAAATCCCTTATGACTATACAGTGGAAGTAACAAATAGATTCAAGGGATTAGATTTGATAGACAGAGTGCCTGATGAACTATGGACGGAGGTTCATGACATTGTACAGAAGGCAGTGATCAAGACCATCCCCCCAAAAAAGTAATGCTTAAAAGGCAAAATGGTTGTCTAAGGAGGCCTTACAAATAGCTGTAAAAGAAGTGAAAGGCAAAGGAGAAAAGGAAAGATACCCATTTGGATACAGAGTTCCAAAGATATCAAGGAGAGATAAGAAAATCTTCCTTAGTGATTAGTGCAAATAGAGGAAAACAATAGAATGGGAAAGACTAGAGATCTCTTCAAGAAAATTAGACACAAGGGAACATTTCATGCAAAGATGGGCACAATAAAGGACAGAAATGGTATGGACGTAACAGAAGCAGAAGATAATAAGAAGAGGTAGCAAGAATACACAGAAGAACTAAACAAAAAAGATCTTCACAACCCAAATAATCACAATGGTGTAATCACTCACCTAGAGCCAGACATCCTGGAATGTAAAGTCAAGTGGGCCTTAGGAAGCATCACTACAAACAAAGCTAGTGGAGGTGATGGAATTCCAGCTGAGCTATTTCAAATCCCCAAAGAAGATGCTGTGAAAGTGCTGCACTCAATATGTCAGCAAATATGGAAAACTCAGCAGGACTGGAAAAGGTCAGTTTTCATTCCAATCCCAAAGAAAGGCAATGCCAAAGAATGCTCAAACTACTGTACAGTTGTACTCATCTCACACGCTAGCAAAGTAATTCTCAAAATTCTCAACAGTACATGAACCATTAACATCCAGATGTTCAACCTGGATTTAGAAAAGGCAGAGGAATCAGAGATCAAATGGCCAATATCTGTTGGATCACTGAAAAAGCGAGAGAGGTCCAGAAAAACATCTACTTCTGATTTATTGACTATGCCAAAGCCTTTGACTGTGTAGATCACAACAAACTGTGGAAAATTCTTCAAGAGATGGGAATACCAGACCACCTGACCTGCCTCCTGAGAAATCTGTATGCAGTCAAGAAGCAACAGTTAGAACTGGACATGGAACAACAGACTGGTTCCAAATTGGGAAAGGAGTACATTAAGGCTGTAAATTGTCATCCTACTTATTTAACTTATATGCAGAGTACATCATGAGAAACGCTGGGCTGAATGAAGCACAAGCTGGAATCAAGATTGCCAGGAGAAATATCAATAACCTCAGATATGCAGATGACACCACCCTTATGGCAGAAAACGAAGAACTAAAAAGCTTCTTGAGGAAAGTGAAAGAGGAGAGTGAAAAAGCTGGCTTAAAACTCAACATTCAGAAAACTAACGGAGATGGCAATGGCAACCCACTGCAGAACTCTTGCCTGGAAAATCCCATGGATGCAGGAGTCTGGTAGACTGCAGTCGATAGGGTTGCTAAGGGTTGGACACAACTGAGCGACTTCACTTTCACTTTTCACTTTCACTTTTCACTTTCATGCATTGGAGAAGGAAATGGCAACCCACTCCAGTGTTCTTGCCTGGAGAATCCCAGGGACGGGGGAGTCTGGTGGGCTGCTGTCTATGGGGTCGCACAGAGTCGGACACGACTGAAGTGACTTAGCAGCAGCAGCAGCAGAAAACTAAGATCATGGCATCTGGCACCATCACTTCATGGCAAATAGACAGGGAAACAGTGGAAACAGTGAGAGACTTTATTTTGGGGGGCTTCAAAACCACCACAGATGGTGACTGCAGCCATGAAATTGAAAGATGCTTGCTCCTTGGAAGAAAAGCTATGACCAACCTAGACAGCATATTAAAAAGCAGAGACATTACTTTGCCATCAAAGGTCCATCTAGGCAAAGCGATGGTTTTTCCATTAGTCATGTATGGATGTGAGAGTTGGACTATAAAGAAAGCTGAGTGCCAAAGAATTGATGCTTTTGAACTGTGGTGTTGGAGAAGACCCTTGAGAGTCCTTTGGACTGCAAGGAGAGTCAACCAGTCCATCCTCAAGCAAATCAGTCCTGAATATTCACTGGAAGGACAGATGCTGAAGCTGAAACTGCAATCCTTTGGCCACCTGATGTGAAAAACTGACTCCTTGGAAAAGACCCTGATGCTGGGAAAGATTGAAGATGGGAGGAGAAGGGGGTGACAGAGGATGAGATGGTTGGATGGCATCACTGTTCAATGGACATGAGTTTGAGTAAACTCAGAGAGTTGTTGATGGACAGGGAGGCCTGGCGTGCTGCACTCCATGGAGTCACAAAGAGTCGGACACGACTTAGTGACTGAACTGAATATGACTGGGGATTGGACTATCTAAACAAACATCTTTTCGGTGGCCTCTGTGAAGCTATATGTAAAATGTTAATCGATTAAAAGAATTCAGCTTTTAGTCTCTGATAAACTATGCGGTCTTCTTTTTTTTTTTGATTAAGATAAAAATTTTATTCATTATTATTCACTGATGTATTTGTATGAAAATAATTGCTAAGATTTCTTCTGTTTATTATAAGTCACATTCTTTGGGGAAAATTTGCAAGGTGTTATGATTATTCAGGGAGTGGGGCATGGCAACCCACTCCGGTATTCTTGCCTGGAGAATCCCATGAAGAGAGGAGGCTGGCGGGCTACATACACTCCATGGGGTTGCAAAGAGTCAGACGTAACTGAAGAGATTTAGCAAGCAAGCACACACATGATTATCCAGAATACCTTAACTATATCTAATTATATGGAATCCCATTAATTTACTTTAGAAGCATGAAAGGAACCCGAAAATGACCTAAGGAGACTTGAATAGGCATGCTCCTGATTAACTTTTCCATTTGCAGAAAATGATGCTTGAAATAAAAACTTTTTGGGAGAGAAGAGCTTATTACTAATGATTTGGGAGACAGTAAACCTTGAAATTCTTGGTATTACCTGAAAAATCCAATCGTATTCTCTAGAAAATGATTTCCTATGAAACATCAAGGGAATTAAGAGAATACTTAATCTTTCAGTTACTCTGTTCTCATCACTGGAAAGAGTGCATAAACTAGGAAATCAGAAAAATGTGAAACAAAGCAAGTGGCAACATGAGGCAATAAAATAACTGACACTTGAGGCTGTGGTGCTGTTTCTAGGATTGAAGTGCTGACAACTTAAGAAAATGACTTGTCTGGGTCTGTTTCCTTGTGTGAAGAATGAAGGGATTGGGTAAGATGAGCTCTACAAGAACAAACAAAGACACAAACATAGAGAGCAAATGCATGGACACCTAGTGGGGAAAGGGTGGTGGTGGGGTGAATTGGGAGATTGGGATTGACATATATACATTACTATTATAAAATGGGCTTCCAAGGTGGCGCAGCGTTAAAGAATCCACCGGCCAATACAGGAGACACAAGAGGCACGGGTTTGATCCCTGGGTCAGGAAGATCCCCTGGAGAGAGAAATGGCAACCTATGCTAATGTTCTTGCATGAAAAAATTCCATGGACAGAGGAGCCTGGTAGGCTACGGTCCATGGGGTTGCAAAGCTCCAGTATTCTTGGGCTTCACTGGTGACTGAGAGGGTAAAGAATCTGCCTGCAATGCAGGAGACCTGGGTTTGATCTCTGGGTTGGGAAGATCCCCTGGAGGAGGGCATGGCAAGTATTCTTGCCTGGAGAATCCCCATGGACAGAGGAACCTGGTGGGCTACAGTCCATGGGGTCGCAAAGAGTCAGACACGACTGAGTGGCTAAGTACTAGAATGAGAACCTACTGTATAGCACAGGGAACTCGACTCAGTGCTCTGTGGTGACCTCAGTGGGAAGGAAATCTGCAAAAAGGGGATACATGTATACACATGGGTTTCCCAGGTGGCACTAGTGGTGGACAGCCTGCCTGCCAATGCAGGAGACGTAAGAGACAGGTTTGGTCCCTGGGTCGGAAAGATCCCCTGGAGAAGGAAATGGCAACCCACTCCAGTATTCCTGCCTGGAGAATCCCATGGACAGCAGAGCCTGGCGAGCTACAGTCTACAGGTTCGCACAGAATCGGACACAACTGAAGCAACTTAGCGCATAGGCACTCATATACGAAAGTGAAAGTGAAGTGGCTCAGTCGTGTCCGACTCTTTGCGACCCCTTGCACCGTAGCCAACCAGGCTCCTCCGTCCATGGGATTCTCCAGGCAAGAATACTGGAGTGGGTTGCCATTTCCTTCTCCAGGGAATCTTCCCAACCCAGGGATCGAACCCGGGTCTCCCGCATTGCAGGCAGATGCTTTACCCTCTGAGCCACCATAGCTAATTCACTTTGCTGTACAGTAGAAGCTATTAATGTGCTATGCACTCAGTTGTGTCTGACTCTTTGCGATCCCACAGACCGCAGCCCACCAGGCTCCTCTGTCCATGGAATTCTCCAGGCAAGAATACTGGAGTAGGTTGCCATTTCCTTTGCCAAGAAGCTATTAATAACACAACATTATTGTGGTGTGCCGGCCAGGATGGGAGGGACTTTGGGGGAAAATGGATACATGTGTATACATGGCAGGGTCCTTTTGTTGCTCCCCTGTAACTGTCACAATATTGTTTGCTAATCGGCAGTCCCCCAGCACAAAGGAAAAGTTAAAAAAAGAAACTAACATAACATTATAAAGCAACTGTACTCCATTAAAAGTTAAAAAGATGATCTCTACAGTCCTGTCCAGCTCTATTTGATTTAATGATTAAGCTTTGGTTGGTATTAGTATTATCTAGTGAGTATAAAACATTTGTGACATCAATATTTAGCACTGAAGGAATATAGGACAGAACTGTCCCTTAAAGTGCCTTCTTTTCCCTGGTCAGCCTTCCACACAGCAGTCATTTCAGACCTTTAATCCTGTCCTCCACCACCTTCCACTTTCTTATGTCCCTGAGTGCTTCATACAGCGAGTCCATTGGGTTTATAAACTCCTTCAACCTTCTGACCCTCTCTCTTCATAACTAATCAAATGGTTATTGAGAATCTACTATGTCTAGGCATCATACACTGTAAGGGCAGAGATGAAAACAGTCCCTGTCCTGAAGAAGTACAATGGCAGAGACCGATAAGTAAAAGAAGATTCTAGTTCAGCCTGGCGAGTAGTTTGTTAAAGGGATGTAAATTAACCTGGGCATTGAGGAAGCTTCAAGGAGGAATGCAGAAGAGGTGATACTGCTAAAAAATGGAGGTAAGTGTGTTCGAAGGAGTGGGGACAGGAGATGTGAACAGAGACCTTGGTAAGACTGGAGAGTGGTGTGAAGTTCAGGGTGGGTGGAGCACCCAGGGGGTGGGGAAGAGGAGACAGTCATGGAAAAGCCCTACCAGGAGGGCTGTGAATGCCAGTCTGAGGACTATGAACTTTACGATGAAAGTAATCAGTTGCCACCCAATGATTTGAAGCAAGGGAGTGACATGATCATATTTGCTTTTAGGAACAATCCCCCGAGTAGTAATGTGGAGGCTGGTTTTGAGAGGAACAAGGCGGAAGTCTGGGAGATGAGTTAGGGGGCATTTTCAATGACCCTTATGAGAAGTAATGAGGGCCATGATGAGATGTGGTTCTGACACAAGGAGGCGGATTTGAGATATACTCACAAGACAGAAATGATAGAACTTGGTGGCAAAGAACAGATGTGAAGGTATAGAAGAGGGAAAAATGGAAAGTGACTCCCAGTTTCCAGCTTGAATGGTTTGGCAGAGCTGCCCAGCAAGACTAGAAATACAGGAGGAGGAATCTGCTAGGAAAGAATGAATTTAGTGCTGGACACTATATGCTTGAACCTCTATTAGACAAATCTAATGGTGGAGAGAGATGAATGCTTTGGAAGTGGATTTGGCAGTGATCAAAGCAAAAGTAATCCAAGGGTGTGAATGAACGTGTCAAGTTAAAAAGAGGACTGAAGTTAGAACCCTGAGGAACACAGCATTTAAGGCACTGGCATAGAGGCGAGCCTCAGAAGGAGACTAAGTTCCATGTCTACATCCACACCCGTACCGTCCCCAAGAGAAAGACCACATTCCATTAATCCAAGGCTCACTTCTCTACTGCCACATTGGATTCCAACCCTTCATGCTCCTTCAGGTCTTGCTCTCTCAAAAACTGCCCTCTCCACAAAATTTTCCACCTCTTCTCTCCATTAGCCTACAAACACGTGAAAGTTCTCCCTGAACAGAGGCCTTTCCTGGACCATGCTTCTTCTAGCTGTTGCCCTCTCTCATTCCCTATCTAAATTCTTGAAAGAACAGTCTAACTTCATTCTCCCTGCTTCCATCTCCCAGTCACTTGTTGTTGTTGTTCAGTTGCTAAGTTGTGTCTGACTCTTTGCAACCCCATGGAGTGCATAACGCCAGGCTTCCCTGTCCTTCACTATCTCCCGGAGTTTGCTCAAACTCATGTCCATTGAGTCGGTGATGCCATCCAATCATCGCATCCTCCGTCTTCTCCTTCTACCCTCAATCATTCCCAGCATCAAGGTCTTTGCCAATGAGTTGGCTCTTCACATCAGATGCCCAAAGTATTGGAGTTTCAGCTTCAGCATCAGTCCTTCCAATGAATATTCAGGACTGATTTTCTTTAGGATTGACTGGTTTGATCTCCTTGCTGTCCAAGGGACTCTCGAGAGTCTTCTCCAGCGCCACAATTAGAAAGCATCAATTCTTCAGCCCTCAGCCTTCTTTATGGTCCAACTCTCACATCTGTACATGACTCCTGGAAAAACCGTAGCTTTGACTTTATGTCAGCAAACTGATGTCTCTGCTTTCTAATACGCTGTCATAACTTTTCTTTCAAGAGGCAAATGTTTTTTAATTTCATGGCTGCAGTTACCATCTGCAGTGATTTTGGAGCCCAAGAAAATAAAACCTGTCACTGTTTCCACTTTTCCCCCCACTTGGCTTAAAGCAATGTCTTCTTCCTCCACCTCTACCACTATCAGCAAGATCACTTATCATCTCCTAACTGTCCAAATTGACTCTTGTTCAACTTCTTTGAGGCACAAGACATTCTTGTAATTTTTTCTGTTGGCTTTCAGAATACCACTGCTCCTGTTTGGTGACCCACCTCTCTATTCTACTAAAAAAATTTTTATTACATTTATATTTATTGAATTATTTATTTGCCCATGCTGGGTCTTAGTTGTGACATGCAGGATCTAGTTCCCTGATCAGGGCTGGAACTCAGGCTCCCTGCATTGGGAATATGGAGTCTTAGCCACTGAACCACAAGGGAAGTCCCTCTGTTCTGTTCTTAACAGTGTCAAGCCTTCTGATGCTCTTCTCTTCTCACTCTCTTTCCTTTTCTTGGGCAGTCTTACCCACTTCTACCATCCTTAACTGTTAGCTCTGACCCGTTGGACATGTTTACAACTTAAATCTTTTGGGAATAAGATGGAGGAATAAATACACAAACAGATGGGCTCTTTCTAACTGGCCACAAAATTCTACTTGTCCCAACTTGTTTTCTCCTCCCTTGCAGTCCCCCTTCTAACTCCTTCTCCCACAATCCTATTCCTCCGTCTGTAGCTGCCATCTTGTTTCATACCACTTAAGAAAAAAAAAAAAAGGACAAACTATACACCTTAAACTTACACAGTGTTGTATGTCAATTATATCTCAATAAAGCTGCGGGTAAAAAGATTGAAAAAAAAAAAAAGGAAACAACAAAAAACAAAAACCCTAAAGACTTCCCTGATGGTCTTAGTGGCTAAAACTTCAAGCGCCCAATGGAGTGGGCCCAGGTTCCATCCCTGGTCAGGGAACTAGATCCCACATGCCTCAGCTAAGACCCAGCATAGCCAAATAAATAAATTATTAAACAAATAAACAAACCTTGAGATTCATCCTAAGCATGGCCCTGTTCTCTATTCTACACATCCTGCTGCTGCTAAGTCGCTTCAGTCCTGTCCGACTCTGTGTGACCCCATAGACGGCAGCCCACCAGGCTCCCCCGTCCCTGGGATTCTCCAGGCAAGAACACTGGAGTGGGTTGCCATTTCCTTCTCCAGTGCATGAAAGTGAAAAGTGAAAGTGAAGTCACTTCAGTCTGTGCGACACCATGGACTGCAGCCTACTAGGCTCCTCCGTCCATGGGATCTTCCAGGCAAGAGCACTGGAGTGGATTGCCAATCCTACATATCCTACCAGTAGGTTCTCCGATCCTACATATCCTACCTCTCATTAACTCCCGAGGACTAGTTTGCAAAGTCTGTTTAGTATCTGTCCATTCCTTTCCTTCTGCACTGTCTTTGCCTTAACTCAGGCTCTTTGATCGTCTAGATCAACTATAAAAACACCATCCTGACTCTCTTTCCTCTAAACCACCTTCTATGTTGTAACCATAACAAGTTTTCCAGAAAATGGATCAGATTTTGTCATTTCTCTATTTATAAATCTTGAACTGCTCCCTGGTATCTCTAGGATAAGAGAACCAACTGGATCTAGGACCTTTCAATAACTAGTCTCTGTTCACTTTTCTGACCTCGTCGTTAGCCCCTCATATACTGCGACCCTGCGCTCAAGCCACACTGAGGTTCTTGAGGTTTCCCCACGCCCATCATGCTGCCCTCTGCTGTTCCAGGCTAGGGCGAACTCTTGTAATGCTTTTAAGCCAAGCACCCCACCCACCATCATCTCCTCTTTGCAAGCAGTCACCCATCCTGAGTGCTACCGTAGCAATCTCGATCTGCGTCCATTGACATACTTTTTACACACTGCAGGGGGACTGAATGCAGCCCTTGGGTATATAAGGACAGCTCCAGGCGCCGTTTTCATTGCTGTATCCCCTACACCATGACTCTGGGATTTTGCAGCTAAAACATGTTCAATAAACGTGTGTTGAACTGCAGGCCATTTCTCCGCGGGGGAGAGAAAATCTTTAAGGGGTCTCCGGAATTAAACGTTACCCTCAAGTACGTCACTTGCAGCGCCAACACTAACCCCTGGGCGGCGCACTTGCGGCTCGGCTGCCCTAGAGTGCGAGCGGCTCCCGCCGGGGATTCACAGCTCGCCAGTCAGGCCGTTCACGGGGCGGGCCTCACGCCCCTCCGCCCGCTCGGGACCGCCCTTCAGGGCCGCGGCCTGCCGCCTGAAGGGCGGGTCCGGTGGGCGCCACCCTCGAAAGGGGGAACCTGCGAAGGCCGAAGGCGGAGGTGCCGACCGAGGGGTACCTGATAAGAGCCGCCGGTTAGGGCCAGCTCCGCTAGGACCGCTCGGCCATTTGCAATGCAGCTGTAGGTGATCGTCATAGTAGGCGAGCTAATGAAGGAAAAGCTCCCGCCGTATCTAACCGCCCGCGACAGTCTCGGGGCGGTGACTGGGGCGGGGCTTCGGGAGAGGGCGATGTCTGCGCAGGCGCGAGGCCCGGTTGATTGGCAGGCAGGGAGGCGGGGCCATCTCTTGCCTGGGCTGAAACTGATGAAACCGGGCGAGGTCTCTGGAAAAACTGGCTTTGGGTGAGTGAAGCCTTTCTTCGTGGTCATTCTTAAAGTGATTTAAGAGCCAGTTACTTCACAGTGTTTACGTACATATGATTCATTCACAATCTAGGACATGTGAAATATCGACCTCGATCTAAAAGGAAATTCATTCATGAATTCAACAAGCACTTTTTGAACTCCCACTGTGCGCTCCCTAAGTACTTAGATGACTAGATATGCAGAGGTAGGTTCCAGACCCTGATTTTGAGGAGTTCATGTTCTAGTAGTGGTCAAGGAGGCACATGCAGGCAAATGCCAATCTCAAGTGGTAGATGTGCGCTCTGATGGAAAGATAAACTGATCACACACGCTGCAGTGGACGCAACTAGTCCTCCTTGGGAGAGGGAGCAAAGCTTTCGAAGTCACTGTCCCATTAGGGAGGATGGGTTGGGGTTCTCTTAAATGGGGAAGAAAGGTAGGACAGTCTAAGCAGAGGGAACAGCTCTGTGAAGGCTTGGAAGAAGGCAGGTGGGTGTAGGGAATGGATGTGAGTGTGTGTCAGAGGGAGGGTGTGTGGTGGAGTGGGTAGGAGATGAGAGTGGGAGGAGTGGTAGAATGACTTGTTCTTCTAGACCTGGAGTTTGACTAGGATATTTTAAAGTATAAGCTTCAGATAAGCTTAGATATTTTCATTGGTAAGGTGTTGTGGTAGAGTGGAATATAGGCATTGCCATTTACTCTGTGCCTTTATTGTAACTTAGCCTTTCTGAGACTTGGTTTGCTAATCTGTAAAACAGGGATAGTTGTCAAGTCTAAATTAAGTAATTGTGCAGAATGCTCAGCACACCATAGATATGTAGTTGCAATCTTTAGTGTGATAAACACATTAACGAGAATTACTGTCTTGCTTCTGATGGTATAACTTTAAAAATGAAAAAGAGTCGATGCCTGGCTGGTTTTGAAGACAGGTAGTCGATTGAATTTATTTTAACCCAGTGCAATCAAATGGGATTTGACAAGCAAGCAGCAAAACTGGTCTGGACTGTTACTATTAAAAAATGGCTTGTTGAATCCTATATCCTTTTGTATAAAGGAAATCTTGAATCAATGTATCTTACCAGATTAGAGATAATGTCTTGTGTTATAGGTGGGATGCCTGAATCACAAGTACTGATCATGTTACTTACATGTGGGAAAAAGAAATATATTAATTCTGAGGTGATACATGGGTATATTCTTGCTTGCTGTAAAAATAAGCTTAATAAGCTTGGCCACACTGCCTTGCTTCTTCTGTTTAGTAAATGGTGGTGGTGCTGAAAGTGACTGGGCAATGAATCCTGAACTGTAGTAATGACAACAAGCATCTGATGGTTGGTGACTTGTATATGGGACCTTCCCCATCATTGGTCTCATCTTGTCATATTAAAACAATCCTGTAAAACTAGTGTGGGGGGTTAACTTTGCACAGTCCACAAATTCAGGCCTCAGCAACATAAAGCATGATTTATAATGCACCTCTGCCTTTCTCGTGAGCCTCATTTTCCCTGGTATCTGTGCTTAATCTAGTCAAAGAGAGGTTTCCTCAGTTAACTCAGAATTTCCCTTCTTTGTACACCGGGCGCCATTTGTGTGTGTGTGTGTGAGGAACCTGGAGGAGCAGGAGGTTTCCTGATTGAGGACCTTCATCTTGCTCAGGTGGCATCTGCTGCTAATATTTGTTTTCTGTTTGTCTCTGCTCATCAGTCCACACACCCCACTTGGGACCTCCAGGTTCCCTCATGCACTTTGGTTCTCTCTCTACCTCTTCTGTGGTCCTCTGAGGGGCGGGGGAGACTTTCTGCTGCTCCCTCATGCCATTCGGAGGCTTTGGGAGGTTCAAGAGGCTGTCTCAGGACTCTGGCCAACACACCGCGCTGCCTTCTCTCCTGTCATGCTGTCTCTCTGTTGCCTTGAGGGAGCAGCTCTTGGACCTTACCTCACCTGGGCCCCAGCGCTGAGCGTCTTCTGGTCCCACACCCTGTCTCCCCTCACCTCCCAGCCGGGGCTCGGGGGCTGAGTGGGTTGCTTCCTGTGGACCCTCTGTGCTCCTCCAGCCTGGGGAGACCCCGGTGAGCACAGGTAGGGAGCTGCCCAGCTCTAGGCAGACCTCTCAGTTTGTGGCATTACTGTTGGCTTCTGTATCTCCAACCTTTTCTTTCTGTACACTCTCTCTTCAGGGAGTTTCCAAAATCTATTTTGAAACCTTTAGGAAATCGTTTCCTTCTTTCCCTGCTTGTCCTCCTTTCATTTTCTTTATTTTCTGTTTTTATGCCAGAAGAATGATAGAGCCTAAAAACCACAGCAGGCAGTATAAAACAGCACAGGCATTTCTGTCTTTCCCTAGATGGTTTTGCAAAATCTTGGGGGTGGAGTAGAAAGAGTGATGAGAAGATGGATCCATGAGAAGGAGAAACGAGACACTGTGCTCTTGTCCGTTTCTTTTATTTATTTTTTAAAATTAATTTATTTATTTTTAAATTGAAGGATAATTACTTTACATGTCCATTTCTTTTAAAACAAGGCTTTTAGACCTTTCATGGACCAGCAAATCTACTATCATTGCTTTTTTAAAAGTTTATTTTTTCTGTTGTTTGGCCACGCTGTGTGGCATGTGATATCTTATTCTATATATGTGTACACACACACCCCGCCCCGCCCATCTTCTTTATCCATTTCCCTGTTGATAGATGTTTAGGTTGTTTCCATGTCTTAGCTATTGTAAACAGTGCTGTAGTGAACACTGGGGTGCACATATCCTTTCAGATCATGTTTTTCTCCAGATATAGGGGCAAAGAATGAAAACCACAATCACAGAAAACTGATCAAATTGATCACATGGACCAGAGCCTTGTTTAACTCAATGAAACTATGACCCATGCCGTGTAGGGCCACCCAAGACAGACAGGTCATGGTGGAGAGTTCTGGCAAAATGTGGTCCACTGGAGAAGGGAATGGCAAACCACTTCAGCATTCTTGCCTTGAGAAACCCATGAACAGTATGAAAAGGAAAAAAGATAGGACACTGAAAGATGAACTCCCCAGGTCAGCAGGTACCCAATATGCTACTGGAGAAGAGTGGAGAAATAACTCCAGAAAGAATGAAGAGATGGAGCCAAAGCAAAAACAACACCTAATTGTGGATGTGACTGGTAATGAAAGTAAAGTCTGATGCTGTAAAGAACAATATTGCATAGGAACCTGGAATGTCAGGTCCGTGAATCAAGGTGAATTGGATGTGGTCAAACAGGAGATGGCAAGAGTGAACATCAACATTTTAGGAATCAGTGAACAAAAATGGATTGCAATGGGAGAATTTAATTCAGATGACCATTATATCTACTACTGTGGGCAAGAATCCCTTAGAAGAAATGGCGTAGGCCTCATAGTCAACAAAAGAGTCCGAAATGCAGTACTTGGTGCAGTCTCAAAAATAACAGAATGATCTCTGTTCATTTCCAAAGCATCACTATGAACAAAGCTAGTGGAGGTGATGGAATTCCAGTTGAGCTATTTCAAATCCTGAACAATGATGCTGTGAAAGTGTTGCACTCAATATGCCAGCAAATATGGAAAACTCAGCAGTGGCCACAGGACTGGAAAAGGTCAGTTTTCATTCCAATCCCAAAGAAGGGCAATGCCAAAGAATGTTCAGACTACCACACAACTGCCCTCATCTCACTTGCTAGCAAAGTAATGCTCAAAATTCTCTAAGCCAGGCTTCAACAGTAGGTGAACCATGAACTTCCAGATGTTCAAGCTGGATTGAAAAAAGGCAGAGGAACTAGAGATCAAATTGCCAGCATCCGTTGGGTCATCAAAAAAGCAAGAGAGTTCCAGAAAAACATCTACTTCTGCTTTATTGACTATGCCAAAGCCTTTGACTGTGTGGATCACAACAAAATATGGAAAATTCTTCAAGAGATGGGAATACCAGACCACCTGACCTACCTCCTGAGAAGCCAGTATGCAGGTCAAGAAGCAACAGTTAGAACTGGACATGGAACAACAGACTGGTTTCAAATCGGGCAAGGAGTACATCAAGGCTGTGTTGTCATATTATCACCCTACTTATTTAACTTATATGCAGAGTACATCATGCAAAATGCCAGGCTGAATGAAGCACAAGCTGGAATCAAGATTGCTGGGAGAAATATCAATAACCTCAGATACACAGATGACATCACCCTTATGGCAGAAAGCAAAGAAGAACTAAAGAGTCTCTTGATGAAAGTGAAAGATAGGGTGCAAAGTTGGCTTAAAACTCAGCATTCAGAAAATGAAGAGCATGGCATCTGGTCCCTTCACTTCATGGCAAATAGATGGGGAAACAATGGAAACAGTGACAGACTTTATTTTCCTGGGCTTCAAAATCACTGCGGATAGTGACTGCAGCCACGAAATTAAAAGACACTTGCCCTTTGGAAGAAAGACTATGACCCACCCAGACAGCATATTAAAAAGCAGAGACATTACTTTGCCAACAAAGGTACATCTAGTCAAGGCTATAGTGTTTCCAGTAGTCATATATGGATGTGAGAGTTGGACTATAAAGAAAACTGAGCACCAAAGAATTGATGCTTTTGAACTGTAGTGTTGGAGAAGACTCTTGAGAGTCTCTTGGACTGCATGGAGATCCAACCAGTCCATCCTCAAGGGAATCAGTCTTGAATATCCATTGGAAGGACTGATGCTGAAGCTGAAACTGCAATCCTTTGGCCACTTGATGTGAAGAACTGACTCATTGCAAATGACCCTGATGCTGGGAAGGATCGAAGGCAGGAGGAAAAGGGGATGACAGAGGATGAGATGGTTGGATGGCATCAGTGAATCAATGCACATGAGTTTGAGCAAGCTCTGAGAGTTGGTGATGGACAGGGAGGCCTGGCATTCTGTAATCAATGGCGTCACAGAGCCGGACATGACTGAGTGACTGAACTGAACTGATGAGCAAGGTGGATTCTTAACCATTGGACCATCAGGGAAGTCCCTGTCATTGCTTTTTAGACATTAGCTTCTCAGGAGGAGAAGTCATTAATTTTGAATCATCCTCTTTCTTAGGTTACTAGAGTGTTTCCAAATATTCCACAAGGTGGAGACTTTCAAGTACTCACTAATTCAAGATGCTGCTTGTTAAGCATTAAGGTCTCTTGTAAAGGACTGTTCTTTTGCTTATTGTTGTTCTTCAGAAATGGAAATACTTTTATAGTTTTTTTTTTTTCTTGTAGAAGTTCTAACAGTACAAGTCTGTTTGAAAGTGAAAGTGAAGTTGCTCAGTCCTGTCCGAGTCTTTGCAATCCCATGGACTGTAGCCTACCAGGCTCCTCCGTCCATGGGATTCTCCAGACAAGCATACTGGAGTGGGTTGCCACTGCCTTCTCCAGGGGATCTTCCCAACCCAGGGATCAAACCTGGTCTCCTGCATTGCAGGTAGATGCTTTACCGTCTGAGCCACCAGGAAGTCTCTTTACCATCCCATAAAAACAATGTAGTGATCTAATTTACATTTGTCTTTTTTTGTGTGTATTTTATGTTTAACATTAATGAAGACTTTTCTGAACTCTGTTTTTTGCTGTTTTTAAAATTAATTATGCATTGTTTTCTGTGACTGTCATATAGATCTCAAATATTTTCCCCCTGATGTTTACCATTTTCTCTTTCTTTTTCCTGTCTGTTCATTTCCAGACATTTTGTTTCTTACCTCATCAAACATGTCAGTATTTTTTAATCATAATGTTGGACCTGAGTGGCATTTTGGGCAAGGCTTTCTTTCCTATCGCCATATAAAAATATTGCCTTATTTTTCTTCTGTTATTTTTATTGGTTTTAATGTTTAAATCCTTAATCCACCTAGAATTTGTTTTTATGTCTCTTGTAAGAGTAGGAATTTGTGTTTTCTCAAATGTACAGCCAGCTGTTACATACCATTTATTGACTGTTTTCCCCACTAGTTTGAAATGCCACTTTTACCATAGACTAAACTCCCCATATACATTGTTAATTGAATTTTAGAGTTGATGTATAGGTCTATTTTTGTGCTGATATCACAGTGATTCAATAACCAAATCAATAAACCAAATTTACTTTTTACATTTAACAAATTGAAGAGAATGAATATATTTGCAATATTGAGTCTTCTCATCCAGGAACTGCAGTTAACTTTCTATTTATTCTACATTATATGTTTCTATAAAAACTCTGTAAGTTTCTTCATAAAGACTTGACAAGTGTTTAAATGTTTATTCTGGGACACTTTGGATACTCTTGTTAGTGGAATTTGTTTTCCATTATGTTTTCAAACTAGCTGTTTTTTTGCCATGTGGAAAATCTATTGGCTACATTTAATTTCTTTTGCATGTAGCCCCTTCTCCACTATATTGTACACTCCTTAAGGCCAGGGCCTTCACACAGGGCTTTGCTCGGTATGAACATGAAATAGGATACTATTGTTGACCATTACATCCATTATCCTCAGTGGGCTTCCCAGGTGGCGCTAGTGGTAAAGAACCCACCTGCCAATGCAGGAGACACGAGACACGGGTTTGATCCCTGGGTTGGGAAGATCCCCTGGAGGGGAGCATGGCAACCCACTCCAGTATTCTTCCCTGGAGAATACCATAGACAGGGGAACCTGGTGGGCTGCAGTCCATGGGGTCACAAAGAGTCAGACACGACTGAAGTGACTTAGCACACACATTATACTCAGGTACCAAGTGGAGGGAAACCTCAGGTAGCAATGATATTTATGGAAACTGATACTGATCGTGGTAGTGGGTAGAAATTGAAGGGACCTTGGAGTCAAAGCAGACCTTGACTTGAATGCTGACTCTGCCACTTTCTGGTTGCATAATCTTGGCATCTCTGAACCTAGTTCCTTCCTTAGGCTTATCTCTGAACCTAATTCATAAAATGAACTAACATGCATAAAACATTTTGTGACTGGCTCTCAACAAGTATTCCATAATAGTTGGCTATTATGATCATTGGCTGAGTCCATATTGTCATGTAACCAAACCTATCCAGTAAGATGCACATTTAAGAAGGCAAGCCTGCCCTGTTGAGTTGCTTCTTCTTTTTTTTTTTTTTTTTTTTTTTGGCCATGTTGCATGGCATGGCATGTGAGATCTTAGTTCCCTGACCAGGGATCAAACCCGTGCCCCCTGCATCAGAAGCTTGGAGTCTTAACCATGGGACTTCCAGGGAAGTCCTGAGTTGCTTCTTTATAGATTCAGTGAACTTACTGGAATCAGCATTCAAGACACATGTTACATAAATTTTCTGAAATTCTTCCTTTTGAGAAATGGATTGTATGTTGGTCTCCTCTTTCTAACTTGTAAGTTCCTTGAGAGTAGTGGCCAAGTATTACTAATTTTTTTATTCTTCAGCACCTCACATAGTGGTGGACACAATTTAGGTGGACTGCATTTTATAGTATGAAGTATAATAATTTATTTTACCATTCCTTTTTTAAAAAATCACCCCCCCCCCAACTGTTGTTGCTGATAGAAAAGAAGTTGAAGTGTCATCTTTGCTAGGGAGCATAGCCAAGTTTAAGAGCAAATGTGTAGATGGCAAAGATCTCTGCAGGCTACCCAAATGTAACTTTTATGCTGTAGTTGGTTTTATTTTTTAATTTTTAAAATTAAAGTATTTTATTTTTTTGACCACACCGTGGGGCATGAGAGGTCTTAGCTCCCACACTAGGTATCGAACCTGATGTTCCTGCAGTGGAAACCGGGAGTCTCAACCAGGAAATTCCCCTATGCTGTGCTTAATCGCTGAGTTGTGTCTGACTCTTTGCAAGTCTATGTACTGTAGCCCACCAGGCTCTTTTATCCGCGGGGTTTCCTGGGGAAGAATACTGGAGTGGGTGTCCATTTTCTTCTCCAGAGAGTTTTCTGGGCCCAGGCATCGAACCTGTGTCTCCTACATTGGCAGGCAGATTATTTACGACTGAATCACCTGGGAAGCCCATGCTGTCGTTGGTTTTAAACCTAATTGCCAGCAGAGGGCGCCCAGAGCACAGTTTTGAAGCAGAAATCTGACTACAGTAGTGGTGGGGAAGAATTATAAAGGCCACTCAGGGTGTGTTGCAGAAGGAAACGAGAGCTAGGAAGACGGCCGTTCCTTGTTTTCATTCTCATCTACTTTTGTAACTCGTTCAGGCCCAGACAGGCCTGTTCTCTTTTGTCTCCTGCTCAGCAGCTTTTCCCGGCCCTTCCCGCTCCTCTGGTTAATTACACAGACCAGAACACAGGGCTCATTAGGTCCCCCGGGCTGGTTTCTCCTTCAGCCAGCTAGGTCACTTAGCCCATACCCGGGGGGTGGACATCGGTGAGGGTCTCAGAAAAACCCCGAGGAACCCAGGAGCCTCACTTCATCATCCCCACTGAATAAAGCCCCCTGGAGGGACTTACAGGGTAGGAAGGGAGGGCTTCAGGTGGTGAAGAATCCGCCTGCAATGCAGAGGACCCAGGTTTGATCCCTGGGTGGTAAAGATCCCCTGGAGAAGGGAGTGGCAGCCCACTCCAGTGCTCTTAGGGGGATAATCCCATGGACAGAGGAGCCTGGCGGGCTACAGTCCATGGGGTCGCAAAGAGTCAGACACGACTGAGCGACTAAAGCTTTCAGTTTTCTTTTTTCACTGGTAGGAAGGAGGGCTGGAGTTGGGTTCTCTGCATAAGGAACTGAAGAGGCAAATAGGAACAGACCGGAAGGGCTGTGGGAAGTGGGGTTTCTGGAGAGTAGGAGAAATGCCACTTCCTGCTCTATTATCTTGTGTAAGAAGATCTGGTGAGCACAGAACCATGTGTGACGTGCCCCAACCACATAGACGCTAATGTTGGCCAGTGTTTCTTAACTTTTTCTGTGGAGTGCTAGGATATTAATAGGTATTATGTGGGAATCAGATCTGTGACCAAATAAGTGTGTCGAAACTGGGTTAAAAAACGGAAGAGGGAGTTCTACTGTGGGAGTTCTTAGATCCTTTAGTAGTCTAATTAATATGGTTTGTGAACTTCGACAGAAAGGGATGTGGTATGAGATTTCCCAAACTTATGTGCACTGAACCTTTTTAACGAAAATCTATGCATTGAGTATTGTGTGAATTACTCTTGAAAAGTGCAGAAATAGTCTTGTCTAATGTTTAGGAAATTAGTTAATTACTCCATGAAATACTTTAAAAAGTGGCCGTGAAGCACGTTATAAAGGACAGCATTTTCTTCAAAAGTCTCCTGTGGCTTCCCACGGCTACCACTCCAGTCTTCTTACCTGGAGGACCCCATGGACAGAGGAGCCTGGTGGGCTGCAGTCCAGAGGGGGGGGGGTCACAAAATTGCTGAACACGTCTGAGCCACTGAGTGTGCAGGCAGGGATGAGTGGAGTGCTGAAGGAAGCAATATCGAAATGTCAAGTGGGTTTTAAAAAAATTTTATTTATTTATAGTTTTGCTGTGTTAGGCTTTGTTGCTGCAAGGGCTTTTGTCTAGTTGCGGAAGGTGGGGACTCCTCTGTAGTTGCGGAACGTGGGCTTCTCATTGCAGAGGCTTCTCTTCACGTGGAGCGTGGGCTCTAGGGCACTCGGGCTTCGGCAGTTGCAGCATGTGGGCTGGGTAGCTGTGGCTCCCCGGCTCTGCAGCACAGGCGCAGAGTTGTGGTACATGGGCTTAGTTGCTCCATGGCATGTGGGATTCCCTCCCCAGCCCCCCAGTCAGGGATTGAACCCATATCTCTAGCACTGGCAGGCAATTCTTCACCACTGAGCCACCAGACAAGCGCCTTCCTTAAGTGGTGTTTTTGAAATCTCTCATGTCCATTACCACCCCTCTTTCCTCCTTAGATAGTCTGATATCATTCTCACTTTCTCATCCCTATAGTTGAGGATCTATTGAATTGTGGGCCATTGCTGGCCCTGGGAATAACTGTATCCCTCAAGCATGCTGGAAGAGAGGATATGGTTGTGAACCATTGTCCTGGAGTCCAAAATTCTCTGCCTGTTGTTTAAAGTTTTCTATTGTCTTCTTAAACTCGCCAAATCTCCCTCAATTTAACCTTCTTCTCTTTCCCATATTATTTACCACTATATTCTGCTCATTGACCTCAGAGCATATTATGCTGATTCTGGGCTGGAAGCTCTTGGACACGCAATCTTTCTCAGCATTCTCCTAAATCCTCTTCCATCCTGCAGAATTCTGCTTAGATGTTATTTCCTTCAGAGGTCTCCAGTTATCCCCCAGCCTACGCCACTTATTTTTTTTACAATATTGGTTTCAGCTCATAACTGCAGACAGCTAATTTTTTGTTGACAAAACTGTTGAGTTTAAAATGTTTATAAAAGGACTGGAAGGCAGAGCACATTTCTCTGCAGAAATTTTGTAACTGAGTCAAGGTGTATTTGAAATAGAAATAGTAGAATGCAATCTCTAGTAATTAAGCCAAACAGTAACTCTAGTGATTAAACAAAACAGGGAATCAATAAGATTGAATTAGCTTACTCTCATTTATCTTGGTGCTGGTGTTTAAGGGAGAGCAGGTTTAATTAAAGGCAGATGAACAGGTGCTGGAAATTAGTGGCTATCCTGAATGGGCCTTATGGGGCAATTTCACAGAAGACATAGGCTTTATGTTATGTCTTCATTAGGTTAAAACTCCTAACGCTCTCTCTTTTTTTTAAAGTCTTTATTGGATTCATTATAATACTACTTCTGGTTTATGTTTTGGTTTTTTGGCCCCCAGACATGTGGGATCTTAAGGGATTGAATGCACACCCCCTGCACTGGAAGACAAAGTCTTAAGTACTGGACTGCCAGGAAAGTCCCACAATTCTTAACTCCTTGTTCCCATGATGCTTGTGTCTGCTACTAAGGCTTTTGCATTTAGCCATAGTTCAGACTATTTTTGGCTTGGAAAAGGTTATGGGTAAATATCAGGAAAAATGGCAGAAAATAAGACCTCCAAAGATTTTTCTGTCTTTAAAAAGCAGTGAAAAAACTGGGGAAAATTTTCAGAATTAGCTTCTTTAGAACTCTAGAAATTAATCAAAGGCTTGTAGTAACTCAGGAATTGTTTATTCATGAAAAATGGCTGAATCTTAGTGTCAGCATTGAGCTCTGTGGCATTTTAGTTTGCTCCAGTCCTTCCTGCCCCCACTTTCCAGTTATGCAATAGTCTTAAAAAATAATTGCCTACATTTCCAGGGCAGCTTGACGGCCACCAGAGAGGCCTGGAGGGCAAAATGTATTTGGAGTTTATTCAAAGCCTCTTTTTTAAAAATTTTCTTAATATAATTGTTGTGATCTGACTTATCTGGTGGTTCCCTGGAAGACTTAACTTACAAGACTGACTCAGAGCTCACTCAGTGCTGAAAATCTCCTTGCACAGAGGGAATTGTCAAGAATAATTAAAAGCAAGGATTTTAACTTTGCAGATACTTTAGATGAATAGCATTGGGGCAAACAGTAGACTAACAGCTTAAAAGGAATAGCTGGAGAATGCACTGTCCATGAGCTGAGCTGAGCTGCAGTCGCTCAGTCGTGTCCGAGGGGCTTTGAAAAACTCTAAAATATTCCTGGTAATCTAGAAGGCTGTGTACATGGATGAGCAATGAGCTTGCCTAGAAGAGACCTGAGAAGCCCCTAAGCTCTCATTCTTGATTGACCTCGAGGTTATTTGCAAGCAGGAAGGGAAGGCTAGAGTGGAGTTATAAGCTGAGTTTTAAAGATATACTCCAATACTCACATAGAGCCATTCATAGTAAATTCTGGGAGATTGATTGGTTCCAGGTATTTAAGGAAATTTCTGTCTAATCATTAGCTCACCAGTAAGCTAGCCAAGTAGAGACACTATGTGATGAAGAATGTAGACTTTACAGAATTAGTTCAGGAAAGTCTCTAAAAAAATAGCAACAGCTCTAACAAGTGGTAACAATAATGAGCACTATAGGTATGGTGAGCAAAAATCTGATTGCCAGAGTTGTCATATTATTTTAAATGTTTAGTTTTTTTTCCCATCAACATTTAAAAAATCTATTTAAAAATATTTATTTATGTGACTGTGCTGGCTCTTAGTTGTGGCATGCAGGGTCTTTGATTTTTGTTGCAGCATGCGAAATCTTCAGTTGTGGCATGCGAACTCTTAGTTGTGGCATGTGGGATCTAGTTCCCTGACCAGGCGTTGAACCTGGGCTCCCTGAATTGGGATCGTAGAATCTCAGACACTTGACCGCTGGACCACCTTTTTGCTGTTGTCGTTGTTCAGTCACTAAGTCACGTCTGACTCTTTGTGACCCCGTGGCCTGTAGCACACCAGGATCCTCTGTCCTCTGCTATCTCCTGGAGTTTGCTCAAGTTCATGTCCATTGTGTTGGTGATGGTATCTATTAAAAAGTCTCTTTTTAATCTGTTTTAAATATAGCAGTATGTACATGTCAACCCCAAGTTCCCAGTCTATCCTCACCCCCAACCCTTCCCCCTTGGTAATCATTAAAGTTCATTAAATGTTCAGTATTTTTAGCAAAAATTATGAGACATAATTTAAAAACAGATTAAAAATATCAAGGCATAATTTAAGGCATAAATTATGAGGCATAGTTTAAAAAACAAAATTAAGAAAATATGCTCCATACAAGGAAAAAATGCTATCAGTAGAAATTATACCTAAGGAACCCTGGATATCGAACTTATAAGACACTTTAAATCAACTGTTTTAAGTATTCCAAAGAACTAAAGCAAACCAAATCTAAAGGATTAATGTGTGATCACAACATCTTACAAAATAGAAAATATCGATAAAGAAACATAAATTATGAAAAGAAATGGAAACTCTGGAGCTTAAAAGTTCAAAAAGCAAAATGAAAGAAATCACTAGTGGAGCTAAACAGTAAATGTGAACAGCCAAAAAGGAATCTGGGGACTTGAAGATGGGTGTATCGATATCCAGTCTGGGGAAGAGAAAAAAAAAAAAAAAAGATGAAGAAAAACGAACAAAGCCTCACAAACCAGTGGGACACCAAAAGATGTTCCAATACAACCATAATGGAAGTTCTAGAAGAAAGGGGAGTGAGAAAAGGGCAGGTAAAAAATACCTGAAGAAATAATGGCTGAAAATTTCACAAATTTGATGGAAAATATTCACCTACATATCCAAGATGTTCAAAAGCTCCACATAGGGTAAACTCATAGAGATTCACACCTAGACACATTATATAGTCAAACTGTTGAAAGCCAAAGGAAAAGATAGAATCTTGAAAATAGCAAGAGAGAGGAACTCATTATATATGTAGCAACCTCAAGAGAATTACAGAGAAGGCACTGCACCCCACTCCAGTCCTCTTGCCTGGAAAATCCCGATGACGGAGGAGGCTGGTAGGTTGCAGTTCATGGGGTTGCGAAGAGTCAGGTGTGACTGAGTGACTTCACTTTCCCTTTTCACTTTCATGCATTGGAGAAGGAAATGGCAACCCACTCCAGTGTTCTTGCCTGGAGAATCCCAGGGACGGGGGAGCCTGGTGGGCTGCCATCTTATGGGGTCGCATAGAGTCGGACACGACTGAAGCGACTTAGCAGCAGCAGCAGCAGCAATAGCATTAACATCTGACTTCTCATCAAATGTCATGGAAACCAGAAGACAGAAGACATATTTAAAGCGCTGAAAGGAAATAAAAAACCTATCAACCAAAAATTTTTATCTGACAAGGAGGAATTGAGACCTCATCAGGTAAACAGAAACTGTGAGAGTTCATTACTAGCAGATCTGCCCTATATGAAAAATTAAACAGTGAGGACACTATGCAGGATGCCAAATCCACAGAAAGACCGTTGATAAGTGGGTAAACATAGGTAAATATGAGAGGTAATATAAATATAACTCTTGTTTGTTACTCCTTTCCCCCATATCTGATATAAGACAGCTGCATAAAGAATAGCTAAATATATGCGGATTAGTACATAATGTATACGGGTGAAATTTACGATAATCATGGTATAGATGAGTGGTGGGGAATGGAGTTGTTGAGTGATTTTTTTTTTACACGTTATTGAAATTATTAAGGAGTATTAATCAGAACCAGATTATTATAAATTAATATGTTAATTGTAATCACCAGGGCAACCAGTAGGAAAATAAATAAAAAATTCATAAGAATTGACAAGGGAACTTCCCTGGTGGTCCAGTGGTTAAGAATCTACCTTGTAATACAGGGGACATGGATTTGATCCCTGGTTAGAGAACTAAGATCCTGTAAGTTGCATGGCTTGGCCAAAAAAAAAAGTTATGAGATGACTTAAAAAAATAATATTGACAAGGGTACTAAAATGGTACAGCAGAGGCAGAAACCAACACAGTACTGTAACGCACTTATCCTTCAATTAAAAGTAAGTAAAGATTGGTCTAGGGTGTTCATTGGAAGGACTGATGTTGAAGCTGAAACTCCAATACTTTGGCCACCTGATGCTAAGAGTTGACTCACTGGAAAAGACCCTGATGCTGGGAAGGATTGGGGGCAGGAGGAGAAGGGAACCACAGAGGATGAGATGGCTGGATGGCATCACTGACTTGATGAACATGGGTTTGGGTAGATTCCGGGAGTTGGTGATGGACAGGGAGGCCTTGTGTGCTGTGATTCAAAGAGTTGCACACGACTGAGCGACTGAACTGAACTGAACTGAAAGAACAAAAAAACGAAAAGCTGAAAAAGAATTATTGGGATGCTAAAAAGAAATGGCACAGCAGAAGATATCTATTTAACACAAAAGAAGTCAGAATTGGAGGAATCAAGAAACAAAAATAATGTCAGATATGTAGAAAACAAATAACAAATGGCAGATGTCAATCCTACCTTGTCATTAATTAAATTAAATATGAATGGATTATACTCTTCAATTAAAGGGTAAAGATTGATAGGATGAATTAGAAAAAGATGATACAACTGTATGATGCCTGTACTTATTAGATGAAAAAAACTCAACAGCTTTAAAATAAAAAAGATGGAAAAAAGATATACTATGCAAATAGTCACCAGTAGTTAACAGAGCACTGATGTAGCTATACAAATATGAGACAAATAAACGTGAAGACAAAAATTCTAACTAGAGACAAAGAGGACATTTTATAATGATTGAAGTGCCAGTTTATCAGGAAGACATAACTTATAAACATCCATGTACCTAACAACGGAGTTTCTGGTTATAGGAACTAAAAAATTCATGGAACTGAAGGAAAAAATTGAAAATTAAAAAAATAATACTTGGGACTTCAATGCCCCGTTTCCAGTAATACATAGAATAAATAGGCAGAAAATCAACAAGGAAATCAAAGAATTGTATAATGCTGTACACCAAGCAGATTGATAAGACAGCTGTAGAACACTCCACCCTAAAATGTCAGAGCCCACATTCTTCTCAAGTGCATGTGGAACGTTCTACGGGATAGACCATATATTGGGTCATAAGGCAAGGCTCAATAAATTTGGAAGGATTGAAATAATTACAAAATATATTCTCTGATCATAGTTCAATAAAATCAGAAATCAATAACAGAAGGGATTTTACAAGACTCAAAATATGTGAAAATTAAATAACATACTCCTAAAATAACCAATGGGTCAAAGAAGAAATCACCAGAGATGTTCACTTCATACTTTGACATTCATGAGAAACGAAAGCACAACATGCCAAATTATAGGATGCAGCTGAAACAGTTCTTAGAGGGAAACTTAAAGGAATGAAAATCCTGAATACAAACAAATACAGAAGGCTATCATGGTGATAGCAGAGGAACAAGAGCAAATAAACTCAATCAAGCAAGCTCTTTCCAAGCCTCTGATTGTGTTACATTTGCTAATATCCTGCTCACGGAAATAAATTACATGATTGAGCCAGAGTGAAGGGGAGAGGCACAGCATCCTCCCCACAGTGGGAGGGCCCTGGTGTTTTTCACCATGTAATATTTCTCTGTAACGTTGCTTGTTTTCTGTTTCTCTGCTTTTTTTTTAAAAAACAGGTGCATGAGTTATTTATCATGATATTCAGAAACTTTATTACTGGTAAAACTATTAAAGTTATCTACATCAAATTATGAGATCAATTGAATGTAGTTTTAAAGGCAAGTTTTTGTTGGAGTATAATTGCTTTATAATGTTGTGTTCATTTCTGCCCTCCAACAGCGTGGATTAACTCTGTTTATACCTGTATCCCCCCTTCTTGAGCCTCCTCCCACCCCCATCCGGTCATCACAGAGCCCCGAGCTGAGCTCTCTGTTCTATATAGAAGCTTCCTGCTAGCTATTTTACACATGGTAGTGTGTGTATGTAGGTGTTACTCTCTCAATTCATCCCACCCTCCCCTTCAAACAAACATTGTATGTTAATGCATATATTGGAGTCTAGAAAAAGGTACATTCACTTCAGTTCAGTCACTCAGTCGTGTCCGACTCATTGTGACCCCACGAACTGCAGCATGCCAGGCCTCCTTCTCCATCACCAACTCCCGGAGTCCACCCAAACCCATGTCCATCGAGTCGGTGATGCCATCCAGCCATCTCATCCTCTGTCATCCCCCTCTCCTCCTGCCCCCAACCCCTCCCAGCATCAGGGTCTTTTCCAATGAGTCAACTCTTCTCATGAGGTGGCCAAAGTATTGGAGTTTCAGCTTCAGCATCAGTCCTTCCAGTGAACACCCAGGACTGATCTCCTTTAGGATGGACTGGTTGGATCTTCTTGCAGTCCAAGGGACTCTCAAGAGTCTTCTCCAACACCACAGTTCAAAAGCATCAATTCTTTGGTGCTCAGCTTTCTTTAGAGTCCAACTCTCACATCCATACATGAGCACTGGAAAAACCATAGCCTCGACTGGATGGACCTTTATTGACAAAGTAATGTCTCTGCTTTTTAATATGCTGTCTAGGTTGGTCATGACTTTCCTTCCAAGGAGTAGGTGTCTTTTAATTTCATTGCTGCAATCACCAAAGATTTTGGAGCCCAGAAAAATAGTCTGACACTGTTTCCACTGTTTCCCCATCTATTTGCCATGAAGTGATGGGACCGGATGCCATGATCTTAGTTTTCTGAATGTTGACCTTTAAGCCAACTTTTTGCTCTTCTCTTTCACTTTCATCAAGCGACTCTTTAGTTCTTCTTCACTTTCTGCCATAAGGGTGGTGTCATTTGCATATCTGAGGTTATTGATATTTCTCCCAGAAATCTTGATTCCAGCTTGTGCTTCCTCCAGCCCTGCGTTTCTCATGATGTACTCTGCATATAAGTTAAATAAGTAGGGTGACAATATCCAGCCTTGACGTACCCCTTTTCCTACTTGGAATCAGTCTGCTGTTCCATGTCCAGTTCTGTTACTTCCTGACCTGCATACAGGTTTCTCAAGAGGCAGGTCAAATGGTCCGGTATTCCCATCTCTTGAAGAATTTTCCACAGTTTATTGTGATCCACACAGTCAAAGGTTTTGGCATAGTCAATAAAGCAGAAGTAGATGTTTTTCTGGAACTCTCTTGCTTTTTTGATGATCCAGCAGATGTTGGCAATTTGATCTCTGGTTCCTCTGCTTTTTCTAAAACCAGCTTGAACATCTGGAAGTTCATGGTTCACATATTGTTGAAGCCTGACTTGGAGAATTTTGAGCATTACTTTACTAGCGTGTGAGATGAGTGCAGTTGTGCGGTAGTTTGAGCATTCTTTGGCATTGCCCTTCTTTGGGATTGGAGTGAAAACTGACCTTTTCCAGTCCCGTGGCCACTGCTGAAATTTCCAAATTTGCTGGCATATTGAGTGCAGCACTTTCACAGCATCATCTTTGAGGATTTGAAATAGCTCAGCTGGAATTCCATCATCTCCATTAGCTTTGTTCGTAGTGATGCTTCCTAAACCTATTGGCAGGGCAGGAATAGACACATAGGCAATGGACATCTGTTTCTCTGCTTTCGAAGTAGGCATAGAATTATAAAAATGCAAAATAAAAGCAATAAAAAACACATTGCTTTCCTAATTGAAGATCCACTTAGCCTGAGTTCATATGTTAGAAAACTGCTTTAGCTGTGTACTCACCATTGATATACCCATGGGGAAAATATTTACCTGTTGTCATGCATTCCCTGATCAACAATGTCAGTTCTGCTCAGATGCCACCATTTAAATGGTCCTGGAAAATGATTCTTTCATTTGGTTTATCTTTTGAGATTGCCTGTCTTCAAATAGTGAGTTCTGCTGAGCTCTGTTGGTTAGTTCAGAGTTAATAACCCTTCACTAACCTGTGAAGTTGGAGGATGGAATTGGAAAAAGCCTGAATATTGTATCATATAAACTGATTTTTGTGTTGTCCACTTGGTGGTAGAGTTGTTTTTAGAAAGCACCGCTAAGAGTAACGAGCCAAGTAAAAGAGAAATAGAATCTCATAAATTCCTAGCCACAAGAAAAATGCACCATGCATTTTTAGTAGGTATTCTTTTAGACAACATCATTACTTTTACTAGAGTATAAAAGATTATGTAATCCAGAGTAGGTAGGTTCATGTTACAGGTTTTTCTTTTTCTTTTTGCTAAGGAGGCATGGTTATTTCATTTCCCAACACATCAGATGAAGCTATTTGCTTACTGGTTAGAGTTCAGTGCTCAGAAATACAGATTTTAGAGACTGTCTTAAATTTGGGTAATCCTCAGCACTGTCTAATCTGATATCATCATCATCATTATTTTTAATTTAGAAAAGTCATTGTGTAAAGTAAACACTCCTTACATAGTATGGTTTAAAGTCCTTCTTCCTCAAACGGAGGTTTCCGGATCAGCCACATTGACATCACTTTGGAGCTTGTTAAAAATGAACCATCTTGGCCCTTACCCCAGACCTACTGAATTAGACTGCAGTTTCACAAAATCCTCAGGCTTCTTGCATGGACTGTGCGATGCAGTCTTCTCCACTGGTGAAATGCAAGCAGTGGATGATGTACAGAGAAGACAAGCAGAGCAGATAGCAGGATTGGAATCATTTCACAGATATTCACAGATTTATACTGAACCTTTAGCTGCTTATTTGAAACCATCCTGAAATGCCCATGCTCTAGTACTGAAGACTGTCTACATGACGCCATCTTGAGTTCTTTTAGATTCTAAAAGCAAAAGAAAGCAGAGTTATAACAGTCATTTGCAGACTCATCAACCAATGCTAAAACACAGGAGATTCTGGAGACTGGTGTTCTGTTCTGGCTCAGTCAGTGACCAGTGGTGTGACATTTGGCAGGATGTTAATCTCTTAGTCTTCAGCTTCTTTATCTGAAAAACAGGGTGGTTGGGCAGGTTTAACCTTTTCAGCCTTTCTAAAAATGATTTGATTTTAGGTACAGTCAGGGTTGAGATTCAACTGGTAAACCCAGAGAGCACTGTGACCCAGTATTTGTTTAGTCATGTCCAACTCTTGTGACCCCATAGACTGTAGCCCACCAGGCTCCTCTGTCCAAGGGATTCTCCAGGCAAGAATACTGGAGTGGGTAGCCATTCCCTTCTCCAGGGAATCTCCCTGACCCAGGGAATGAACCCGAGTCTTTTGTATTACAGGTGGATTCTTCACCATCTGAGCCACCAGGGAAGCCACCAGAGAGCTCTGTACCCGTCTGTAGTATGGTATCTGTTTGAGCGGCTGGTGCTCATGCCCACGGGTTCTCATACGGTGTGACTACTGTCAGCTGATGATTTCAGGGGAGCCAAATGCCAGGGACTGTTGTTCAGTTGCTAAGTTATGTCCGATTCCTTGTTTCTTGTACTGAACCTTGCTTCAGTCAGAGTTAAAGTAGAAAGATGAATGATGTGGCATTTTCAACTTTGAAAGAGGAGCTTGTTTATGAATGTGTGATAATGGGTGTCAAGTTGCTATAATATTTAACTTTTTTCCATTTGTTTTTTGGCCATGTGCCACAGCGTGTCAGATCTTTGTTCCTCAATCAGGGATTAAAGCTCTCCCCCTGCATTGGAAGCACAGAATGTTAACAACTGGATCACCAGGGAAATCCCTTGTTATGATATTTAGATTCAATTGTGTACACTATTCACAGCGTGCCAAGATTGCATCATTTGAAAGTACTTCTGTTTAATGATAAATTTAGATGTGTAATTAAAACTATGTCAGATAAACAGTCTTCAAAACTCTGATGCTGTACTGTGCTTGGTTGCTCAGTCGTGTCCGACTCTTTGCGACCCCATGGACTGTGGTCCACCAGGCTTCTCTGTCTATGGGGATTCTCCAGGAAAAACACTGGAGTGGGTTGCCATGACCTTCTCCAGGGGATCTTCCCAACTCAAGGATCACACCCAGGTGTCCCGCACTGCAGGCAGATTCTTCACCAACTGAGCACCAGGGAAGGCGTCAAAACTCTGATGGGTGAGATGGAAGCACAGGAGTCTGGTATCCTACTTTCAGGCTGGGCGTCATTATCTCTAGGATGTCCTTTGAGGTGAAAGACCATGATTTTTGGCTTCAGTCTCTAAAAAAAGTTTACTAACTTTTACAAATCATTTTTTGTTTGATTCCTTCCATGACAAAACAACGTGTGCTTATTTAAAACTTGCAGCACAGTAGAGATGTGATGGTCCTACCTACAACCACACTTCTACAGGTAACTGTATTGAGCAGATTGTTGTTCTGAGATCTTTCTCTGACGCAGGAGCAGTAGGAGAACCTTACTGGGTACATGGATGACTTCTTGAGCTGCCTCCTGGCATCTGAGATTGAAACACAGATTTGGTGCCTTCAGCTGGACTCACTTTGAGTTCCTAGCACTGTGCCCTCCTTCTAGTAATTAATGAACCTTTGTTGATGTTGACCTCTAATTTAAATGATTCAAAAAGAGTTAAAAGTAGATCATCTAAGATGTTAGTCTAAAGCGCACATCTTTATGTGTAGTGAAGATCTTGTGCAAAGCTGGTGTCTTTTTGTAAAGATTACATTCACTTTTAAGCAGTAGAGAACTATCACAGAGGAATAACAAAGATCTTTTTAGTCAAATTTTACCTTCTTGATCTTCTCAAAATGCTGTGATTCCTCAGGCTATATCATTTCACTAGAGGTAATACTGATAACTTTGACATTTGTAGTTGCTTTGTGTTTTACAAAGCACTTTGAGGTGTGCCTATTGGTGCAGACTTAGTAAGAAGTATACCCATCTTAGAGATGGGTAAATGGAGGTTAACAGAGTTTCATTGACCTTCTCAAGGTTACATAGTTAATGGTAGAGCTTGAACTAAAACATTTTTACTTTAGTGTTCGTTTCCCCACCTACACATAGTGATTGCCTTTGTTAAATGATGATTCTTTAAATTAGTTTTTATTGGAGTGTAGTTGCTTTACAATGTTGTGTTCGTTTCTGCTATATAGCAAAATGAATCAGCTATACATATACCTACATCCACGCTCCATGGACAGTGGAACCTGGTGGGCTACAGTCCATGGGGTCACAAAGGGTAGAACACGACTGAAACAGCATCATGCACTCTTTTTTGGATTTCCTTCCCATTTCGGTCCCCACAGAGCATTGAGTACCGTTCCCTGTGCTGTAGTAAGTTATCATTAGCTGTCTATTTATCCATAGTATCAATATTGTGTACATATCAACCCCAGTCTCCCAGCCCACCCCACCGTCTCTCTTCCCCCCATTGATATCCACATGTTTGTGCTCTAAGTCTGTGTCTCTATTTCTGTTTTGCAAATAAGATTATGTATATCACATTAAATGATAATTTGGGTAAGATGACTTTGGGGGACAGTTATGGGATGGCTGGCATATGCTTCTGCAATTTCCGCTTATTCTTGCACAGTTTTCCTATCTTGGAAACTAAGTGACAGTTTAGCACTATTAATATAGCACAATAATTAGTTGTGGCCTGATGAGGGCGCTCTTATTCAATGCATGGTTCAAAACCTGATGCTCAACCTCGCCTGTAACTTCACATACAGCTTAAATAAATGAGTGAGTATATTTATCTTAGACCAAATAAAGTATTTCAGTTCAGTTTCACCTTTTTCCCCACCTTTGCAAAGAACTGGAATCTGCTCTTTCCCCCTTCCTTTTAATATACTACAGTGTAGATTGAAAATAATAAAGAACCTTCCAAAGATTGGATTGATTTAACTCTGATTCCAGAGGGAGAGTGTGGGTGGGGAAATGGGGCTGGATCTGTCCGTCTCTGAGATGATGGTCAGCAAGTGGTGAAACTCTTTAAGGAGCCCTTTGACCTGCAATGCAGGAGGCCCAGGTTTGATCCCTGGATCGGGAAGATCCCTGGAGGAGGGAATGGCAACCTTGTCCAGTGTTCTTGCCTGGAGAATCCCAAGGACAGAGGAGCCTGGAGGGCAACAGTCCATGGGGTCGCAAAGAGTTGGACACAACTGAGTGACTAACACATTGCCTTTCACTTGACCCTCTTTCTTTAACTCCGTCTTAGCAGTGCAGATGTAACATAAACAGAGTTCCCTACGTATATGCAAACCTTCGGTGTTCAGATTAGCTTGCCTGAACTTTCAGCTAGTGCCAGAAGTCATAAAGTTTACATTCGTGTTTGTTGATTTATTGATGGAAAAGTTAACCAGAGCTTCTGTTTTCGCTTCTGAGCTGCTGTTCATGGACAGACTTGCGTCATACCTTCCTGCCTGGGCTGATTCGCTTCCCTCACCTGCCACCATCACAAACCCACGCACACACTCAGGTCTCTCTTGAGCAGGTGCTGTCCCGCCCACCTAGGCCTGGGAGTCCCTAGACAGTGCAGGAGCGTCACGTGGCCTGCCAGCCCACTAATCACTCTCAAGGGCTAGTCTGTCTTTAGTTTATTGAAATCCATTATACTGTAGTACACTGAATTCCTTTGTTTTTTCAAAAAATAATTTTATTTATTTATTTTCAGCTGTGCTGGGCCTTCGTTGCTGCTAGACTTTCTCTGGTTGCGTCAAGTGGGGTTACTCTTCGTTGCAGTCATGGGCTTCTCACTGCAGAGGCTTCCCTAGTTGCGGAGCACGGGCTCCAGAGCGCAGGCTTCAGTAGTTGTGGCACCGGGCTTAGTTGCTCTGAGGCACGTGGGATCTTCCCGGACCAGGGATTGAACCTCTGTCTCCTGCATTGGCAGGCGGATTCTTTCCCACTGGGCCGCTAGGGAAGCCCTAGATGTCTTCAACAGTGTCAGACAGTGGTGACTGCCACTTCCAGAGTTAGATGTTAGATCCAGGCAAATGGCTTGTTGAAGAAAGTTTTTGCAATCATAGAAAGAAATCATGTTGGCGTATTAGGTGACATGTTTGGTGGTGGTGGGGTAGTAGTGGTGGAAATGGTGAGAAGCAGCTGGATTCTGGCTATAATTAGAAGGATTTGCTGGTGAGTTGGATATGAGGAGTGAGAGAGACAAAGATGTTGAGAATGGGTCTAAGTGTTTGGTCTGAACAATGGGAGGAGTCGAGTTGCTATTTGTCGAGGTGGGGAATCTGGAGGAGCTTGGTGGTGTTTCATAAAATAACATGCATCAGATTGTTAACAGAGATGAGAGGTAAGGGGTGGCAGGGAGTGTGAACTGGGGCTGAGATGGAGAGCTGGAATCAGAACCCTGCCCCAAGTCCTAGGACCTAGACAGGTGGAAGAGGCACCTGGACAGGTTTTAGAGGCACCTGGCGTGGACAAGGACTTCTGTCTGCTGGAGCCCTCCCGCCTTGATCCAGGCCAGGGTCCCCTCCAGACTTGATTGGCTACAAGTGTTCATTTTACAAAGAGCTCTGATACCCATTATTCTACTCAGTCTTCAGGAGAGGCCTGCAGTGTGGTGACTGCTCTTATGCCCCCTGTGACCAAGGACTTGAAAACCATCTCAGGAAAGTTGTTATCCATGCATTCATTTAGAAAACATTTATGACATGGTGGCTTTATGTCAGGAAATAAACCCCAGTTCTCCTGATTCAAAGCCAGTGTTCTTTCCATATAGATGGTTCCATTATGTTGTTTCCTGCTTCACTCGCCTCCTAAATTTGCCTCTGAAATATTACCCTTCTGTTGTGACTTTGAAATGTCTATAAGTTCATGAATGCTTCTCTTTTGGAGAAGGGGAGCCTCATCTCCCTCCCTGTGAATGTGAACTGGTTTACTTCTTTATTTAAAAAAATATTTATTTTTATTTGGCTGTACTGGGTCTTGGTTGCGGTATTGGGATCTTCGATCTTTGTTGCAGGATTCAGTATCTTTCGTTGTGACATGTAGGATCTAGTTCCCTGACCAGGGATCGAACTCAGGCCCCCTACATTGGGAGCACAGAGTCTTAGCCATTGGACCACTAGGGAAGTCCCTGGACTGGTTCACTTCTAATGAATTAGAATAAAGCAGAGTGATGGTGTGTAACTTTCGAGGCCATGCCATAAAAGGGATTGCGACTTCTTGCTTGTTCTCTCTCTTCTTACTTGCTCTGGGGAAGCCAGCTGCCATACTGTGAGCAGAACTATGAAGAGGTTCACAGTGGGGAGAATTGAGGCCTCTGGCCGTGGGCTGTGTCAGTGAGCTTGCAATCAGATCCTCTGGCTCTAGCGTGCATCTTGACTGCAACTCCGTGAGAACCTAGAACTACCTAGATAAACTATTCTTACATTTCTAACCCTCAGAAACTGTGAGATAATAAACACTTGCTCTTTTTTTTTTTTTTTTTAAACTTAGGTATTTATTTGGCTGTGCTGGGCCTTTGTTCTGATTCAGCACATGGGATCTTTAATCTTCGTTGTTGGCATACAGGATTGTTATTAATTGTGGCATGTGGGATCTAGTTCCCTGACCAGGAACCCAGACTTCCTGCTTTGGGAGTGCAGATTCTTAGCTACTGGACCACCAGAGAAGTCCCTAAAAAAGTTACGTTTTTAAAAAGTACTGAAAAATGAAGAAGAAAGAAAAGACAATCCACAGTCTTGTGAATAAGAGTAGTATCTATCCCAACAGTGCAAAAAGGAAAAATTAAAACTCTTCTCCCATCCCTTATCTCTTTCCTCCCCAGTTTTATTTAGGTGTCATTGACATATAATATTATATTAATCCAAGGCATGCAACGAAATGATTTGAAGTCATTGTTCATTATTGTGAAATGATTGCCACAGTAAGTTTGGTTAGCATGGGTCACTGCCAATTTCCAGCTCTTCATTGCAAGCTGACCAAATTATTCTTCTACAAACTTCATGTATATGCAAGTTTCATTTCATTTATTTATTTATTTTTTGCAAGTTTCATTTTAAAATCCTGTTAAGGTGTTCATAAAAATCATATTACACTCTTGAAAAAGCTTAATATATCTTGAAGATGCCTTCCTACCAGTACCTACATCTCTATCTTATTCTTTTTAATGGATTTTTCATTATTTGAATGCCTCATATTTCTTTAAATCAATCCCCACATTTGGATATTCAGGATAGTTACACTTTTATTCCATTATAAAAATGTCTTGGTGAACATTTTTGTGCTTTTGTGGGTACTCTCAGGTAAATTCCCAGTGGTGGAATTCTGACATTGGAGGGTGTGTGCACTTAAAGTTGATACTATCCACCTGTTTCTCATCCTTTGCTCACAATTTACACTAAGTATGAGAATGCCAATTCCCCAGAAACCTGTGCGTATCTTTGATAGGAAGCATCTTTTATTTTTTTTTGCCATTTCTTTTTCTTTTTTGAGAATTACTAGTGTCTACTAGAATGCTTGTCTTATAACATGTAACATAGTAATAGCTATACCTAGCATTTTCTGAGCTTTCTTGTACTTTGCAGCCTGTGTGCTAAGCCGCTTCAGTCACGTCCAACTCTTTATGACCCCGTGGACTGTAGCCCACCAGGCTCCTCTTTCCATGGAATTTTCCAGGCAAGAATACTGGAGTGAGTTGCCATGTGCTCCTGCAGAGGATTTTCCTGACCCAGGGATCGAACTCATGTCTCTTGAGTCTCCTGTATTGGCAAGTGGTTCCTTACCTCTAGCGCCACTGGGAAGCTCCTTCTTGTACTTTATGTATATTTGAATATTTACAAAGACCTATGAAGTAGATACTATTATTATCTGCCTATGGCTGGTGGGAAAACTGAGTTAGAAAGGTTAGATAGGTTAAATAAACTGCTCGTGGTTACCCAACTAGAAAGGGTGGAGCCAGGATGCAAATAATACTGAAACTAAAAAAAAAAAATGAATAGGTATAGAATGAGTGATTGAATGACCTGTTTGTTTTTCTTTTGCTCATTTATCTACTGAGTTGTTTTTCTATTGTATTGGTAGGAGTTCTTTATATATCATGAAGATTAACTTCTTTCCAATTCTACATGTTAGAAATAGTATGTTACTTCTCTTTAACTTATTTGTCACATTTCTTGCTCCCATTAGAAAATCCCAAAGCAGTAGTTAAAAATATGGCCCAAGATATTGTTGTTAAAATTTGTACTGGCTATTTGAAAATAGTAGTGACAATCATTTAGGTGTAACAGAGGAACTGTGATGTGGGTAATATAAAATCTCAGTAAATTAATCTAAATATGAAAAATAATCTGAAGGGAATTAGTTGCTTTGTTCACACTGAGGTCTTTTAAAATTACAATTCCCCTTTAGGCATCTCTATAATTGAAAAAGAAGGAGCTGGGGGTTTTCATATGCATTAGATTGACATTTGGGGAAATGAATTTTTACTTCATTTTCAACAAATGAATCCCAATCAGTTAAGTGGCTCTGGGCTAAGGGAACTACAGTGTCTTCCTTCTCTCGTTTTGTTTCCACTCTTTGAAATGCCCTTTTTGGCCCCATGAAACTCTCCCATCCTGCTGGCTGATTCACATGTCACCTCCCTTGAGGCCTCGAAACCCCCTCTGATCCCCTGAAGCGTTTTACACAGAGGCTTTGGGAAACATCTTTCTTGCCATGAGAACCCCAAATTTGTCTAGGTGTTCACATTTCCCCCTGCATCCTCAGGGATAGACTCATACTGTAGGTTAGAGGTCGAATCAGAACTGGCCAAAACCTAAACTCGTGTTTGCAAACTTTAGCATGATCGCCTTAGCCTGGGGGGCTTGGTAAAACAAGATTGCTGAGCTCCACCCCCAGAATATTTGATTCAGTAGGTGAGGGGTGGGGTGTTTCTAACAAGTTTTGAGGTGATGGTGATGGTTCAAGGACCATGCTTCAAGAATCATTGATCTGAGCCCGTCATGTTGGTCCAACTTTGCCCATGATTGACTTTTAGTTTATTTTTCATCTTCTTTGTTTTGGCATTCAGACTATCCATCACACCTGGAAAGTGACACAGAAATAACTCCTAGAGGAGAGCCCTCAGTTTGTACCATGTGAAACGTGGTTTCCATTTTATACAGTTTCTGCTTTTGTTTCTGAAGATGGTGCACATAACACAAGCCAAGTATTTTATTTTATTTATTTATTCATATTTTTTGGCTGTACTGGCTCATCATTGCTACAGTGAGTGGGGGCTACCTTCTGCTTCTGGTGCTGGGGCCCCTCAGTGCTGTGGCTTTTCTTGTGCAGGCTCTAGGGCGTGCGGGCTTCAGTAATTGCGGTGCAGGGGCTTAGCTGCTCCAAGGTACATGGAATCTTCCCAGACCAGGGATCAAGCAGTGTCCCCTGTATTCCAAGGTAGATTCTTAACCACCAGACCACCAGGGAAGCCCTGGACCACCAGGGAAGACCCAGAGTCGAGTATTTAAATACACAGGATTCATAAAGATATGTTTGTGACTCTGTATTTCAGATTAACTTGGTTTGTGAGAAAATATGGCACATGGACTTGGATGTTAGAGCAGCCTGTGTTTGAACTATACTTTTTCTGCACTTATATGAACTTGGGCACATGACTTAATTTTTTGACCTTTGATTTTCTCATCTGTAAACAAATAAGAACATTAAAAATTCAAGATAAACCATGATGAAGTCTTCTTTGTCCCCAGTGACCCTCTACAGTTTGGTACATGCAGTTAATAATGTTTAGTAATATTCATGTGACTACTCCATGCATTATTACTAGCTGTTAGTCCTGGTGGTAAAGAACTCGCTTGCTAATGCAGGAGATGCCAGACATACAGGCTCTTCTACCTGTCTCGGTCCTAGGACCTGGGGCAGGGCTCTGATTCCATTTCTCCATCTCAGCCCTAGTTCAGACTCCCTGCCGCCCCTTACCTCTCATCTCTGTTAACAATCTGATGCATGTTATTTTATGAAACACCACCAAGCTCCTCCAGATTCCCCTCCTCGATAAATAGCAACTCCACTCCTCCCATTGTTCAGACCAAACTCTTAGAGCCATTCTCAACATTTTGTCTCTCTCACTCCTCTTGTCCAATTCACCAGCAAATCATTCTGATTATATCCAGAATCCAGCTGCTTCTCACCATTTCCATCACTACTACCCCACCACCACCAAACATGTCACCTAATACGTCAACATGATTTCTTTATATGAATGCAAAAACTTCAACAAGCCATTTGCCTGGATCTAACATCCAGCTCTGGAAGTGGCAAAGTCACCGCTGTCTGACACTATTGAAGACATCCAGGGCTTCCCTAGTGGCTCAGTGGGAAAGAATCCACCTGCCAGTGCAGGAAACAGAGGTTCAATCCCTGGTCCGGGAAGATCCCACGTGCCTCAGAGCAACTAAGCCTGCGCTCTGGAGCCCATGTGTCGCAACAAGGGAAGCCTCTGCAGTGAGAAGCCCATGCACTGCAACAAAGAGTAACCCCACTCGATGCAACCAGAGAAAGCTCGAGCAGCAACGAAGGCCCAGCACAGCCAAAAATAAATAAATAAAATTATTTTTTGAAAAAACAAAGGAATTCAGTGTACCATGATATAATGGATTGCAATAAACTAAAGACAGACTAGCCCTTGAGAGTGATTAGTGGTTGACAGGCCACGTGACGCTCCTGCACTGTCTAGGGACTCCCAGGCCTAGGTGGGCGGGACAGCACCTGCTCAAGAGAGACCTGAGTGTGTGCGTGGGTTTGTGATGGTGGCAGGTGAGGGAAGCGAATCAGCCCAGGCAGGAAGGTATGATGCAAGTCTGTCCATGAACAGCAGCTCAGAAGCGAAAACAGAAGCTCTGGTTAACTTTTCCATCAATAGATCCACAAACACGAATGTAAACTTTATGACTTTTGGCACTAGCCGAAAGTTCAGGCAAGCTAATCTGAACACCGAAGGTCTGCACATACGTAGGGAACTCTGTTTGTGTTACATCTGCACTGCTAAGACGGAGTTAAAGAAAGAGGGTCAAGTGAAAGGCAATGTGTTAGTCACTCAGTTGTGTCCAACTCTTTGCGACCCCATGGACTGTTGCCCTCCAGGCTCCTCTGTCCTTGGGATTCTCCAGGCAAGAACACTGGACAAGGTTGCCATTCCCTCCTCCAGGGATCTTCCCGATCCAGGGATCAAACCTGGGCCTCCTGCATTGCAGGTCAAAGGGCTCCTTTAAAGAGTTTCACCAGTTGCTGACCATCATCTCAGAGACGGACAGATCCAGCCCCATTTCCCCACCCACACTCTCCCTCTGGAATCAGAGTTAAATCAATCCAATCTTTGGAAGGTTCTTTCTTATTTTCAACTTACACTGTAGTATATTAAAAGGAAGGGGAAAAGAGCAGATCCCAGTTCTTTGCAAAGGTGGGGAAAAAGGTGAAACTGAACTGAAATACTTTATTTGGTCTAAGATAAATATACTCACACTCATTTATTTAAGCTGTATGTGAAGTTATAAGCGAGGCTGAGCATCAAGTTTTGAACCATGCATTGAATAAGGGCACCTTCATCAGGCCACAACTAATTATTGCACTATATTAATAGTGCTAAACTGTCACTTAGTTTCCAAGACAGGAAAACTGTGCAAGAATAAGCGGAAATTGCAGAAGCATATGCCAGCCATCCCATAACTGTCCCCCAAAGTCATCTTACCCAAATTATCATTTAATGTGATATACATAATCTTATTTGCAAAGCAGAAATAGAGACACAGAGCACAAACATGTGGATACCAATGGGGGGAAGAGAGATGGTGGGGTGGGCTGGGAGACTGGGGTTGGTATGTACACATTATTGATACTATGGATAAAATAAATGACTAATGATAACTTACTGTACAGCACAGGGAACTCTACTCAATGCTCTGTGGTGACCAAAATGGGAAGGAAATCCAAAAAAGAGTGCATGATGCTGTTTCAGTCGTGTTCTACCCTTTGTGACCCCAAGGACTGTAGCCCACCAGGATCCACTGTCCATGGGGCGTGGATATATGTATATGTATAGCTGATTCACTTTGCTATAGAGCTGAAACTAACACAACATTGTAAAGCAACTACACCCCAATAAAAACTAATTTAAAGAATCATCATTTAACAAAGGCAATCATTATGTGTAGGTGGGGAAACGAACACTAAAGTAAAAATGTTTTAGTTCAAGCTCTACCATTAACTATGCAACCTTGAGAAGGTAATGAAATTCTGTTAATCTCCATTTACTCATCTCTAAGATGGATACACCTCTTACTAAGTATGCACCAATAGGCTCAAATAAGACACATCTCAAAGTGGTTTGTAAAGTGCAAAGCAACTACAAATGTCAAGAGTTATCAGTTTTACCTCTATTGAAATGATATAGCCTGAGGAATCACTGCATTTTGAGAAGATCAAGAAGGTAAAACTTGACTAAAAAGACCTTTGTTATTTCTCTGTGATAGTTATCTATTGTTTAAAAGTGAATGTAACCTTTAATTACCAAAAAAAAAGACCACAAGATCTTTACTATACATAAAGATGTGTGCTTCAGACTAACATCTTAGATGATCTACATTTTGCTCCTTTTTAAGGATTTGAATCATTTAAATTAGAAGTCAACATCAACAAAGATTCATTAAGTACTAGAAGGAGGGCACAGTGCTTGGAACTCAAAGAGAGTCCAGTTGAAGGCACCAAATCTGTATTGCAATATCAGATGCCAGGAGGCAGCTCAAGAAGTCATCCACGTACCCAGGAAGGTTCTCCTACTGCTCCTGCATCAGAGAAAGATCCCAAACAAAAATCTGCTCAGTACAGTTACCTGTAGAAGTGTGGTTGTAGGTAGGACCATCCCATCTGTACTGTGCCGCAAGTTTTAAATAAGCACACGTTGTTTTGTCATGGAAGGAATCAAACAAAAAATGATTTGTAAAAGTTAGTAACCTTTTTTACAGACTGAAGCCAAAAATCACGGTCCTTCACCTCAAAGGACATCCTAGAGATAATGATGCCCAGCCTAAAAGCAGGATGCCGGACTCCTGTGCTTCCATCTCACCTATCAGAGTTTTGACGCCTTCCCTGGTGCTCAGTCGGTGAAGAATCTGCCTGCAGTGCGGGACACCTGGGTGTGATCCCTGAGTTGGGAAGACCCCCTGGAGGAGGGCATGGCAACCCACTCCAGTATTCTTGCCTGGAGAATCCCCATGGACAGAGAAGCCTGGTGGACCACAGTCCATGGGGTCGCAAAGAGTCAGACACGACTGAGTGACTCAGCGCAGTACAGCATCAGAGTTTTGAAGACTGTTTATCTGACATAGTTTTAAGTGAAACATCTAAATTTTTCTTTAAAACAGAAGTACTTTCAAATGATACAATCTTGGCACACTGTGAATAGTGTACACAATTGAATCTAAATATCATAACAAGGGATTTCCCTGGTATTAAGACTGCTTCCAATGCAGGGGCAGAGGTTTGATCCCTGATTGAGGAACAAAGATCTGACACGCTGTGGCACATGGTCAAAAAACAAAATTAATGAAAAAAGTTAAATGTCATAGCAACTTGACACCCATTATCACACATTAATAAACAGGCTCCTCTTTCAAAGTTGAAAATGCCACATCTTTCATCTTTCTACTTTAACTCTGACCGAACCAAGATTCAGTGTAAGAAACAAGGAATCGGACATAACTTAGCAACTGAACAACAGTCCCTGGCATTTAGCTCCCCTGAAATCATCAGTTGACAGTAGTCACACCGCATGATAACCCGTGGGCATGAGCACCAGCCACTCAAACAGATACCATACTACAGACGGGTACAGATCTCTCTGGTGGCTTCCCTGGTGGCCCAGATGGTGAAGAATCCACCTGTAATACAAAAGACTCGGGTTCAATCCCTGGGTCAGGAAGATCTCCTGGAGACAGGAATGGCTACCCACTCCAGTATTCTTGCCTGGAGAATCCCATGACCAGAGGAGCCTGGCGGACAACGGTCCCAGGGTTACAAAAAGTTAGATGTGACTGAAGTGATTTAGCACATTCACCTAAAATCTAATTTGTCTGTAGGACAAGGGTTTGCTGCATCTATTTTTGTGAAAACGGACTTCACAAGCCATTCAGTTCAGTTCAGTTCAGTCTCTCAGTCGTGTCTAACTCTTCGCGACCCCGTAAACTGCAGCACGCCAGACCTCCCTGTCCATCATCAACCATTAGAACTTTTCAAATGCAGATTTTCACTGCACTTGTGACTACGTCAAGGTCCAAGATCTGCTCCAGTGGTATTATGGAAACCTTTTAGAGTCCTGTATAGGTCACATACTTACAAATTGTATCTCTTTCTTATTTTGATGCTTAATATGCTTCAAAAAAAAACTTGAAATGTCAGGAAAAATGCTTCACAGGAGAAAAATCTATATAGGAATTTTATTTTCTCTTTATTGGATCAATGCAATTTATTTTTTATCTTTTTTCAATTGAAGGATAATTCCTTTACAGAATTTTGTTGGTTTTACTGCCAAACATCAACATGAATTTTATTTTTTATCTTTTAAAGCCTAAGTTGCTCAAGTGCCGACCCTCCAAAAAACAAATCTGTCTTGAAATAGACAATGATTCCAAAATTGGCCTTTGCTCTGGTTTTTTCTAAGGATAATCAGATTGTAAGTATAGTTTCTAACCAATTTACACATCATTAGACGTGCACATATTAAACCAGTTTGGATATTCTGTGATCATCACTCAAACTTATTTGCTAATTATTTTCTAAATAGCAAGATAAATCTGCACTCAGTCTTTCCCTCTTGGGCAGTCCCATAAGACATCATTTTGCTATTAGTCTGGAAATGTTCCATAAACAGAACAGTGTGGTGGCAGTCTGCAGCGTGGCCTCAAGGGGGACATCAGATGTTGGCTCAAATGTGACTTTTATGCTCTTGATCCCACATCTGAAAGTAAAGATGCGATGTGTCTCTGCAAAGGTGGTGCTGAGCGGGGGCATTCTGTCTCTGTCAGCGTCTCGGCCTCTGGGGAAGTGCAGTCTGAAAGCCATCAGTGGTCTCCTGGGCATCGCCTTTCATCTGGGTCTTTTGGGGGTTCTTGAAATATGGTGGCAGTAACCAATTTAAACCAGTGAATGCTAATCCTGCAGCAGTCAGCCACACGAACACTTCTCATCCGGGGATTTAAAAACACTTTGCCAAACGTTAGTCATTAATCTTCACAGTGGCCCTTTGGAGTCATAAACATCTATCACTACCCATCTTTACCACTAGGAAGTCTGGGATTTCAAAGGCACAGGGAAGGGCTATGCCCAGGGTCCCAGGTGGGTCTCTGTGATCTGACCATCAAGCTCTGGAATTAATCTTGCGAGCATGGCGCAGTGGCCCCGTGGGGAGATGTGACTGATGTGGGAATGGGTCACAGTGGGGTCTTTGGAAGGGTTGGTTCTGGCTGGAGCCCACCCAAATGCTGTGTGTTATTCGAAGAAATGTTAATGGGAGGAGACTGAGCTGTTATGTCTGGTCTTTTCCTTTCACTGATTATTTCTCTCCCTAGAGGTCTTTTTTTTTCTTATACTCATTCTCTTAATTTGATTTCTCACTTCTGAAGCCACAGATTCACAGCCCTTCAGAACACAGAGAAACCTCAGAAGTTGGGCACTTTTAATCTTTCTATAAAATTTTGATCTTCTGGGCAGGGGTATAAAGTTATTGACAGTGAAAACCCAAGCACTGAATTCTGTTTCTGTTGCTTTATCGTTTCCTGAAAATTTCTGGCCCATGGCAGTTGCTTCATAAATGTTTTCTGAATGAATGTATGAATGGGTAAAACCGTGTTGGGAATAAGACTTGGAAGAAAAGGGATCATGGCAGTGGTAATCAGTCAGATATTACTCAGGTAAGGCTCAGAGATTTACTAGATCGTCTTTTCTGGTTGTTACAGTGGTGCCTGGGAACCTTTAATCTATTTAAGGCCCTAACATTATAGAACAAAATACCAAGGACACACAGAGACTGTAAGTGACATGCCTAAAGCTGTATAATTCTAAAAAAGTATGAGAAACCAGTGGTGGATTCCTTCCTGTTTTGTAGAACCTAAAGTAACTGGTGTAATTTCTCCAGTTACAGTGTGTGTGTGTGTGTGTGTGTGTGTGTGCACGTGTGCGTGTGCACACACTTAGTCATCTCTCTTTGCAACCCCATGGACTGTGGCAAGAATACTGGAGTGGGTTGCTATTTCCAGTGACTTAAAGTCCTCGTCTGTCACTTATTATTGACCAAAGTCACTTAATTCTAATAAGCTGTTATTTCTTCATCTATAAAATGCTAATAATGGTATTAATCTTACAGCATCACAGTGAGGATTAATAAGATACTGAATATGAGAGTGTTTAGTAGATGGTGGAGTATTAGATAGTAACAAATAAATATTTTATAATCCTATTTGAATATAATGTTTTTATTGGAGTTTTTTCCCCAAATTACTAAATTACATATAGCGACTTATACTCAGATGGTAAAGAATTTGCCTGCAATGCAGGAGACCTGGGTTCGATCCCTGGGTTGGGAAGATCCCCTGGAGAAGGGAAAGGCAACCCGCTCCAGTATTCTTGCCCATGGACAGAGGAGCCTGGCAGACTACAGCCCATGGGTTCGAAAAGAGTTGGACATGATTGAGCGACTAACACACATACACACACAACGTATTCATCGTGACTCACTAGGCTTCCAGACAAGTTTGGTAGTTATCAAGCAGAAGAGGATAGATATCATCTAGAAATATGTCTGGGTAATGTCAACCATTCCAAACACAGAACAGTTCTAGGTACTATATCACAGACAATGTTGAAATGAAAATATTAGAAAGTACATGGCTGGAGGCTTATTGAAGGCTTCTTGTGTGTGAGGAGACAGCGGAGTGAGCCCAGCAAGGGAGACAGACTGTGTGGGAGTGTCGTGACACATGTCATGACCTGTTCAGTTCAGTTGCTCGCTCAGTTGTGTCTGACTCTTTGTGACCCCATGGACTGCAGCACGCCAGGCTTCCCTGTCCATCACCAACTTCCGGAGCTTGCTCAAAGTCATGTCCATTGAGTCGGTGATGCCATCCAACCATCTCATCCTCTTTCGTCCCCTTCTCCCACCTTCAATCTTTCCCAGGATCAGGGTTTTTCGCAATGAGTCAGTTCTTTGCATCAGGCATATATGTCATGATACGTAGTTAGAAACCTTGAAGGCAAAAATTTCAACCTTATAGTTGGACCCCCCCAAAAAGCTTTATCTTTATGTATATATGTAAACATTTGTCTACACCTCTACTCACCACCAGCCCCATCCATATGTCCTGTATCTAAAGCTGTCAATTGATTGTCTACTCAGTGTATATTTTATACCACCTCTTCCCATGTAGCAAATTTCACTTCTGTCTTTTTTAGAAAAGTAATTAATTAATGAGGCCGTGCAGGGTCTTAGTTGCAGCATGTGGGATCTTTAATTGTGGCATGTGGGATCTAGTTCCCTGACCAGGGTTTGAGCCTGGGCCCCCTGCACTGAGTGAGTGGCATCTTAGCCGCTGGACCACCAGGGAAGCCCCAAAGTGCAGCTATCTTGAGTGAAGTTAAAAATGTCAGGTTTTTTCATTTTCTTAATGTGTTTGCAGCTAATGATGTCAGTATGACCCGATGCTGGTCAGTGAGCTGCCAGAGAAGTCTGCTGGGATGCAGTTGGGAAAGACGTCTTCCTGTTGGAGAGATTTGTCTGAGGAGGTCATTTTTTCCCTCTCCTGGGGTTATGTTCTGTGAGGTGAGGACATGATGTTTGGAGTTGTTGTAGCAATTATAATACTGTGAGACAACCAACCAGAGGATGAAATCCAATGTGTTATGCTCTCAGAGCATAAGGATGGAAGGAGCCTGGGACCTCGAAGACATCATTGAGCTGCTGGACCAATTCTTGAGCAGTGTGTCTTCAGACTTATTACTTGAAAGTATCATATGTATGTCTTTATTGTTTAAATCACTCTGAATTGACCATTCTGTTAACTGCAGTCATAAATACACAGATGTACTCATAATTTACCTTTTCTTTGTCTCAGGAAGAATTTAAGGTACCCACCCCCTCACCCCCAGACAGTGTGATTAAAGAAATTTGAAATAGGTAAAAAATGATGCAACATAAAATCATAAAGGGAAGGAAGGAAAGATGGGATGAGGTCTGAGGTTAACCCACAAAAATTGTGTCATGACATCCAATATACTTTCTAGAAGAGTGCTAACATTTTATTTTGTGGTCAAAGAAATACCGTCAGAGCACAATATTCAGTAGTTTCTCTTAAAAGTTTGTTGAATAAGTAAATGATAGTACCAGCCCCCAGGGGAAGAGCTCACACCTCTCTTCCCTCTACCGAGTGAGATGGTTTTTAGCATGGAAAGGAAGGGAAGTCAATGACCAGGCATTAAGACTGAGGCATGAGAGGACTTCCCTGGTGGTCCAGTGGCTGAGATTCTGCGCTCCCAAGGCAGGGACCTGGGGTTTGGTCCCTGATCTGCCTTCCCAGGTGGCGCTAGTGTTAAAGAACCCACTTGCCAATGCAGGAGACATAAGAGACATGGGTTTGATCCCTGGGTTGGAAAGATCCCCTGGAGGAGGGCATGGCAACCCACTCCAGTATTCTTGTCTGAAGAATTCCCATGGACAGAGGAGCCTGCTGGGCTACAGTCCATGGGGTTGCAAAGAGTTGGACACAACTGAAGAAGCTAACCATGCACCCATATTTACAAATTCAAACAACAATAATAAGGTATTTCCTGCCTGAGGTGATACTGCTGTCTCTTAGTCCATTGGAAACATACTCTCTCCCCAGAAAAGGGAGACCTAGCTTCCTTTCAGTTCATGCACCTGCTTCTGGGGGATGTTTTGTGTCTCTTCCCCTTCCCTGGATCAGGAAGATTCCCTGGAGAAGGGAATGGCAACCCACTCGAGTGTTCTTGTCTGGAGAATTCTATAGGTAGAGGAGCCTGGTGGGCTACAGTCCATGGGATTGCAAAGAGTTGGACACATCTGAACGACTAACACTTTCACTTTTTCACCCCCACCTTATTGGAGCAAACTTATAGAACTGCATCATTAATCATCATTCTTGGTTAGTACACACTTTCATCTTTGCTTCTAAGTGATGTTCAAACTCTCTCTCCCTCCCACCTGGCATGCAGGGTCTTAGTTCCCTGACCAGAGATTGAACCCATGCCACCTGGATTGGGAGCTAGGAGTCTTTTGTCTTTTTTTTTTTCATTTATTTTTATTAGTTGGAGGCTAATTACTTTACAATATTGTAGGGAGCTAGGAGTCTTAACCACTGGACTGCCAGGAAAGTCCCTCAAACCTCCTTTAATTTTGCCAGAATTCCAATTTGATATCCTGTAACCTTTATAATCCTATAAAACTACATTATAAAATTTGTTACAATTCGTGTAACTCTATGGCTGATTCATATCAATGTATGACAAAACCCACTGAAAAATTAAAAAAAAAATTGTTACATCTACCATGTCTTATATAAAATAAGGAGAAGGTCTATGGAAAAATGTATCAATAAAAAAGTAAGGGAAAATATATGTACAGCTACTCCAATCCTCATTTGTGAACCTGAGTATAATATTAGAGTTGGCATTCATAACTTCCTTTTCCCCCCTACCCATTCCATGTTCCCTTTGCTTTCAGCAAACACCTTAGTGGTTGTGGTTTTTTTTACCTGGTGAGTGACCCAAACATCTATCCCTGTTGAGTGTGAACTGAGTATACTGGGGGGCTAAGTCTTCTGTTAATTTTTATCAACAGAGAGGGCGGCACTGGAAGCCACCAGCTCCTGGGTCCCAGATTTCATCTTCTGCAACCCCAACGTTGTAGCCGGCATCACCCGTTTCTCATTCCAGAACATGGTAGGTCTGTCTTCAGCCCCTCCTTGTCACCAGATTTTCTTTTTTCCGGGTTACAGGTATGCTTAGGTTATTTTTTTGTTTTGACTGCGGAGCCTCTTCATTACTGTGTGCAGACTTTCTATAGCTGTGGTAAGCAGGTTTCTCTTTTTGCAGCAAGAGAGCTCAGCTGCCCTGAGGCATGTGGGCTCTTAATTCCCCCACGAGGGATTGAACCCATGTCCTCCTACATTGGAAGGTGGATTCTTAATCACTGGGCTGCCAGGGAAGTTACACTTATTTTATTTTTGAGCGTAGCTATACCTTTGGCTCGCTTGCCAATGTGGGAGACATGAGATGTGAGTTCTGTCTCTGGGTTGGGAAGATCCTCTGGAGGAGGGCATGGCAACCCACTTCAATATTCTTTCCTGGAGAATTCCAGGGACTGAGGAGCCTGGTGGGCTACAGTCCATGGGGTCACACAGAGTGGGACATGACTGAATGACTTGGCACACATACTTTCGAAAGATTAAACTTTTCCCTGGTGGCTCAGGGGTTAAGAATCTGCCAGCAGTGCCAGAGATGCAGGAGGCTCTGGTTCAATTTCTGCATCAGGAACATCCCCTGGAGAAGAAAATGGCTACACACTCCAATATTCTTTTTTTTCCCAAACATTCAAATTTAATATAAATCTCCATTTTAAGTTGTGTACATGTTGGATCAGTAAAAATTCTCAGTGAAGCACTGAACCTTCCAAAGGACAAGGGTTTTAGGGATGAGTATTAATTTGGTTCCCATGCTGAAAGATATCTCTGCTAAGTTCCTTATATATTTCTTTTTAAAAAATCTTTTCATTTTTTATTTTATCTTAATTAATTTATTTTAATTGGAGACTAATTACTTTACATTATTGTAATGGTTTTTACCATACCTTGACATGAATCAGCCATGGGTGCACATGTGTCCCTCATCCTGAACCCCCCTCCCACCTCCCTCCCCATCCCATCCCTCAGGGTCGTCCCAGTGCACCGGCTTTGAATGCCCTGTTTCATGCATCAAACTTGGACTGGTGGTCTATTTCACATATGGTAATATACATGTTTCAATGCTATTCTCCCAAATCATCCCACCCTCACCTTCTCCCACAGAGTCCAAAAGTCTGTTCTTTACATCTGTGTCTCTTTTGCTGTCTCACCTATAGGGTCATCATTACCATCTTTCTAAATTCCATACATATGCATTAATGTACTGTATTGGTGTTTTTCTTTCTGGCTTACTTCACTCTGTATAATAGGCTCCAGTTTCATCCACCTCATTAGAACTGATTCAATTGCATTCTTTTTAATAGCCGAGTTATATTCCATGGTGTATATGTACCACAGCTTTCTTATCCATTCATCTGCCAATGGACATCTAGGTTGCTTCCATGTCCTAGCTATTGTAAACAGTGTTGTGATGAACATTGGGGTGCATGTGTCTCTTTCTCTTTCAATTCTGGTTTCCTCAGTGTGTATGCAGCAGTGGAATTGCTGGGTTGTATGGCAGTTCTATTCCCAGTTTTTTAAGGAATCTCCACGCTGTTCTCCATCCACTCCAATATTCTTGCCTGAAAAATTGCATGGACAGGGAGCCTGTTGGGTTATGGTCCATAGGATCACAAAGAGTCGGACGTGACTGAAGCAACTGAACACACACTCATGCTCTTGGAGAGGAGGTGAGAGTGGGCTTGACTCTGCTCTACCACCCTGATGGACTGTGGCACCCACCCTGACCGCCCCCTTCAGGACTGGCACACCCAGGCCGTGAGTGAATGGCATATGGGCTGCCAAAGGCTCACAGCTGTGTCCTTCACTGTGAGGGGACCTCCGCTGCAGGGATCTGCCTTGCCCAAAGGTATATCTGTTCCTGGCTGAGGTGGGGGGTATAAAAGCCCACCTCCTTTGCCTCAACTTGGAGCAACTATCACAACTCCTGCTCTTCGTAGGAATGGCTGAGGTCTTAGTGGCAACTGCATGGCAGTCTGCCCCTCCCTCTGCCTAGACCTGTCCTCTTCACCTCTGTACAGGTGACATCTCCCCCAATAGCCCCCTGTACTCAGCTCTGCACCTTGGACACTACTTGGGAACTTTAAGACAGACTGTAAGTTCACCAGAGAAAGTATTCAGTGGCCTGCTAAAAACATCTGTGCTTTGACTGGTATGGTGGACATATATTAAATTTTTTCCTGGCAAGCCTTCTTTTTTCTCTAATTGGTCTTCATCCTTTTGGAAATTGTCATTCCCTGTGACCCCAGTCACTTTGTTTATTACAGGATCTGTATGTAACCCTACTTTTTATAGTTCTTGTGGCTTCGTCTAGTCCAAACTAGAAATTCTGCTTCTTGCAACCAAATGTTCTAAGCTAGTTCACTGGGATAAAGCACTATTTCTTTAAACCAGCAGATTAATAGGCTTGGTTTATCACATTAACCTACTGCAGGTGAGCAAAGGGCAGTTTTTAAGACAGGATAGATGAATTAATATAAAATATTTGTACTTTTTCCTTAGCATGAAAATAGTGCATAATTGTTGTAGAAAACTTTGAAAGTAGGAGGGAGAAAAAAAAATGCTCTTCATTCCACTGCCTAGAAGTAGTTATTATTACCGTTTATTATTAATTTTTCTGTATCCTTCTAGTCTTTTGTCTAAGGTTATCTGTTTATGTATATCTATTTTCTTTGAGAATAGTGGAATCATACTATTGGTAAATTGCTTTAAAATAATTTTAATGTATTGTAAACATATTTCATGTTGTTATTCTTCCACCATGTTCTTTTATTTAATTTATTTTAATTTATTTTTTATACCTAAAACTGTTTTAGGTATACAGCAAAGTGATTCAGCTATTTATTCAGATTATATTCTATTATAGGTTATTGTAAGATAGTGAATATAAAATTCCCTGTGCAATGCAGTAAATCCTTGTTGCTTACCTATTTTATGAATTGGTGGTGGTGCCCAGGTTCTCAGTCATGTCCGAGTCCTGCAACTCCATGGACTGTATAGCCCAGAAGGAGCCTCTGTCCATGGAATTTTCCAGGCAAGAATATTGGAGTTAAAAAAAAAAAGAATATTGGAGTATGTTGCCATTTTATGAATAGTGATTTGTATTTGTTAATTCCATACTCCTAATTCTCACCCCCCGCCCCCCCACCATGTACTTTTATTTATTTATTAAAAAAAATTTTTTTTCACCATGCACTTTTAAATTGCTGCATGCTACTATCCTGGTGTGCCGCGGTTCATGGAGTTGCAAGGAGTCAGACATGATTGAGTGACTGAACAACAACAATAACAACAACAACTCGACTGTATAGGTGTATCATAATTTATTGACTCAAACTTAAATTTAGGTTGCTTCCAAGTTATTGCTGTCATTAGTGGTATAGTGAATGAGATATTAAGATGAATTTTTGAACACAATTCCCAGAAATGTAATTGCTGAATTAAAATATTGATAGATTTTAAGACCTTTAACATGAATTACTAAATTCATTTCTAAAATATTATATTGCCATACAGTTGTCAGCAGGGTATGAGAGTACACTGGTCTAATATGCGGTTGTTTTCTTAAAAGAATTTTGACAATTTAATAGGTAAAATGATGCTTTCTTCCTTATCTCATATTTCTTTAATTACCAGTAGATGAATGTATTTTCATATGTTTATCACCTCTATGTGTGCATAGATATATGTATGTAGACACACACATATACATATGGTATGTATGTATGTATGTGTGTGTGAATTGCCTATTATGTCCTTTGCTCAAATTTTTTGTGATAGGTTGACATTTTTCTGTACAATGCAGATATCTTTTCCAGTTTGTCATTTGCCTTTTACTTTTGTTCATAGTGTCTCTTGATGTATACAGTCAGTTTAATAATTGTTTCTTTTGTGGTTTCTGTTTTGCATGGGAAGGCCTTCCTCAACCCTAGGGAATAGGGACTTTGATGGGAGGTGGGGGTCCTCTGTGGCGAGGGGGCAAAAGGGAGTAGACAGAAAGGTTGATTAAGCCTGCGGCTAACTCCACAATCCCGACAAAGGCTCTGGAATTGCATCTTCTACCTCCTTAATTTTACAGATGAAGAAGCAGAGGTCCAGGGAGAATAAGAAATAAGATTGAAGTGGCAGATTACAAAGTCTCCTAATACCAGCATTATCCATAAAGGGATATATTACATTTTTATGAGAAATAATTAATTTAGTGTGGGTGAAAAGCAAAAAAAAAAACAAAAAAACAATCCTTTTGTGTTCTTTCCTGTATTCTGATGTTGGTCATAACATTGACATAAAGAATTTAAAATGCTCCTGAAAGCTGATTACATCTTCACATGTAGAATTGATGGTTCTAATTTCTTTTTATTGATTGTGTAGCATATTATAAAAGCTGTATGGATGTCATGGTGCTCACCCAAAGCAAACTCACCAGAGCAATCATCATCCATCTATAATTGTTAACAGTGTCTACAAATTAAACTGGAGTGACCTGAAACTAAAGAGGAAGAATAGGCTATATAGTATTCAATATACAGCACTTTGTCTTGTTGGCTCAAGGAGTAGAAACAAACAACAAATAATGGAATATTCCAGAAGCATGCTTTGCATCTATGAGGTGGAATATTAACTAATCTATAAGGCTGCCAGATTTAAAAAATAAAAATATCCACTTAAATTTGAGTTTCAGATAAACAGTGAATAATTTTATAGTAAGTATGTCCCACATAATGCATAGGACATACTTAACTAAAGAATTACTCACTGTTTGTCTGAAATTCAAAGTTAATGAAGCATCCTGCATTTTATCTGGCAACCCTAGCACTCAGGACCTTTTGTGACACATAGTGAAAAACTAAACCCATTGCATGCACTGTTTGGGGCTGGTTCGTTATCATTTCTCTTACACTAGTCAAATGAACAAGGTACTTTCAAGGAAAAGTCCACCAAGAATCTCACAGTGTTGTGAAAATTAGCAATAAGAAGCAGAGACACTGTATTAGATTCCAAGGGCTGCCATGATAAAATACCACAAGCTGGTGGTCCAAAATGACAGAAGATTATTGTTTCAAAGTTCCAGAAGCTGCAAGTCTGAAATAAAAATGTCAGCTCCTTCTGAAATCAGTCGAGGGATACTTACCGGCCTCTTCCTAGCTTCCAGTGTGTGTGTTAGTTAATCAGTCGTGTCTGACTCTCTGCAACCCCATGGACTGTAGCCTGCCAGGCTCCTCTGTTCCTGGAATTCTCCAAGCAAGACTACCAGAGTGGGTAATCATTTCCTTCTCCAGGGGATCTTCCCGACCCAGGGATTGAACCCGGGTCTCCTGCATTGCAGGCAGATGCTTTACTGTCTGAGCTACTAAGGTGGTTTGCCAATAATCCTTGGTGTTTCAGGATTTTCAGCTACATCACTTTTATTTTTAAGTAATTAAAAATTATTTTTTAATTTATTTTTGTCTGAGCTGGGTCTTTGCTATTGCACTTGCTCTAATTGCAGCGAGTGGGGGCCACTCTTTGTTGTGGGATGTGGGCATCTCATTGCGGTTGCTTCTTTGTTGCAGAGCAGGGGCTCTAGGGTTCGCAACCTTCAGCAGTTGTAGTACATGGGCTTAGTTGCCCCGAGGCATTGTGGAATCTTCTCAGACCAGGGATCGAATCCGTGTCCCCTGCATTAGCAGGCAGATTCTTTCTTGTAAAAAATTTATTTGTTTTTTGACTGAGCTGGGTCTTCATTGCTGCACGTGGGATTCTCTCTAGTTGCAGCAAGCAGGGGGTCACTCTCTAGTTGTGGTGTGAGGTCTTCTCATTGCAGTAGCTTCTCTTGTTGCGGAGCATAGGCTCTAGGGTGCTTGGGTTTCAATATTTGAGGCACCTGGGCTCCATAGTTGTGGGTCCTGGGCTCTAGAGGACAGCCTCAGTATTTGTGTCTCGGGGGCTTAGTTTCTCTGAGGCATGTGGGATGTTCCCAGATCAGGGATTGAACCCATGTCCCCCTGCATTGGTAGGCAGATTCTGAACCACTGGACCACCAGGGAAGTCTGCAGCTATAGCACTTATCTCTCCCTCCATAGTCACATGGTGTTTCCCAGTGTGTCTCTGTTTTCACATGGCATTTTCCTTTTATTAGGACACCAGTTATATTGGGTTCCTAAAGGAAATCAACCCTGAATATTCCCTGGAAGGACTGATGCTGAAGCTGAAGCTCCAATACTTGGGCCATCTGATGTGAAGAGCTGACTCATTGGAAAAGACCCTGATGCTGAGAAAGATTGAAGGTAAAAGGGGAAGGAGGTGGCAGAGGATGAGGTGGTTAGATAGCATCACCGACTCAGTGGACATGACTTTGAGCAAACCCCAGGAGACAGTAAAGGACAGAGAAGCCTGGCGTGCTGCAGTCCATGGGGTGGCAGAGTCGGACACCGCTTAGTGACTGAACAACAGCATACTGGGTTAGGACCAACTCTGATGATCTCATCGTGATTTGATTACATCTGTAAAGACCCTATTTCTGAATAGTCACATTCACAGGTCCCAGGGTGGGGTGGTGAGGACCTCAAGATAACTTCTTGGGGGGACACAACTCAACCTACAACAAATATGATCACCTAATATCTTTCATTATATATAAAAAACTGGAAAGTAACTTTAACTGTCATTTTATTATTTGCTAATTCCAAATGCAGATACTGATTGTGCAGTCATCTCCCATTCAATCATTCTTCATGGGAAAGATTTTCATTTTTCAAAGAACAAGCAGCCATTTTTATTTGGGCTCCTTGAATTTAGCCTTATATGTTTGGCTTGCAACCCAAACTTGATGTTAGAAGGAGGAGGCTCTAGGGACTGCAGAAGTTTTTATCTCCCTGCACATAAGGTGAAATTTCTCCTTTAAACTTTTTATTTTGTATTGGAATACAGCCAATCGGCAATGTTGTGATGGTTTCAGGTGGACAGCAAAGGAACTCAGCCATGCATACACATGTATCCATTCTCCCCCAGACGCCCCTGCTATTCAGGCTGCCACATGACATTGAGCAGAATTCCCTGTGCTAAACAGTAGGTCCTTGTTGGTTATCCATTTCAAATATAGCAGTGTATGCATGTCCAACCCAAACTTCCTAACTCTCCCTTCCCCCTTCTCTTCTGCCCTGGCAACCATAAATTCATTCTCTAGGTCTGTTTTGTAAACAAGTTCCTTTGAATCATTTCCTTTTAGATTCCACATGTAAGGGATGGCATTGGATAAGGTGAAATTTTTTTTTTTTTTTAAACAAACTTTCTGGTGTGATAGTCAAGTGAAAGATTTTCTTTTTAATGGTCCCAGAGGGGCCCTTTATAAACATGTTGACTTTTATTTATTTACTTTTGAACTTTTTATTTTGTATTGGGATATAGGCAATTAACAATGTCGTGATAGTTTCAGGTGAACGGTAAAGGGGCTTCAGACATACATATACATATATCCATTCTCCCCCAAACTCCCCTTCCATCCAGAATGACATAACATTGAGCAGAGTTCCCATGTGAGTTTTGGTGCACTTGTCCCAGAAAGGGAGGGGGAGATGTTATAAAGCCTTCAGAAACTTTTACTTTCAAAACTTGTAGATCATGTTTATGTTAATGTGCTTTGGAGGGATCTTCAGACAACAACAAAGTCAGAGCAACTTCTTAGTGACAGCCATCCTGTAAGGGAGAGGCTGAGCCAGCAGCAGAGGTGACTGTGTAACATGTGAGTTTATGTATCAGCAACACAGAGGATAGTTAATCAAAGGCTAGACCAGTTCAGTTTTCTAGTTCAGAATAAGCCAGGGAAAGAAGGGCATTTGAATATACTTATTTTTAGAAAGATGATATGACAACATTAAAGAAAAATTTGAAAAAAGTACCCTAATCTCAGAAGCCTTTTACAGATATGTTCATTTCTGTGACTTTCCACTCCTTTAGTAATATAGTGATATACCATTTAGAACCCACCTGCAAAGTGGGTTCAGTCTCTTGGTTGGGAAGATCCCCTGGAGAAGGAAATGGCAACCCACTCCAGTATTCTTGCTTGGAGAATCCCATGGACAGAGGAGTCTGGCGGGCTACAGACCATAGGGCTGCAAAGGTTGAATATGACTGAGCAACTAAGCATACACACATACCATTTTAAGGTTGGTGTTTCCCCATGACAAAGCACAGCATATTTTTGTAAATTAAAATTTGAAAATAGATACCACCCAACTTTAAAAGATATCTCCTACTTGGGCCTGTTATGTAAAAAGATTACAATAAAAATGTTAAGTTGTTTGATATGAAAAGGTTGATCTGATATGACAGGGACTTTGGTTGTCCTTGGGGAGGATTGATTGTCTTAAGTGCAAACACATGATTCAGATTTACAGATGTTTAACCTCACAAACTTAAGTCTAGGTATAAGAAATTATTGTATTTCCCAGGATTTTTAGTGTAATTTGGAGTATGGAGAGCTGCTTTTTGAAATGGATTCATCTCTGATGTGTTAATATTTTTGACGGTGTATTCTTAGGCAACTGCTATGAGTTACTAGCATTGAGTTTCTCTGAGAGTTTTCACGTGGTAATCAGAGTAAGATATTTTCTTAGCTGGCTCATTGGAAAAGACCTTGATGCTGGGAAGGATTGAGGGCAGGAAAAGAAGGGGGTGACAGAGGATGAGATGGTTGGATGGCATCACCTACTCAATGGATATGAGTTTGAGCAAATTCGGGAGATAGTGAAGGATGGGAAAGCCTGGCATGCTGCAGTCCATGGGACCACAAAGAGTTGGATACGACTAAATGACTGAACAACAGTGTTTTCTTGGCAAATCCTGATCCAGTAGAACTTTAGATGCTAGGGTATTTCCGAGATAGGGAGGGCCTTGATAAAGTCACAGAGAAGGGGAGCCTGTTCACATCTCTTCTTGGCCACAGTTTTTTTAAAAATAAATTTATTTATTTTAATTGGAGGCTAATTACTTTACAGTATTGTAGTGGTTTTGCCATACATTGACATGGATCCACCACGAGTGTACATGTGTTTCCCATCCTGAACCCCCCTCCCACCTCCCTCCCCATCCCATCCCTCTGTGTCATCCCAGGGCACTAGCCCTGAGCACCCTGTCTCATGCATCCAACCTGGACTGGCGATTCGTTTCACATGTGATAATATACGTTTCAGTACCATTCTCCCAAATCATCCCACCCTTGCCCTTTCCCACAGAGTCCAAAAGACTATTCTATACATCTGTGTCTCTTCTGCTGTCTCGCATATAGGGTTACTGTTACCGTCTTTCTAAATTCCATATATATGCGTTAGTATACTATATTGGTGTTTTTCCTTCTGGCTTACTTCACTCTGTACAATAGGCTCCAGTTTCATCCATCTCATTAGAACTGATTCAAATGTATTCTTTTTAATGGCTGAGTAATATTCCACTGTGTGTATGTACCACAGCTTTTTTATCCATTCATCTGCTGATGGCCGTCTAGGTTGGCCACATTTTATTATTATTATTGTGATTATTTTTACACATTTTGGCCTTGCCATGCAGCATGTGGGATCTTAGTCCCTGGCCAGGGATCAAACCTGTGCCCCCTGCACTGGAACTGTGGAGTCTTAACCACTGGACCGCCGGGGAAGTTGTCAGCCACATTTTAAAGCTGAACCATTGGTTGGCTCAATTGCCTCCCATCATTCACTTCCTCTGCGTCACCTTTTCTGGTGCCTCAAAGCTAGTGCCACAGAAGCCACTTATGTATCCTCCCACCCTTGCCCAAGTTCAGAGCCAGTTCTCCCCGAGACAGGACAGGCACTGTGTCAGGTCCCTTACTCTCTGCTTAGCACCAGTCATTTTCCTAAACCTGAGACGTGAGGACTCTTGGAGGCCCCTGCCCCATGCCCTGGTTCTCTCTTGTTGTCAGCCCAGGTTTCATGCTTCTGTGACTACTCAGCTCCTACACGCTCTTCTTCTCCATCCTGTGTGTGCAGTGACCTGGCCTGACTGTCAGCTTTGGTGCCTGTTAGCTTGTCTTGTTCTTGCCAAGCCTTCTCCCCAGAGCCAGGATAGGTAACCTAAGCTCTGCTTCCAGGGGTGGGTAGCATAAGCTCTGCTTTGCCCTGGAGAAATGTTATCATGTCATTCTGAAATCTTTCTTGACCCTGGATTTACAGCTTCTGTTCTCCACCCACATGCTGAGTAGCCTCCTGCAATCTTTTCTTTTAAAAAATTTTTATTTATTTATTTGTTTGTTTACTTTTGTCTCTGCTGGGTCTTTGTGGTGGCGCACAGGCTTTCTCTAATTGCAGAGAGTTGGGGCTGCTCTCTAGTTGTGGTGCCAAGGCTTCTGCTTGTGGTGTCTTGTTGCATCTAGAAGGCTCTAGAGCCCCGAGGGCTTCAGTAATTGTGGTGCATGTGGGCGTAGTTGCCCCACGACATATGGGATCTTAGTTCCTGTTTCAGGGATCTAACCCACGTCCCCTGCATTGGCAGGCGGATTCTTAATCGCTGGACCATCAGGGAAGTCCCGCTGCAATCTTCTCTTTAACTGCCTTGATGGAGCATTGTTTCAGCCACTGATGTTCATTCCATTGTGTCCAGCCTATGTTCCTTTGCAGACCGGGCCTGTTTCAGGCAACCATCCTAACCTGAGACATATCTGAGACATGTTCTGAGACATATCTGTGGTATCCTTAACCCCTTTCCTTCCTGCTGAGAGACTCCATCTGTCTGATACTGAGTTCTGAGACATAACAAGATGGGCCCACTGCTTCTGAACCATTTGTGGATTTTTGTCTTGAGATATTGAGTCTCTCCGAGTTCTTTCCATTTCTGCATTACCTGTTCAGAACTCTGATAGAGACAGCTTATAGCACATGCAGAAAGCTTTTATTAATTGAATGCATGACTGATTGAATGAATGAATGAATGAACAACCCATTGAGGATCATTCAGCTGAAAAATTCAATGCTCAGGTAGGATTTTAGCCAGCAGTCACTCACAGTAGACAGTGGAAGAGCTGGGATTCAAAACAACTTCTGCTTGGCTTCAATGCCCATAGGGAAACGCCAAAAGTGACAGCTAATTGATGTAGTGGAAGAAATACTCATAATTTTCTCCCTAGCTAGGGAATGTTTCAACAGCTCAAGAGGATGCATTGATAGGTTTTAACCTTTTTACATGGCTTCTGGTTTTATTGATTGCGTCTTGGAGCATTGACTGTGAACTATTGGACTTCTGTGCTACCAGTGATTATGTTGGAGGAATGCAGTTGCTTCATGTATGAGTGACCCACGCAGTGTGTGATGCTTCTGTGATGGCAGTGAAAGAAAGGGTTCTCTTGAGAGACGCCTGGGGGGAGAACAGCACCCAGTGGGGTTCGAGACTTGCTTAGTCCTATGGTTATGTTGTAACACGCGGCAAACATGTTCCCAAACAAGAATTCTGATGTTTTGTTATCATATCTCAGGGCAAACCTGGAACAAGGATGTTTCTTTTATCCTAAGAAGGTCTTAGAAAGGTGTTTGAAAGATCCTGTATATGCCCCAGTGCTTGAGATACTCTCTGCAGAGGCTCGGAATCTGTTCTTTTTTTAATTTGGCTGCACCCTGTCTTAGTTGCAGCATGTGGGATCTTCGTTGGGGCATGAAATTAAAAAGATGCTTGCTCCTTGAAGGAAAGCTATGACAAACCTAGACAGTGCATTAAAAAGCAGAGACATCACTTTGCTGACAAAAGTCCGTATAGTCAAAGCTATGGTTTTTCCAATAATCATGTACGGCTATGAGAGTTGAATCGAAGAATTGATACTTTCAAACTGTGATGCTGGAGAAGACTCTTGAGAGTCCCTTGGACAACAAGGGGATCGAACTAGTCAATCCTAAAGGAAATCAAACTTGAATATTTATTGGAAGGACTGATGCTGAATCTCCAATAGTTTGGTTACCTGATACAAAAGAGCCGACTTATTGGAAAAGACCCTGCTCATTGGAAAGGACCCTGATGCTGGGAAAGATTGAAGGCAAAAGGAGAAGGAGGAGGCAGAGAATGAGATGGTTAGATAGATAGCATCACCAACTCAACAGACATGAGTTTGAGCCAACTCTAGGAGAGAGTGAAGGATAGGGAAGCCTAGCGCACTGCAGTTCATGGGGTTGCAAAAGTTGGACATGGCTTAGCAACTGAGCAACAACAACAAGGCAGGATCTTCTACTTGTGGCATGTGGGATCTAGTTTCCTGACCAGGATTTAAACCTGGGTCCTCTGCACTGAGAGTGTGGCATCTTAACCACTGGACCACGAGGGAAGTCCCTCATAATCTGTTCTGCATGAGTGTGTGTCTGTTTGTGTGTATTGAGATTCTGTTTTGTTTTTCATTTTGGTACCATGGATCCTTCTGGCAGTCAGAAGAATGTTTTTGAATGCATAAAATGAAATGTGTAAGATTACATAATATATAACAATCTTTATTGAAATTCAGCAGCATCGCAATGTAGTAGGTCTAGTAACTGTTGTTAATTTTGAAGTAGTGGTGGGTACAAATGATATGAGAAAAAGTCAGCAGCTATGTGATATGATAGGAAAACATCTTGGATTTCTGGCAAATTCCTAGATGTTTCTAATATTACTGTGGTTTGTGCTCTATATTATAACAGAAGGAAACCCAAGATACAGGTTTGTGTGTGGGGGAAGATAATTGTTTCCAACCCAAGTTCGCAGTGCCCTGGTGAAGAACCCCTTCTCTTTGGGTGGGAGAACAAACTGGCTGTAAAGCCACCACTACAAACCCAGTCACCCAGGCCTCCTCACAGGTGGCAGAGGGATCCATCAGGCAACTACTGTGTGACAACTGAACCAGATTCATCACGCCATCTCTTTATGCATCATTTTTTTCTGTGTCACTGAACCAGATATGTTGGCTCCATCTTTACCCAGAGGTTAAACGTAGTGATCTATGTCAAATAAAATATGTCACATGCCTTCAGATCCTTAGAAGCAAAGTCAGTATTAGTAGGTGTAATTTCATCTAGATAAATGTAGGGAAAATTAAATGGGAGAGATTAGTTTTCATTATTCATGATTCTATCTTTGCCCAGTTTTTTCCTTTGATGCCCTTCCTAATAAATATTGCTTCATGATGATCTTTTCCAGGACCTTAATGAAAACAAAGTAGCTCATCTCAATTACTCCTTTATTAAAATGTGGTTTGTTATCACATTATTATTAATAATTAAAAATTTCTTTGTTAGTTGAAAGATACTGGAAAAAACCCAATAAAGCCAATAAAAGGGAAAAAAGAATCACTTTCAATTCTTCAACTCTTTTGGGGAGCTACTTAAAAAAGAAATGAATGTTATCCTGTTCTCTGAACCCCTGCTCCACAAGATAAATAGAGTTTGTAGTGAGGGTTGAAAAATTTTTTTTCAACTTTTTCTAGCCTAGTTGCTATGTGTATGTGTGCATGTGGGTGTGCATTTGTGTTTCTGTCTGTATGTGTGTTTTATTGGTCACCGGCATCAGCTGTGGTAACTCGAGTGCTTTCTATCTGGGTTGCTTTTCCATTCCCTTTCTTGGGCAAGATCAGTGTTTCTAGAAATGGTTCTTCTATTCCACATGGTCCTTGGGGTTGGCCATGGAGCACTGCTCACCTTTGATATATAGAGATGAAAATTGAGACCTGAGCCTGACTGGCTGTTGGGATTGACCAGTGAGGAACCGAGATTTGTAGGGTATTAATTCAGCTTGGTTCACTTTCAACAGCCTCTCAACACCTGCTTCCGTTTCCTTTGGTATTGAGTTTGGAATGCTAAAATTTCCCAGATCTCTTTGCAGTGGGTGTGGGATGTGATGTTATTCAGCTAGTGAAAAGGAAACGAGAAATCTGCAGAGGGTTTGGGGGAACCTTTGTTTTCCTGATACAAGTGCTGTTTCTTTCTTCTCTGCCTGTCCCCAGAGATGCATTAGCTTGAACACCAGTTGCCACATTGGGAGCACAAGACAGGCTGAAGAGAACTGCATAGCTTTGAATGGAGGCCAGCAGATGCCTACTCTGGATACTTACTGTGATGTGCGGAAAAACCTCAAAACTTTTATGGGCTGAATTCAGTTCAGTTCAGTTTCTCAGTCGTGTCTGACTCTTTGCGACCCCATGAACCGCAGCAGCCAGGCCTCCCTGTCCATCACCAACACCCAGAGTCCACCCAAACCCATGTCCATTGGATCGGTGATGCCATCCAACCATCTCATCCTCTGTCGTCGCCTTCTCCTCCTGCTCTCAATCTTCCCCAGCATCAGGGTCTTTTCAAATGAGTCAGCTCTTCGCATCAGGTGGCCAAAATATTGGAGTTTCAGCTTCAACATCAGTCCTTCCAATGAACACCCAGGACTGATCTCCTTTAGGATGGACTGGTTGGATCTCCTTGTAGTCCAAGGGACTCTGAAGAGTTTTCTCTAACACCACAGTTCAAAAGCACCAATTCTTCTGCACTCAGCTTTTCTTATAGTCCAACTCTCACATTCATACCTGACTACTGGAAAAACCATAGCCTTGACTAGACGGACCTTTGTTGACAAAGTAATGTCTCTGCTTTTTAATATACTGTCTAGGTTGGTCATAGCTTTCCTAAGGAGTAAGTGTCTTTTAATTTTATGGCTGCAGTCACCATCTGGAGTGATTTTGGAGCCCCCCAAAATAAAGTGAGCAACTGTTTCCCCATCTATTTCTGTTACCTGCCTCTAAATTCAAACCTTGACTGATTCAACATGTGTTTTGAGCTGGAGCTCTCAGGTCCATCTTGGACTTTCCTTTGGGAGCTGAAGAGGGAGACAGCTTCTTTCTCTGGGGTTGCTTGTATGGATGGATGGGAGTCCGGGCTTCCAAGGGGCCACTTCAGCTACCCTGAGAAAGGGTTCATCTGAAGAATGAAGCTGAGGAGCGACAAGCCCAGGCGAGTAACACAGGCCTAATGCATCCTTTGAGTTCCTGGATGCAGTCTTGTCTGAAGCCAGGAGCTCCCGATTTATGATAACAAATTTCCTTCTTGCCTGGTGTGATTTTTTTCTTTTCTTTTTTTCTTTTGTGCTGAACCAGTTTTACTTTTTTTTTTAATTTACATTTACATTTTTTTTTTTTAATTGGAGGATCATTGCTTTACAATGTTATGTTGGTTTCTGCCATGCAACAACGTGAATCAGCCTTATGTATATAGATGTCCCCTCCCTCCTGAAGCTTGCTCCCACCCCCTATCCTAGTCCACACCTCCTGGTTGTCACAGGGCGCTGGGTTGGGCTCCCTGTGTTGTACAGCAACTTCCCACTGGCTATCTATTTCACACATGGCGGGGCTGCTCTCTCAATTTGCCCCAACCTCTCCTTCCCCTGCTGTGTCTGCAAGTCTGTTCCCTGGATGGGTGTTAGTCATGTTTCTCTCACTTGCAGCCGACAGACTTCTGACTAACTGGGTCTACAACTGCCTCATTCTCCTACGCCCACATACTTGCCTCCATTCCAGAGATGCCCACGGTTAGTTTAATATGTGTTTTCCAGTTTCTTCTAATTTCTCCACATCCTCACTAACACTTGTCATTATTACTAGTTTTAATAATAACTGTCTGAATGGATGTGAGTAGTATTTTATACTATCTTAATCAGCATCTCTAAATTACAAGTAGTTTTTAAAAAACTCAAAGGTACTAAACTAGAGTGGATTTGACATAATTTCTTTAGTAATATCAGCTTCATCTATCTGCATTCTTGTGTGCTTTCTTGGGACTTGCCAGGTAGCTCAGTGGTAAAGAATCCGCGTGCCAATGCAGGAGATGTGGATTCGATTCCTGGGTGGGAAAGTTCCCCTGGAGGAGGAAATGGCAACCCACTCCAGTATTCTTTTCTGGAGAATCCCATGGACAGAGGAGCCTGGTGGGCTACAGTCCGTGGGGTCGCAAAGAGTCAGACACGGCTGAAGCGACTTAGCAGCAGCAGCAGCAGCAGTCTATCCTTTATGGACATGAGTGTTTATACTCCTTCTCAGAGTCCTTGAATCACCTGCTTCTTCTGAAGGAGGCCCCTTCTCTGATGCTGTCACCTCTTGTGGCTCCCTTGCTTTCTGGATTCTGAGTTGAGGCGCTGGATCCGTCTGGCATTCACAGTACCAATGCTGAGCTCCACCTGCATGAAATGAGCCTTTACTTCTGCATTTGGGCACTCAGAGCATGGAATCCAGCCTCCTGAGCAGGTGCTGAGGGGCTGAATGTGGGTTCTGAGAACCTTTGATTAAGGGGCCCTGGAGATAGGGAACGGGGTAAATAAGCTCTCCTTTTTCCCTGCCCTGGACTGCTCCAGGATGCTTACTTCTTGTAGTTAATTACTGAGAAACCCCAATGTCCAGTGAACACTTGACTGAGTGACCCACTGTGTCTCTGCAGATGGTAGCAAAGTGGTAGGTGACTTGCAACTTCCAAGGAAAGTACCAGCACTTTAATCCTTGGTTCGAGGTCTGCTTCCTAGGGAATTTGGGCTAAGACAGAACTCCATGTATATTTTGTGCTGAATTGTTCTGAACTAGTAGACCTTAATAGCTATGGAGGATTATTGGCCATTAAACCCATGAAAAGATGCTCCTCATCAATACTTATTAGAGAAATGCAAATCAAAAACTACAGTGAGGTATCACCTCACACTGGTCAGAATGGCCATCATCAAATCTACAAATAATAAACGTTGGAGAGGATGTGGAGGAAAGGGAACCCTCTTGCACTGTTGGTGGGAATGTAAATTGGTACAACCACTATGGAGAACAGTATGGAGATTCCTTTAAAAACTAAGAATAAAACTACCATATGACCCAACAATCCCAGTACTGGATGTATACCCTGAGAAGACCATAATTGAAAAAGACATATATCCCCCAATGTTCAGCACTATTTACAGTAGCCAGGACATGAAAGCAATCTAGATGTCCATCTACAGAGGAGTGGATAAAGAAGATGTGGTACATATATACAATGGAATACTACTCAGCCATAAAAAGAATGAATTTGAGTCAGCTCTTATGAAGTGGCTGAACCTAGAGCCTGTTAAACAGAGTGTCATAGGTCAGAAAGAGAAAAACAAGTATCATATAGTAAAGCATATATGTGGAATCTAGAAAAATGGTATTGATGAACCTATTTGCAGGGAAGGAATGGAGATGGAGATGTAGAGAGTGGACTTGTGGACACAGTGGAGGAAGGAGATAGTGGTACAAATGGGGAAAGTAGCATCAACATATACACACTGCCATGTGTAAAACAGATAGCTGGTGAGAAGTTGGTATATTCATACAACACAGGGAGCCCAGCTTGGCGCTCTGTGATGAACTAGAGGGCTGAGATGGGGGAGAGGTGGGAGGCTCAAGAGGGAGATGATTTATGTATAATTATGGCTGATTTGTGTTGTTGTATGGCAGAAACCAACATAATGTAAAGCAATTTTCCTCCAGTTAGACAATGAATTAAAAAAAAACTATGGATGATTATAAGACTTAATGAATTCTGTTATTTCCAAAAATGCCTTTTCTAAAAGCAGTTCAAATTAAGGTCCCATTTCTCTTTGGCCTTAAGCTATGATTATTGAAGTGTACTGATTATTAAAAATATAAGGTCACTACTTCTTTCATCATATATGATTATCTTTTCCTGATCACACATGTAATACATGTTCATTGCAGGTATGTCAGAAAATAAGCGAGAAAAATATAGTCAGTAATCACGATGCAGGGAGTACAGTTGGTCGATATCTTTCCAGCTTCTTTTCTATGTATACGTATATGTATGTGTATATATGTATGTGTATACTTTCTATGTATATGTATGTGTATACTTATGCATACTTATGTGCATTGTGATTCCTAACTTTATTTTTCTTGTTTGTACATTTTTTTTTTTTTTTTTTACAAAACAGTACCAAAAAATCCTTTCTCTTTTGGAGCCAGTGTTTTGGACTCAATATTTCCATGTTACTAGTTCTACAGCGTCATTCTTTTTCCTGGCTACATAATGGCCCATTGTTGTTATGATATGCTCTAAAATTACTTTAAGTAGTCTTTTGTGAGAATCACATATAGAATCATACACTTAAAAGTTCTTAGTAAACTGTAAACCACTATACTAAAGTAAATGATAGTAATTATCCTTATTTGCTGAATTAGAAAGTTGAAAACCTTTTGTTTGTGATTTTGTTTTTCTGCCTAATCTGTCATTTTAGCCTTTGTCTTTTTGGAGTTATCTATTCAGTTTGTTTTGCAAACAGTTGATTCAGTAAGCATCAGGCCAGAATACTGGAGTGTCTTTCCCTTCTCCAGGGGATTTTCCCAAGCCAGGGATTGAACCCAGGTCTCCTGCATTGAAGGCAGATTCTTTACCAGCTGAGCCACAAGGGAAGCCCAAGTTATCTATTCAGAAGAGGTTGAAATAATACTAAGTGAGGGAAACTTTTCCTGTTGCAGGATACTGGAATTGAATTCTGCTGCCCTGAAGAAAACTCAAGAAGGATATTATGTGAATTTAAGTCATCTCATCTCTTTGGAGGGCTGGTAAGGCTGATTCAAAAATCAGCTCACTCTGTATAACTTTATGCATGCTCATCATTTTACATTCTAAATACAAAATACATGACCACTACATGCTGTTAGTGGGCACATGTGCAGTGTAATTTAGACATGTCAACCCTTTCTGACACCGCCTAATGATTTTTGCTGTGCAAAGAATAATGTCACCTGGAGGGGCTATAATAACGAGCAATTTCTTTATCAATAATAGATAGAACTAGTCAGTGCCAAGGTCAAAATTGTTGGGTAAATTGGGTCCAGGTCCCTAGTGGTCACTGGCGTTTCTCCATGATTATTTGAGAATAGTTTCACTTACTGGATGAGTGGAAAGCTGAGTAGGTAATTTTTGAATACCTCCTAAGGGATACCCTTTGCCTGGTAGTGAAGTCTTGGGTTGGGATAGGAATTGGTAGAACGTTGAGACTTGCATGTTAGAGTAATCTTTAGCGAAAGAAGTTGTTGAACATGTGTATCTTTGTATCACTCAGAAGGAAGCTAAGGCACACGCACAAGCCAAATGATCCAGGAAACTGTTTTGGTTGGCGGCTGAAGGCAAGGTTTATTTTGCTCAAGTGTTTGACTGTGGTGTTCGTGATAATTCAAGATATTTTCCCACCTTGAAGATCCTTTGGGGGTTTTACCTGAGTCAGAAAAATCTGAATAAAAGGAACAAAGTGTTTTCCTCAAGAGTAAAAACACTTCTGAATTTGGCCCAGAGAAATATGGATTGGTCTCTGGGAGAGCATTCTTTTTTTCAGATAGGGTTAACAAGGAGTAATGTTTTATTTATAATATTAGTGAGAGAAAGCACAGAGAATTCTGTTGCTTCAGGAATCTGCCTGAAGAATCTAAGAGAAAGGATCCTTCCCCTTTCTGGGAAGGATGCTGTTCATTGTTGCAGTCCAAGGAGGCTTAGGAATACATCCTAGGGTGATTTGGGCTCCCTCAATTTCTAGACTGCTCAAGAAATGGTCTCACTGCCACCTCATACCTCATTTCTACCCCTTCCCCCACCTCACACTAATTAAATTATATATTGGAGAAATATGTGTTTAACTGCAATTAATTATCTAGAATCTTATTGTTAAAAAGCATATAATAGTCTCAAGTCAACTTACAATATAGGAATAAAGAAAAGGAATCATGAAACTGACACAGATTGTTCAAGTATTTTTAGTAGTCCTGATTAGAGTTTTGGATTCTATTCCTATTGCCTGTCAAAACACAAATCTGCCTCCTGTGGTGCTTAGCATAATGTTTGCTTTTCTTATTTATCAATTAAGCACTTTTATATTTGCCTTATTAGAAGACTTTTGTTGAAGAGGAGTGGTAGCTTTTTATTTATTGATGGTTAACACGTTGAACTTGACTCTGGATCTGCTTCATCCCAGAAAATAAATTTTAACGATGATTTGTGTTTATTCTTTGGGGATATTTGACCCAGTTTTCATTAGCAAAGCTGCCCTGTGCTCAATTCCAGTAGCTGTTTTTAAGTGATTTCTTCATCCTCCTTTTCTTCTATGAGTCTTGGAGAATGCCATGTCCCTACTGTGTGATGTCACTCAGCCGTTACCATGCATCATTGAAGTGTCAGGGCTAGAAGAGCTCAAGAGGGGATTTAAAGGAAGAAGGTCAATTCTGTCATCATTGTCTGTTACATTTCATTCAGTGAACTCCCCATATTATTTCCAGAGACGTCACCATCTTTCTCTGTTCCCACTTCGGCTTTTATACATTTGTTGTCTGTTTGGGTCAATTTGTGGACTGGTAATAACCCTACCAAGAACCTACTCTTCAGGAGATACAAAAGAAAGACATTCATTTTCCAGTTTGTTTCTTTCCCCTCAAGGAGATATAGATAAGAATTGTCATAGCACAAAATTACAAATAATGTCAGTATCCATTATTGGGGAACAATTAAATATACTAATTTATCCATACATTGAAATACTATAGTGTGAATTTTTTTTAATGCAGTAAATGTATATATACAGACATGATCTATAATTTTTGTAAGGTGAAAATATCAGGTTTCAGAATGTGACTTGAAAGATGATGACATTTAGGTAGGAATGACATCATCATATTATTGGATTCATTTTCTTTGTAACATATTTTTTATGTTAGGTGTAATTTGATATTTTGCTTAATTTTTGCATATGTATTCTGAAACCAATTTGGTCTTGTATCAGTTAACTTTTGCTGTGTAATGGAGAGTTCCAAAACAACTCCAGAAACATAGAAGCTTAAAGCAGTGGTTTCATTGACTGGATAGTTCTTCTTCCCTCACTGTGCACATTCTGCCTCTATTTTGCTATTGATCAAGGAGATCTAAGGCGGACTCAAGAAAGGTGCTCTTGGGAAAAGCATTCCCATACTTTAGAGCTGTTCCTCTTCAGTGATATATCTGTGCTTTATTTAATTATGATAAATATCAGGCCAAACACATAATAGTTGCTTAAGAACATTTGTTAAAGTTAAAAATAATAATTAATTTTAATTATTAATTAAGTATTAATTAATAATAATTAATTTTGTGAACTTCTTCTGTATGCTGGGCACTATTTTAAGTGCTTTCTACGCAGTAATTCATTTAACAAATAAATGAATATTTTGAAAGATAACAGAAGAAATGCTTCTGAATTGACAGACATCAATTTGATCCATATTTTATTGACATTTCTGAGCATGCTCAAACTCATTTTTTGAATTTAGTAGGAAATATTTACTAAATGCAGATACTTACCATAATAAAAATTTCACTCTCAATTTCTGTGCTTGCACCAGGTGTTTAAATAATGTTTCCAGGGATCTGAAGAATCAGAAAATAAATTTCCATTTCTCTTTTTATCATGTTTGATAGAGTGGTTGGATGTTTAGATGTTTGGAAGTTGTTATTATAAACCAAAATTATTAGTCTTATTAGTATTTTCTTACATATGCTTGAGAATGGGTATTACAGTTTTAAACCACAAAAGCTTGTATAATAATAAACTCTGGGTGGACTGTTTTGTGCTGCATTATACTATTTTCCCTGAGACCTCAGTTGCAGGCAGAAAATGACTGTCCTGAATACTATAAAAGTGACTAATATGCATTAATAAACAACATGGCAGTGCTTTATATATCTTTGTCCTACTTTAGGGCCTTACACTGAGGATCTCAGTAAGTGAGTATTGAATTCAATAATTTGGAAACAGGCAAAAATTTCATTCATATTCTCATCAATAAACAATTCCACTATTAGCATTTATGGGTATTTTATTCTGGATTTTTTTTCTCCCAAAGATAATGAAGATGTTTCCATGGGCTATTATTCTAATCTTTGTAACCATCATTTCAACATTTTTTAAAAATGGAAATGTCCTCCTGTCTTTTTTTCTCATTATAACAGGAAATAAATAAGAAATTCAAACCTCTAGAAACACATTAAGTGCAAATGAAAATTCTTTATAACTTCACTTCTCAGAGATAACATGTTTAACAGTTTTATCCATTATTTGAAAACCTACTTGTAATTTTATTTAGTATATTTACTTACCTAAGTAGTTTACTTAGGTTTTATTATTCGATATATAAGATTTTTCTTCTAATTTTTGCTATAAAAATAATACTCTAATGAATATCTTTGCACACAAAGCTTTTCCTATTTTTATTTCTTTAAAGAATTGTATAGAATAAATCATGGAAATGGTAAAGTTACTGTAAAAATATCAAAACTTGCAAAATTTATTTTGGAATTACTGGGTCAAAAGCTATGAATGAACTTAAGGCCTTTGAAGAACATTTTCAAATTGCTTTCAAAATGGTTGTGCCAACATACATCATCAGTGATACTGAAATGTTGAAACCTGGTATAGAAGTGCCAGGTTAACATATATATTCAGTTCAGTTCAGTCGCTCAGTCGTGTCCGACTCTTTGCGACCCCATGAATTGCAGCATGCCAGGCCTCCCTGTCCATCACCAACTCATAATATATTACCATATGTAAAATAAGGACTTCCCTGGTGGCTCAGCTGGTAAAGAACACACTTGCTAATGCAGGAGACACAAGAGACCATGGGTTCAATCCCTGGGTCTGGAAGATCCCCTGGAGAAGGAAATGGCAACCCACTCCAGTATTCTTGTCTGGAGAATCCCACGGATAGAGGAGCCTGGCAGCTTACAATCCACAGGGTCACAAAGAGTTGGAGATGACTGAACATGCATAGACATACCCACACATATATATGTGAAATAGATAGTGGTGGACGGGGGTGGGATGACGTGGGAGGTGGGAGGGAGGTTCAGGAGGGAGGAGACATATGTGTACCTGTGGCTGATTCATGTTCATGTGTGGCAGGAACCAACACAACAGTAAAGCAACTATCCTCCAATTAGAAATAAATTTAAAAAATATATATAAATAATAACAACACAAAAGTGATAAGTGAAGTCAAGTGTTAGTCGCTCAGTCATGCCCGACGCTTTGCAACCCCATGGACTGAAGCCCACCAGGCTCCCCTGTCCATGGGATTTTCCAGGCAAGGATACCGGAGTGGGTTGCCATTTCCTTCTCCAGGGGATCTTTCTGACCCAGGAATCGAACCTGGGTCTCCTGCACTGCCAGATTCTTTACCAACTGAGCTATGAGGGAAGTTAAGTGATAGGATTGAACATAAATAGAATAGAATTGAACATAAAAAAATTAAAAAAAATAAGATACACAACATGCTGTCTGTAGAGAATATTATCATTCAACAAAGCACTTGCTAATTTCATGAGAAAAATAACACTTTCCTATGGTTTTATTTTGTATTTCTTTAATTTCTACTGGAATGTTTCTTCCATGTTTGTTTATTTGTTGTATCTTCTTTTGGGGATTGTCTGTTTATAAAATTATCAGAGTTGTGGGTCTCTCTTTGGTGTATATATGAACCCTATATGTTGTAACAAAAACAATAATTTGTCTGCTGAATAAGTTAAATTTGTTCTCAGTTTCAGTTTAGTTCGGTCGCTCAGTCATGTCTGACTCTTTGTGACCCCATGGACCACAGCACACCAGGCCTTCCTGTCCATCATCAACTCCTGGAGTTTACTCAAACTCATGTCCATTGAGTCAGTGATGCCATCCAACCATCTCATCCTCTGTCATCCCCTTCTCCTCCTGCCTTCAATCTTTCTCAGCATCAGGGTCTTTTCCAATGAGTCAGTTCTTCACATCAGGTGGTCAAAGGATTGGAGTTTCAGCTTCAGCATCAGTCTTTCCAATGAACACCCAGGACTGATCTCCTTTAGGATGGACTGGTTGGGTCTCCTTGCAGTCCAAGGGACTCTCAAGAGTCTTCTCCAACACCACAGTTCAAAAACATCAATTCTTTGGCTTTCAGCTCTCTTTCTAGTCCAACTCTCATATCCATACACTCATACCAGTTGTTATGAATTGGTCCCCAAATTAGACAGAGTCTAATTCTGAGTAATTTATTTGAATCTAGGCATGTGTGCCTTTTGTTTACTTACATATGTATTAAATGATTTTAACTACCTGATTTTATAGTTGACTTAGGATATATTTATTGAGAGCCCACATGTATCAAGCTCAGTAACTTACTAGTAGCATCTCTTTTATACATTTTTTTTATATTCTCACTTGCTTACTCTTTCAGATGAATTTTAAAATAAAGTACCCTCTACAATCCTGTTGAAACTAAAGGCAAATATAAATTTTGATATTTTTACAATGATTTTACCATCCTCATTACTTATCTTATTCTGTAAATATTTGTTATTTTCATGGTATGCATATTTCTCATGGATAATTTCTCTTTAAAATTTTTGCTATTTTTATAGTAAATAAGATATACTTAAAAATTATATTATCTGAATGGACTACTATATAGAAATACTATTGACTTAAAGAAATATTTATATTTGGCCATTTTTCTAAACTCTTAGTTCTTCTAGATTTTAGAATTCTTTATTTAAATATTATCTTCAAATAGTGATAATTTTATAATTTTCTTTGCAGCATTCATAGCTTTTTATAAATAGCATGAAATACAACTAGTAGAAAGTGTCATTGTTTTGTACTTAATTTTATTTTATTTTATTTTTTTTCATTTATTTTTATTAGTTGGAGGCTAATTACTTTACAATATTGTAGTGGTTTTTGCCATACATTGACATGAATCAGCCATAGATTTACATGTGTTCCCCATCCTGATCCCCCCTCCCGCCTTGTTTTGTACTTAATTTTAATGTTATACCTGTAGAATTTATTTATTGACTGTGAGGCTGGTTATTGGTTTGATTTTAAAAATAGCTTCCATTTATTGGGTACATATCATGTACCTGGAAATGTGTTATGTATGCATGAGGTTTCATGGTGTTCTTTGACCCTGGGTGTATTTAATTTCAGAGTTTTTCCTCTTCTTTGTCCTGTTTTAAAGCTATTAACAAAATCAGGAATGGAAGTTAATTCCATCAACTCCCTTTTTGGCATCTGGGTGTTTTATTTAGTGATGTAATGATGTTACGAATGAATACTTGATCCTCTGTATAAAATGATATCCTTCTTTATTTGAAAAAGGATTTTAGTAGCTCTCAAGTGTTTAGATATCAGGGTAAAAAAAAGATGACAAGTTGAGGCAAATGATTAAATGGAAAATTATCTTATGGATTTTATTTGGCTTTTTATTAGGACATAGCTTATTAATACATTTTGCACCACTGGGCCATTCTTACTTCCCCTGTTTAATTCTGTTTGGTTACCTTAGATGCTATTTTATTGATTTAAATCTGCTATTACTTTATTTATAATCCCACTTGTATTCTTGAGTGAAAATTTGTGACATCTCCTCTCCTCTTCCCTTTCTCCCCTCTCCTTCCTATCCTCATTTCCTAAAAAAAATTTTTGTATTGTCTTTGTGAGGTTTTGGTATTAGGGCTATATTTGTTTTTCTAGAACCTATTAGGTTCTTTTCCATTTCTTCTTTGTGTTCTGGAGCTAAGTCCATTTACTTACTACAACACACTCTCTGCTCCTAAAATTTTGCAAGTCTTTGCTTGTAAAAGAATGCGATCTGGGAATACAAGCATTCCAGTACATAAGACAAGAAATTAAGTGTGGGAAGACAGTATATATATATATATGTATATATATTTATTCCTCACAAGTGTCTACCCTTCTTTATAAGTAAATTTCCCTTCTCAAATAAGAATAATAACAAGGACCTCTGTACTTTGAGATTAATTCATATTTTAAACTGGAATTTTCCTGCTGTAATAATTACATTTGCTGGTCCATCAGTTCAAACTTGATGATCTGTTGACATTAGTGGTCCCTGAAAAGCTTCTGGATGGTTTATTATTATGTTTCTGCTCCGCCAAGCCAACAAATCCACTTATTTTCTTCTTTGTTGTCATCTTGCTGAGAGCATTGCATTGTAATGACTACAAGGGCTTCCCCAAAGGGCAGGATGTCACTCTCTTCTTTCTCCTTGGAGAGAAAGCATGGTGCAGTCCTGAGAGCTGGGGCCGCTCTGGCGCAGCCACTCTGCTTAACGACAGTTGCCTTTTCTAAGCCTCATCTTTGTCAGCTATAAAGTGGGAACATCAATACAACTTAAGCCACTGATTTTATGAGAAAATGCTTTTAAAATGCTGAACATAGATTCTGAAACATTGTAAATACTTAATAAATGGTAGCTCTTCTTATGTGATTCTTGGTATTTGTTGCTGCTTTTGTTATTCCACCAACAATGTCAAAATATTTTCAACATGTAAAAAAAGTAAAAAGAGTAACATTTTTATTTAAAAAATATGCTTTTTTTGAAATGTAATTTACCTACAATAAAATGCTTCCATAAATGTTGACAAGTGCGTGCACAGTCAAATACAGACCATTTCCACCGCCCAAGTGATTCCATGTGCTTTATCCTAATCAGTCCCCATCTCCCAGCTCCAGCTCCAGGCAGCCACTGATCTGCTTTGTATCATTATAGATTAAATTTGTCTTTTGTAGAGTTTTATGAGAGTGAAATTATGTGGTAGGAACTCCTTTGCATTCTTTTTTTCACACTCAGCATGTTGTTTTAGAGATTCAACTACATCGTTGCACGGAGCAGTTTTTTAAAAAAATTGCAATTCTTTTGTTCCCAGTTTTTGGGTATTAGGAATAAAGCTGCTATAAACATTCATATAACAGTTTTATAAGCATCTTTTTATTTTACTGATTTTTATTGGAGCGTAGTTGATTAACAATGTTGTGTTAGTTTCAGATGTATAGCAAAGTGATTCAGTTATACATACACATGTATCTATTCTTTTTCAAATTCTTTTCCCATGTAGCTTGTTACATAGTATTGAGTAGCTTTCCCTGTGCTGTACAGTAGATCCTCGTTGCTTATCCATTTTAAAAAAGGACATGTTTTCTTTTGAATGATACTTGGCGGAGGAATATTCCTGAGTCACATGGTAAATGCAGGTTGAATTTTCTAAAAAACTGTCAAATTGTTTATCAAAGTGACTATATTGTTTTACATTTTCACCAGCAATGTCTGAGAGTTCCTGTTGTTCCACATCATCACAAATATTTGATATTGCCAGTTTTTTTAAATTTTAGCTATGAGTAAGGAAGTCAAAGAGGAGAGTGAAAAAGTTGGCTTAAAGCTCAGCATTCAGAAAACTAAGATCATGGTATCTGGTCCCATCACTTCATGGGAAATAGATGGGAAAATAGTGGAAACAGTGGCTGACTTTCTTTTTTTGGGCTCCAAAATCACTGCAGATGGTGATTGCAGCCATGAAATTAAAAGACACTTACTCCTTGGGAGGAAAGTTATGACCAACCTAGACAGCATATTAAAAAGCAGAGACATTACTTTGTCAACAAAGGTCCATCTAGTCAAGGCTATGGTTTTTCCAGTAGCATGTATGGATGTGAAAGTTGGACTAAAAAGAAAACTGAATACCGAAGAAGTGATGCTTTTGAACTGTGGTGTTGGAGAAGACTCTTGAGAGTCCCTTGGACTGCACGGAGATCCAACCAGTCCATCCTAAAGGAGATCAGTCCTGGGTGTTTATTGAAAGGACTGACATTGAAGCTGAAACTCCAATACTTTGGCCACCTGATGCGGAGAGCTGACTCATTTGAAAAGACCCTGATACTGGGAAAGATTGAAGGCAGGAGGAGAAGGGGACGACAGAGGATGAGATGGCTGGATTGGATCACCGACTTAATGGACATGAGTTTGGGTAAACTCCAGGAGTTGGTGATGGACAGGGAGGCCTGGCGTGCTGCGGTTCATGGAGTTGCAAAGAGTTGGACATAACCGAGTGACTGAACTGAACTTAACTGAAGGAAGTAGTGGTATCTCATTGTGGTTTAAATGCATTTTCTTTAGGAATAAAGATGTGGAGCATCTTTACATATGCTTTTTGGCATTCCTTGCATCTCCTTTTGCAAAATTTCTGTTCAGATATTTTGCCCTCTTCACTGGATTATTTGTCTTCTTTTTATTGAATTATGAGTTTCTACAAATTCTGGAAATAAGTTCAGTGTCAGATAAATATATGCACTTTGAATATTTTCTTCTGGCAGTCATATAGTTTGGTTTTCATATTTAGGCTTATGATTATTTTCAAATTAATTTTTGTGAATAGTGAGGTGAGGATCAAGGTCTGTTTCTTTTCCCATGTGACTACCTTATGGTTCTATTACCATTTTTTATTGAACATATAGATGGATCATGTATTAATAGATATCTTTTCTGTTTCTTTTCATTGATCTATATGTCTTTTTTAAAAAATGCCAAACCATTCTGTTTTGATTACAGTAGCATTATATTAAGTCTTTAAACCATGTAGTGTGGGTTCTTTGTTTTTCTTTTTCAAAATTGCTTTGACTATTTTAGGTTCTTTACATTTCCATATATGTTTTAGAATCAGCCTGTCAATTTCTACAGTAAAGTCTGCTGGGATTTTGATTGATATTATGAAGCATCTATAGACTAATTTGGTAATAATTGACATCTTATCATATTGATACCGATTATATGTCTCCATTTATTTAGGTTTATTTCTTCAGAAATGTTTTGTTGTTTTCAGTATAAAGCCTTGCAGACATTAAAAAAGTTGTCCTAAAAAAAAAAGTTGTCCTAAGTATTTAATTTTTTTTAATCCTTTTATATATGACATTGTTTTTTAACTTCAATTTCTAATTGCTTATTTCTGGAATTTAGGAATACAGTTGATTTTTAAGTCTTGCCCTTGCATCCTGTACCTTCTTTTACACTGTCATTTCTAGTATCTTTTGTCTAGACAAAATATTTCCTTAGGATTTTCTATGTACATGAGCATATCATGTCCACTAATAAAGACAATTTTACTTCTTTTTCCTGATCTGTATGCCTTTTATTTCCTATTTTACCTGTTACATTGGCTAAGACTTCTAGCAAAATGTTGAATAAGAGTGATAAGGAAAAGAATTCTTGCTTCTGATTTTAGGGAAAAAGTATTCAGTCTTTCAACACTGTGTATTATAAGTATAGGTTTTTCATGTATCAGTTGAAGTTCTGTTTCTAGTTTGCTGAGAGTTTTAAACATGAATGCATTTTGATTTTTGTCAGATGCTTTTCCTGCATTTTGCAAGATAATTGTATTTATCCCTTTTCTGTTAATATTGTGAATTACATTCATTGGTTTTCCAACGTTAAACCTTTCATTTCTGGGATGAAGTCCATTTGATCATTGACATATTACTCTTTTTACATATTGTCCAGTTTAATTTTGCCTGAGATGCCAATTATTTCGTTAAGTTGGGTGCAGATCACTTAGGATTTCATCTATCATTGATGATGTTCAAAGAAATAGTAAGAGGCAAGATATAAGGCAGAAGAGATGTTCCTCTAAAACTGAGAGTAAGGGCTTCCCTCATGGTCCAGGGGTGAAGAATCTGCCTGCCAGTGCAGGGGACACAGGTTCGATCCCTGGTCCAGGAAGGTTCCACATGCCGCAGGGCAACTAAGCCTGTGTGTCCCAACTACAGAGCCTGAGTTCCAGAGCCTGTGCTTAGAGCAGCAGGAGAAGCCTCTGCAGTGAGAAGCCCGTGCACCTCTAGAGAGTAGCTCCTGCTCACCAGAGAAAGCCTCTGTGCAGCAGTAACGACCCAGTAGACCCAGAAATACATAAATAAATAGCTTAAAAAATCTCAGGCAACTCTGTTGGCCTGGACTTGCATTCCAAACCAACAAACAAAACTGAAAAAACCATCAAGGACAGTGGGTCATGTGTTTTATTGCCATAGTATTAACTGACCCAAATCCAGAGCTTTCTGTTTTATAGAGAAGCTTTTAGAAATGTGGGAAACTTCATGGTGAATATAATCTCATAAGCCTTTTTCTTCCTTATTTTCTTGTGGGAGTTGTCAATTTATATTCCTGCTCATGAGCTAGAGAAAGCTTCACAAATGGACTTCAGTTATTCTACCTGCTTTGAGAGCTGACAAAGGCAATAACCTAGATATGTTACCTAGACTCTACAATCCAATATCAAGGCCTTTCTTCCCAATAGAATTTAAGTAATGTAAACAACAAAAAGGGGGCATGAGGGAATGGAAATGTACAGAGCAAAGTTCTTAGGAGTAAATCAGTTCTGAGTGATGATCCAAGGGTTATGCTTCTGGTGCCTTTGAGGATTATTCTGCATTGTGCAATCAGAGGCTGTAACTGTAAAATAATCTTTAACATTGCCATTTAATTTGTCGTAGTGGAATACTTCTCTGGTAAAAGGTAAAGTTCTCACCAAAGCCTCTAGAGCAAATGTGTTGGGAGCACTTAAAATATATACAATGAAAAAATTCTTTTAAATCTACACTGAACTGTGTGCATACCTTTTTTTGAGATTATCATAGTCTTTTGCCAAGGCCCTCCAGATTCTTCTAGTGTCCCATACTGTGTCCGCTTACAGAGAGGGATTGCCACCTCAAATATTCATCCAGAAGGCATCTTGCAGTAAAAAAGCAGCATGAACACTTTTCTGTAGGGGGCTCAGGAGTTCTGCTCTTATTTGAAGACTTCTTGAAAGCAAGATCTGCACACTGCTCAGTGATTGGTACATTGTAGGGCCAGGAAATGTTTGCTGAGAGAAGGAATGGACAGGGACTTCTCTGGTGGTCTAGTGACTAAGTCTCAGAGTTCCCAATGCAGGTGCCTTGGGTTCATTTCCTAGTCAGGGAACTAGATCCCACATGCCACAGCTAAGAGTTTGCTTGGGGAAGCTAAAGACCCTGCATGCCACATCTAGGATTGAAGATCCCGCATGGGGCCTCTAAGACCCAGCACAGCCAAATAAATAAATAAAGTATATTTTTTAAAAAGTATGGACATTTCCATGAAGCAATGTGTTTGCTAATTTATTCAGAAATTGCGGTGCTGGAAATCCTAAAACTATAGATACAGTCCAGTTTCTGGATTATAGATTTTTAATAGCTGATGAATATGAACTCTTTATTTTTTAGAGCAATTTATTGATTTTTGGCTGTGCTGGATCTTGATTGCTTTGTGAGGGCCTTTCTCTAGTTACAGTGAGCCCGTGAGCCAGGGTTAACTCTTCTTTGAGGTGCAGGGGCTTCTCGCTGCAGTTTCTTTTCTTGTTGTGGAATACAGTCTCTAGGCATGCAGGCTTCAGTAGTTGAGGCTCGTGGGCTCTAGAGCGTGGGCTCAATAGTTGTGCTGCATGGGTTTCTGCAGCGTGTGGGATCTTCCCAGACCAGGGAATGAACCCATGTCTCTTGCATTGATAGGTGGATTCTTTACCACAGGAGATGCGGGGGTGAGGGACCCAAACGGGTGTAGCCAGAAACACAGAGGAATCCCTGCACGGAGTAATAAGCCAAGTGAGCGTTATGATCCAAATGCCAAATTCTTCTATAAATAGGAAATCTCTTTTTTTTTCTGGAATATGCAAGCAAATTAAAAATCATCCTTTATGCACAGCCGGATTTCAGAACAGATGTGGGCTCTGCTGCTCAGCTTTCTTTCTTTTTTTTTTTTTGCTGCTCAGCTTTCAATTTGCAGGCCATGGCAACAGGCCAGCTCTATATGTAAGTGGAATAGGAAACCGCCCACATGCCAGAATTCTCTATAGCAACAACAGGAGAGTTAGCGATTTGAGGCACAAGGCGTTCTTCTATTCCCCAGTCCTTTCTGGCTATTCACTGACGCTTGAAATACATTGAACAAGGGACAAGGGCTTTGAATCACCAGTTGGAGAAACACTTCCTAGTGGCTACTCCCCATGGCTCTCGTATCATTCTGTATGTTTTAATCCTAGTCCTTATCATAGTGTACAGCCCGGGAGTGTGAGTTATATTTCTGTATTCCCAGAATCCAGCACAGTGTCAATCCTAAGATAAGTTGATTATTAAATATTTGTTGAGTGAATGGAAGTTACACTTAGGTTTCTTTTTTTTTTTTTTAATTTGTTTATTTTTGACCATGCTGGGTCTTCATTGCTCTGAGGGCTTTTCTCTAGTTGTGGCAAGTGAGGGTTACTCCTTTCTAGTTGTGATGTGCAGGCTTGTCATTGCGGTGGCTTCTCTTGTTGTGGAGCAAGGGCTCTAGGGTGTGCAGGCTTCAGGAGACGCGGTTCCCGGGCTCTAGAGCGCAGGCTCAGTAGTTGTGGCACACAAGCTTAGTTCCCCTAAGGCCTGTGGGATCTTCCTGGATCTGGGATTGAACCCGTGTCCCCTGCATTGACAGGCGGATTCCTAACCACTTGGCCACTAGGGAAGACCCTACACTTAGGTTTGTTGCTGTTTTTCAGTAGCTAAGTTGTATCTGACTCTGCGACCCCATGAACTGTAGCATGCCAGGTTTCCCTGTCCCTCACTATCTCCTGAAGTTTGCTCAAATTCATGTCCATTGAGTCAGTGATGCCATGCAACCATCTCATCCTCTTCCCTTCTTGCCATCAATCTTCCCTAGCATCAAGGGCTTTTCTAGTGAGTCAGTTCTTAGCATAAATGACTAGTATCAGAACTTTTGCTGATTCCTGGTTTCTAAATGGTCTGGATGAAGAAGGGACTCCAGGAGAGGAGGAAGGAACCAGAAGGAGGAAGCTGAGAAGACTCAAGCAAACTTTATCTCCTTCATAATTTTCCTTGCAGCCTACCCCAGCTTGGCTGGCTGAGAGTGGGGCCACCTGAGCAACATGGGAAAAAACTTATACTTTTGTTCTTGTGCAAATTGAAACATGATGGGTCCAAGTCATTATGAATGTTTCCTCTGGTGCCCAAAGTACATAGCATGCTACCTAGAACTGTAATCCTAAGACAACAGGTAGGTCCTCTCTTGGACATTGAGTCTTAGTGATGTACATTTATTCATCTGTGGGCAGGTTTTTTTCTTCTGGTTTTAGGGTTTGATGCTAATGTCTGTTCACATCACTAACTTAATCAGCAGTTTCCAGGGGGCCAGTTGTGGGGTAATGCTGTCCCTTGCCTGGCAGGCTGGAATTAGTGACATGTCCAAAGCTGGCCAGAAATGCTGAACCAGATACATACACCCACACACAAATGTTATTCAGCCATTAAAAAAAGGAGAATTCCTACTATTTACAACATCATGGATGAACCTGGAAGGCATTATGCTCAATGAAATAAGTCAGACATAGAATGACAGATACTGTATGATCTCACTTATATGTGGAATCTTTAAAAAATAGTAAAAATTAGAAAACTTGTGAAGGCACTTCAATACTTTGGCCACTTGATGCAAAGAACTGACTCATTGGAAAAGACCTTGATCCTGGGAAAGACTGAAGTCATAAGGAGAAGGAGTAGGAGACGATAAGAGGGTTAGATAGCATCACCGATTCAGTGGACATGAATTTGAGCAAACTCCAGGAGTTAGTGGAGGACAAAGAAGCCTGGCATGCTGTAGTCCATGGGATCACAAAGAGTCAGACATGGCTTAGTGTCTGGATGACAGGAACATCAAAAGGGACTTCTCTGGTGATCCAGGGGTTAAGACTCCATGCTTCCAATGCAGGGGGTGTAGGTTCTATCTCTGGTTGGGGAAGTAAGATCCGACATGCCTTATGACCAAAAAAATAAAAATTCTTAAAAAAAAATTGGTGAACCCCGAATAGCCAGGAATTCATCCCTCCAGGGAGAAGTTGTCAACCAATGGCTGATGGGTGTTTTGAGACAAATCCCCCACCCATTGCCTCTTCAGCGGGATGGCCTGGGAACGTGTGTTTCATACTATTTCTCAGTTTCCCCGTGAGGTGAGATGCTGGTCACCCCCATTGGTAGCTCACTTGCCATTACACCTTCATTGCCGTCCATCCCTGCCTTCTCTTACTTCCCAGTCATCTACTGGAGGTAGTACTTCCTGTGACCTCCAGACTTGCACTTGAAATGTTGCCAGAGGATCTGTTCTGGGAAACCCAAGCAAAGACAATAGGTTTTTCTCACTCCAGAGTAGACACTAGGATCTTGCGGTCATTACTGAAGATCTGTTGGACTTGTTTTGGCAAAGTTTGGGAGGAGCACGAGGTGGAGGGGCAGGGATGAGAATGTATGGATTTCTGTTGACACTTGGTTTCCCGGGCACACTGTGGGCTCGGAGCTCATCAGTGTTGAGAGTTCTTCTCATTTCCTAGTAATTGCCTCACTTCGGAAAATCCCTGCTTCAATAGAGTCCTTTATGACCAGCCTATTCATCAGTGTTTGCAAGGCTGATGTTGATGGCCTTACTTGGGAGCTCTTCTTCAGAAAAGCCCAGATGAGAAAAGCCGTTTAGCTCCCATTTCAATTAGGTCCCAAGACCTCTTTGCCCTCATCCTCGCGCGCTTCATTTTCTTCACCCAGACAGTGTTGAACACACACCAGCATGTGGCAGAGCATTGAGGGGACGTGTCAGGGCCGATGCCGCTCTGGTCAGTGTGGTGTGTTACCCTGCTCTGCACAGCTTAGGCAGCACGGGGCGTGATAAGACAGCCTGTTGGAGTATTATGAACATGTCAGGATGATGGATTCACTATAACAATATCACCATTGGCAGTACACGCAACACACTATATCTCAATCTGTCATTTTCCATGGTCATGTATTGTGTGGAATCAAGCTATTTTTTTTTCTTTTGGTTTTGAGTGATGCTGATAATAGTGGTGGTGAGAAAAGCAGAAGTAAGATAATGCTTTTGGATAGCCTTTTTTGAGTTAACTATCGTTGCTAGGAGACAAGGGCCTGTGTGAGGGGTGTGTGTGCATGTGTGAGACACAGAGACAGAGACAAAAAGAGAGAGAAAGAGAGAGAGGATGGGAAGCTGGGAAAGGGTGAAAGGAGAGGGAAGCAAGATTATTATGGAAGCATTTAAGTCCTGGGGTAAAGTCTTTGTTGGGTTATTTAGGAAACTCCTGCAACATACAAATTTACCTGTACTCCCCTTGCAGGGACTACTTGCTCCAATAGAGGGTAGAAAATTGGAAGCTTTTATTTACAGCCCCTAATGGGTTATCAATTTGGAAAATGACCTTTAGCATCTCATGCTTTTCTCCTTTGCTTTCAACTCTGCCATGACTCCCCCTTCCCCTCCCACTGCCTCACCACTCACCCTGTGCCTGCTCATCACTTCTGGGAACTCTCAGATGTAACTTATTGGCAGACTGCTGCTTCTCTGTAGAGAGTAAGCAAAACGAAAAGACACCCCACCCACTGGGAGAAAATATTGGCAAATGATGTGACTGATAAGGGATTAGTCTTCCAAATCTACGAACAGTTTATGAGGCTTAACGTCATCAAAACAAACAACCTAATCAAAAATGGGCAGAAGATCTAAATAAGACATACAGCTTCTCCAAAGAAGACATACAGATGGCCAATGGCACATGAAAAGATGCTCAATGTTGCTAATTATCAGAGAAATGCAAATCAAAACTACAATGAAATACCACCTCACACCAGTAAAAATGGCCATCATTAAAAAGTCTACAAATAATAAATGCTGGAGAGGGTGTGGAGAGAAGGGAACCCTCCTACACTGTTGTTGGCAATATAAATTGGTATAGTATGGAGGTTCCTTTAAAAACTAAAAATAGAGCTACCATATGACCTTCCAATCCCACTCCTGGGCATGGTCTGAAAGGATACATGCACCCCAATGTTCATTGCAGTACAGTTTACAATAGCCAAGGCATTGAAGCAACCTAAATGGACAAATAGAAGCAACCTAAATGGATAAAGAAGATGTGGTACAATATATACAGTTCAGTTCAGTCACTCAGTCATGTCGGACTCTGCGACCTCATGAACCGCAGCATTCCAGGCCTCCCTGTCCATCACAAACTTCCAAGTTTTACCCAAACTTGTGTCCACTGATTGGTGATGCCATCCAACTATCTCGTGCTCTGTCGTCCCCTTCTCTTCCTGCCCTCAATCTTTCCCAGCATCAGGGTCTTTTCCAATGAGTCAGCTCTTCCCATCAGGTGGCCAAAGGATTGGAGTTTCAGCTTCAGCATCAGTCCTTCCAATGAACACCCAGGACTGATCTCCTTCAGGATGGACTGGTTGGATCTCCTTGCAGCTCAGGGAACTCTCAAGAGTCTTCTCCAACACCACAGCTCAAAAGCATCAATTTTTCGGTGCTCAGCTTTCTTTAGAGTTCAACTCTCACATCCATACATGACCACTGGAAAAACCATAGCCTTGACTAGACAGACCTTTGTTGGCAAAGTAATGTCTCTGCTTTTTAATATGCTGTCTAGGTTGGTCATAACTTTCCTCCCAAGGAGTAAGCATCTTTTAATTTCATGGCTGCAATCACCATCTGCAGTGATTTTGGAGCCCAGAAAAAGAAAGTCAGCCACTGTTTCCCCAACTATTTGCCATGAAGTGATGGGACCGGATACCATGATCCTAATTTTCTGAATGTTGAGCTTTAAGCCAACTTTTTCACTCTCTTCTTTCACTTTCATCAAGAGGCTCTTTAGTTCTTCTTCACTTTCTGCCATAAGGGTGGTGTCATCTGCATATCTGTGGTTATTGATATTTCTCCTGGCAATCTTGATTCCAGCTTGTGCTTCATCCAACCCAGCGTTTCTCATGATGTACTCTGCATAGAAGTTAAATAAGCACGGTGACAATATCCAGCCTTGATGTACTCCTTTTCCTATTTGGAACCAGTCTGTTGTTCCATGTCCAGTTCTAACTGCTGCTTCCTGACCTGCATTCAGGTTTCTCAAGAGGCAGGTCAGGTGGTCTGATATGTCCATCTCTTTCAGAATTTTCCACAGTTTATTGTGATCTACACAGTCAAAGGCTTTGGCATAGTCAGTAAAGCAGAAAAAATACAATGGAATATTACTCAGCCATTAAAAAGAATGAAATAGTTCCATTTGCAGCAATGTGAATGAACCTAGAGATTGTCATTCTGAGTAAAGTTAGCCTGATAGCAAAGAAGAAATATATGCCATACCTTATATGTGGAATCTAAAAAGAGATGATACAAAGCAGCTTACTTATGAAACAGAAACAGACTCACAGACTTAGACAATGAACTGAGGGTTGTAGGGGGTGTGGAGAATGGGGGAAGGAGGTAGTTATGGAGTTTGGGATGGATATGTACACTCTGCCATATTTAAAATGGATTTCCAACAAGGTCCTACTGTACAGCACAGGGACTCTCGATGTTATGTGGCAGCATGGATGGGAGGGGAGTTTGGGGGAGAATGGATACATATATGTGAATGGCTGAGTGCCATTGCTGTTCTGAGATACCTGAAACTATCTCAATATTGTTAATCAGCTATCAGTCAGTCAGTTCAGTTGCTCAGTCGTGTTCGACTCTTTGTGACCCCATGAATTGCAGCACGCCAGGCCTCCCTGTCCCTCACCAACTCCCGGAGTTTACTCAAACTCATGTCCATTGAGTCGGTGATGCCATCCAGCCATCTCATTCTCTGTCGTCCCCTTCTCCTCTTGCCCCCAATCCCTCCCAGCATCAGGGTCTTTTCCAATGAGTCAACTTTTCGCATGAGATGGCCAAAGTATTGGAGTTTCAGCTTCAGCATCAGTCCTTCCAATGAACACCCTGGACTGATCTCCTTTGGGGTGGACTAGTGGGATTTCCTTGCAGTCCAATCAGCTATACTCCAATATAAAATTAAAAGATTTTTTTGTTGTTGTTTTTTAAAGGCAAGGTGAGAGTATGTGATCAGCCTGTGGACATCCTTCATATTGGTTGGTGGCAAGGTAACAAGGTGGTATTTCGGGAATTTCAGTTATCGGTTTTTTGAGTCCAGCCCATCTGGAGTGTGTGTGCTAGTGGTCAGTATGCAGTTCTACCTGGTGGGGATTTTAGTATCTGCAAAACAGCTCAAAGATCTGGCTCAGGACATTATTGCCCTTGAGGAGGAACTAAATTTCCTTGCCTTTTTTTATGACTAAATTATTATTCTTTTGTCTTTCTTGAGTATTTTCCTTTGGTCCTGCATTTTCCTCACTTCTCTGATTCAATTTGCTCTTTGAAACTCCAGGGAAGACTAGGAGGCTAATGCTTTTCTGAAAACAAGAGGCAGGCAGGGGACATGTGGGGGTCTGTTCCTGGGAAGGACCCATGCAGTCCTTCTTGGTTTCAACACCACCTTTGAAGACTGTGCTTCCAAGGATCATCTCTATAGTTTGTCAGTATCACCTTTGCTTATATGTGTGTGTGCATTAAAACTTTTGCCAGATTTTATTTAAGATAGTTCATACTATTTCCCTGTGACCTGCATCATTTATTTAGCCATTTCCATATTGCTAGACATTTATTTTATTTCCATGTTTTCTCACTAGAAATGTTACCAAAATGAACATCTTTGTGCATAAAGTTTTTTTTCCCTCACCTTTAGGATGATTGCAGTAGAGTATATTCTCAGAATTGGAGTATAATTAATAACTTGATTTTCAAAAGAATCTTACATTCTCACCAGGAATATATAAAGACTACATTTAACCAGGTCTTCATCAGCACTGGGTATTCTCATCTTTGCTTTTTTTAATTATTAAAAAAAATTATTTATTTATTTATTTTAGTTTACTTTTTATTATTTTATTTTATTATTGGAGTATAATTGCTTCCTTTCAGAATAGCTCATCCTATTTAATAATTCTGCCTCTAGCTGGTCCTTAAAAGACCCAGTTTTCTAAAGACACTGAGAAGTATTCCTAAACACTGAGGGAGGAATGGGTAGCAATAATTGCTTGCATGGGGATAGCACCTGAAGGAGGGAGGGAGGAGAGGGGCTTAAAGAAATTAAACCCAGTGTGGCTCTTTTGACTTGGTGTCAGGAATGAGAGGATATTCCTGTTGGCTTCACTAACCATACCTTCATTTCTTTGTTATATCCCCTGATTCCATATGCAGATTTTAGAATATAGTTGCTTTTTGACAGATTATTTAAATCGCAGTGAGGTGGAACAGTATTCAGATTGTTTATAATGACTATCATCAGTGGCAAATTAGTTTAGCCTGTCTCAGTTGATTCTTTTTGACAGCTTCATGTTTATTTCACCCCGTGGAGGCTGAAAAAGAAAACACATAAGAAGAACTTGTTTTATTGTTATTTAATTATATGAATAATAATATGATCAAGAATGTGTTTAGGACCCTGTCCTAGCCACAGAATGAAACTGGACCTGAAACACCATAATGCTTTGGTTTCCTATTTTTTCTCACATGCAATTTTTTTTTTTATTGAATTCTATCAAGTTCATATTCTTCTAGAAATGAAAACTTAAGAAATAGACCAATCGTGGTAATTGCAAACCATCCACTGCTTAGCTTTTGAAATATGTTGAATGGGATACCACAGATACCATATCTTTTAGCCATGAGTTTAACAAAGGATGCTCTTTTACCTATTATCACAGTTAAAAAGTTAAGAATACACCATGTCTCCAGAATTCATTCATCTTCCGTAATTGGAACGTTGTACCCTTTGACCAACATCTCCCTTTCCCTCTCTGTTTCACCCCTGCAACTACCACTCTACTCTCTGCTTCTATGAGTTTGAAAAATGTAAGATTCCATATAAAAATGAGATCCATGCAATCAATATTTAGCCATGTCGCCTTGTTTCATTTACCATAATATCCTCCAGATTCACATTTGTTACAAATGGCAGGATTTCCTTCTTTTTAAGAGCTAAATAATGTTTCATTGTGATAAATACACTGTATTTTCTTCATCCATTGACAGATATTTAGGTTGTTTCCCTCTCTTGGTTCTTATTATGAATTATGCTGCAATGAACATGGGAGTGCAGATATCTCCTTGATATAGTCATTTTATTTCTTTCAGGTATGTATCTAGAAGCGGGGTTGCATAGGGCAGTTTAATTTTTAAGTTTCTGAAGAACCTCCATACTGTTTTCTGTAGAGGCTGCACTAATTTACATTCCCACCAACAGTGTGCAGTGGGTTCCTTTTCTCCACCACCTCACCAACACTTTTTATCTCTTGTCTTTTGGAAAATAGCCATCCTAACAGGTGAGAGGTGTCTCATTGAAACGGCATAGTGAGTACAGCTAACAATATTGTGCTGCATACTTGAAGTTTCCTAAGAAGATATTGAGTGTTCTCACTATCAAAAGAAAGAAAGAGAAAGAAAGAAACAAAGAAAAATGGTAACTCAGTGAGGCAATAGATATGTTAATTAGATTGATTGTGTCAATGTATACAGTGTTTTGATGCCAAAATAGCAAGTTGTACACCTTAAATATAAAAAATGATAACTGATAAAATTCTTATATTTCAATGATAACTGATGAAACGGAAAAATTTTTTAAAAGATTAGCAATAATTTTTAATGTACCTAGGCATTTCCTTCTTGATAGTCTCAGTTAAGTTCAGTCACTCAGTCATGTCCAACTCTTTGAGACCCCATGAACCGCAGCACGCCAGGCCTCCCTGTCCATCACCAACTCCTGGAGTTTACCCAAACTCATGTCCATTGAGTCGGTGATGCTATCCAACTATCTCATCCTCTGTTGTCCCCTTCTCCTCCTGCCCTCAATCTTTCCCAGCATCAGGGTCTTTTCAAATGAGTCAGCTTTTCACATCAGGTTGCCAAAGTATTGGAGTTTCAGCTTCAACATCAGTTCCTCCAATGAACACCCAGGACTGATCTTTAGGATGGACTGGTTGGATCTCCTTGCAGTCAAAAGGACTCTCAAGAGTCTTCTCCAACACCACAGTTCAAAAGCATCAATTCTTCGGTGCTCAGCTTTCTTTAGAGTTCAACTCTCACATCCATACATGACCACTGGAAAACCCATAGCCTTGACTAGACGGACCTTTGTTGGCAAAGTACCGTCTCTGCTTTTTAATATGCTGTCTAGGTTGGTCATAACTTTCCTCCCAAGGAGTAAGCATCTTTTAATTTCATGGCTGCAATCACCATCTGCAGTGATTTTGGAGCCCAGGAAAAGAAAGTCAGCCACTGTTTCCACTGTTTCCCCATCTATTTGCCATGAAGTGATGGGACTGGATGCCATGATCCTAGTTTTCTGAATGTTGAGCTTTAAGTCAACTTTTTCACTCTCCTCTTTCACTTTCATCAAGAGGTTCTTTAGTTCTTCTTCACTTTCTGCCATAAGGGTGGTGTCATCTGCATATCTGAGTTTATTGATATTTCTCCCGGCAATCTTGAGTCCAGCTTGTGCTTCATCCAGCCCAGCATTTCTCATGATATACTCTGTATATAAGTTAAATAAGCAGGGTGACAATATCCAGCCTTGATGTACTCCTTTTCCTATTTGGAACCAGTCTGTTGTTCCATGTCCAGTTCTAACTGTTGCTTCCTGACCTGCATACAGGTTTCTCAAGAGGCAGGTCAGGTGGTCTGGTATTCCCGTCTCTTTCAGAATTTTCTACAGTTTATTGTGATCCACACAGTCAAAGACTTTGGCGTAGTCAATAAAGCAGAAATAGATGTTTTTCTGAAACTCTCTTGCTTTTTTGATGATCCAGCTGATATTGGCAATTTGATCTCTGGTTCCTCTGCCTTTTCTAAAACCAGCTTGCACATCTGGAAGTTCACGGTTCACGTATTGCTACTTGAGACTATTTTATCTCTTCTGAGCTGTGTCTCTAATTAGTGCAGGATATTGTTGGTATTGAATTTCCCTCGTGATTCAGCAGTAAAGAATCTGCCTGCTAAGTAGGAGACACAGGTTCGATTCCTGGGTCAGGAAGATCCCCTGGAGGAGGAAATGGCAACCCATTCCAGTAGTCTTGCCTGGGAAATCCCATGGACAGAGGAGCCTGGCTACAGTCCATGGGGTCGCAAAGAGTTGGACATGACTGAGTGACTAAGCATAGCACAGCACAGAACACAATACAGAGAAATCTATTCATAGAAAGCCTATATAATTTTCTTCCAAAAATCTGCTTCCACCAGGAGAATGGGGGTATATCTACCTGGGGGCAGACGTTCACCAACATTAGAAATCAGCCATTCACCTGACCCATGTGCACAGTGGAAGTAGAGTGATGAGCTTAGGGAAAAGGGCTGCCGAATTGGAGTGCCTGGGTTTGTAACTTGGCGTTACTACATACCAACTGTGTGATCTTAACCAAGCTTCTTAATATCTGTGTTCCTTGGTTTCCTCATCTGTAAAATGAAGTTGTAAAGATATTGTGTTAACACGTGTAGATTGTTTGACACATATAAATACTCGGGTGCATGTTGGCTGTTATTAGTTTGCACCTGCAACCCCGAGTAAGTCCAAAGGCAGTGAACACATTGAGTCTCAGTGACTTCTTGAGCCTCATCCTATTCTGAGAATAGGATGCTAGTGTCACAGCTCTCTGGGAGCAGCCTCTGAGATGGAGACTGGTAAGTGAGTTGCTGTTGTTAGGGACTGTTTTCAAACTCATCACCTGGGAAGGGAATGAAGCAGAGGTTGGGCAGAGGTGGTTTTTGTTTTCCTGATTAGACTTTGATGATCCCCTGCTCCCCCAGTTAGCAAGAAAACCCCATGAGGGCAGTGGCTGTGTTGGGTTTTGCTCATGGAGATATTACCTGGATTCGGCACAGCAACTGAAAGAAATTTCAACAGCACCTGCCATCATTCTCAGTCCTGGACTCAGCGTCACCCTCCAGATTGTTCGGTGTAATCTCAAATGCTAACAACACATTCTGATGACAATTGCAGTTTTTCTGACCCTCTCACTCTGTTACTTTCACACAGTTCAAAAGGAGCACAGTAAATGAGGAATTTACATGTCTGTTTTTTTTTTGTTGTTGTTATTTTGTTTTTTTAAATAGCAACCTTTCAGTTCAGTTCAGTTGCTCAGTCGTGTCCAACTTTTTGTGACCCCATGGACTGCAGCACACCAGGTTTCCCTGTCCATTACCAGCTTACTCAAACTCACGTCCATCAAGCCAGTGATGCCATCCAACCATATCATCCTCTGTCGTCCCCTTCTCCTCCTGCCTTCAATCTTGCCCAGCATCAGGGTTGTTTCAAATGAGTCAGCTCTTCGCATCACGTGGCCAAAGTATTGGAGTTTCAGGTTCAGCATCAGTCCTTCCAATGAATATTCAGGACTGATTTCCTTTAGGATTGACTAGTTGGATCTCCTTGCAGTCCAAGGGACTCTCAAGAGTCTTCTCCGATTAGCAACCTTTAATTGAATGTAATGTATATGTGCTTAGTTGCTCAGTCATGTCTGACTCTTTGTGACCCCATGAATTGTAGCCTGCCAGGCTCCTCTGTCCATGAGATTCTCCAGGCAAGAATACTGGAGTGGGTTGCTATTTCCTTCTCCAGCGGATCTTCCCATCCCAGGGATCAAACCCGGGTCTCTTGTGTCTCCTACATGGGCAGACAGATTCTTACCACTGAGCCACCTAATGCAATACTGTGCACTTCTTTTCCTTTCCTTCACTCCATCCCTTCCTTCTTCCTTCCTTACATCTCCCTCCTCTTATTCCCCCTTCTTTCCCTTCTTCCTCTTCCTCCTTTCCCTCTCTCCCTTCCCCATTTCTTTTGTTTTGGCTGCCTAGAAGCCCAGAACCAGATCTTTCACCTGAATATGATAGCTCTGTCAACCACCCATTTATTTCATTGAATACATATTTATTTTCATGGCTACCAGAGTCCAGGTACCAGTGTTACAAAAATGAGTCAAATATGGCTCTTGCCCTTTTGGAATGCTAATAGAAGAAACAGACATGTGAGTACACATGCTATAATAAAACCAAGTGTAGGAGTTCAGTTGGAATGTAGTAGAAAGGCTGACTAATTCTGTGGAGGTATACAGGTAAGCTATCACAGAGGGTTTGTGTCTGGAGGGATGAATACAGTTTTTTCAAGCAGATAGCAAGGGGAAGGCGGTCCAAATAGAGGGAATGATAAAAGCATTATTAGCATCAAGGACTAGGAGCAGGTTCTCTGGCCTTCAGATAGGATAGGTTGCAACAGCTCAGGTCTGGAGTGCTATATGGGGAGGGGCAGATCTGAGAGGGGAAAGTTGCACAACCAAATCATCACGGCTCCTCGAACTTTGCCGAGGAGTTCAGACATCACACTGTGGCGATGGCAAAACCTTTGAAAGGTTAGAGTAGGTGAATGCGTGCTAAGTCACTTCAGTCGTGTCCGACTCTTTGCGACCGACCATTTGGATTGTAGCTTGCCAGGCTTCTCTGTCCATGGGATTCTCACAGGCAAGAATATTGGAGTGGGTTGCTATTTCCTCCTCCAGGGGATCTTCCTGGCCCAGGATGTTTCTTTGCATCTCTGGCATTGGCAGGCAGAGTCTTTACCACTAGGGCCATCTGGGAAGCAAACCCTAATAAATACCATGATATAATTTGCTCTTATACATATAGTACAACCTGGAGGAGGACACGTCAACCCCCTGCAGTATTCCTGACCAGGAGAATCCCATGGACAGAAGAAGGTGGTGGACTGCTGTCCGTAGGGTAGCAAAGCATCGTACACAACTGAAGCGACTTAGCACTCACGCATATAATACAAAATGAATCAGAGAGGTCTCAGACCAGACACTTTCATTATGATTTAGGCAAGAAACGATGCCTGAAATAAGGTGTGGTTGTGGGCTTGGAAATGAGGCTGTAGGTGAATGTATTTAATCAGGTGAAACTGATCAGAGTTTTGGGTGACTGAAGGTTCTGGAGCCAGCCTGCCTAGGTTTGAATCTTGGTTTTCTCTTAGTAGCTGTGCAGACTCAAGATACTTCTTAAGCTTGGTGCTTTCCTTATCATATACTATGGTAAAGCATATGGTTAATATGGTTAATGTATGGTTAATACATTAATAAACAAGCTTAGAGCAGTATTGACGCATAGGAAATTATATTGGGGTGAGGTAGGGGTGAAAACAGGATGACATCAGATTTTGGCTGGGATTACAAGATAAATGGCTGTCCTATTAATTTAGGCGGGAAAAAAAGAAAACAGAAGGAATAGCATGCTGGAGGTGGTGAAACTTGAGTTTAGTTTTGGCTTTGTGCATTCCAGAGGACATCACTTGTACGCTGTGAACTGACCTAAGCCAATTCGTTTTTGCATTAACTCTTAGGTTCTTTTTGGTTGATGATAGTAGGAACTCAAAAACTACTGTGACTGAGGGTCAGCTATTCTTCTATAGAGTGATACCAGGTTATGTTGGTGGCAAGTCTTAGATCAGTTTCTGCCACACGCTTGGATTTTTTAAGAATGTGTCAGCAAGCAGGCACAAAATAAGTCATATAAACCATTGTGTAAGGTTAATGGTGTTTTAGGGCGCTGTCCTATTAACTGTCACAATGATATCTTTATAAAAGGTTCACCTGGACTTCCCTGTTGTTCCAGTGGTTTGGAATCCATCTGCCGATGCAGGGGACACAGGTTCAATCCCTGGCCCGGGAAGATTCCACATGCCGAGGGACATCCAGGGCCTCGAACTGCAACTACTGAGCCTGAGTGCCTAAGAGCCTGTGCTCTGTAACAAGGGAAAGCCTGATTGCAGCAACAAAGACCCAGCACTGCTGAAAGTGAATAAATGAATTTAAAAAAATAAAAGGTTCACCTGTAGCAGGTGTATGGGGCCGCTGGAGTCCTCAGTCCCAGTGGTGGACTAAATAGAGGACTTATTGCAAGCATTGGCCATAAACATTCAGACTATGGGCTCTATTATCTTCTTATTCTCTATTATTATGAGGGAGGAGAGTGTCTCAAAAGTATTTTATTCAGTACATATCAATGAATACCACTAATTTTTCTGTTGAGAGCTCATTTTTAATATCCTCTGGGCTATTCATTTACCAGTGAAAACTTGTTTTTAAATATTTATTATGCTAATTAGCAAACCTCTGGTGTTGATCAAAGATAAAGACGATAGAAGCCCAGTAACAGTTGCAGCTGGAGCTGGAATTCCTGATTAGAGCACATACTGACCAACCCCTGACTTCCTTGGTGGCTCAGATGATAAAGAATGTTCCTGCAATGCTCGAGACTCAGGTTCGATCCCTGGGTTGGGAAGATCCCCTGAAGAAGGGAATGGCTACGCATTCAGGTATTCTTGCCTGGAGAATCCCGTGAACAGAGCAGTTTGGTGGGCTACAGCCCATCGGGTCGCAAAGACTCAGACACAACTGAGCGACTGACACTTTCACTTCGACCACCCCTGGAATATAGATTCCTGGTAACCCCTAAGATGCAGCTTAAACTTACTAATACAAATATACATAGAACACTGTCTATGTTGAAGCTTCTTAAAGACCAATCAATCACAGTCAAGTCCAACAGAAAATAGGATTATGTAAGGCCGGGGTTCAGGGAAACATCTAAACTGGAAACATTTTTCGCAATCTTATGGTTTGTCATATTTATTTCTACTTTAAAAATAATACTGCTTTCCTTTTTTCATTCCTGTTTTATGAGCTTTTTCTTATGTATATTTATTCTTTCCTGCCCACTTTAAATATTTTTTAAATTTGGAGGGTATATATATATATATATATATATATATATATATATATATATGACTTTCCCCCCACCATATCAATTTTTTAAAATTTTTGCTAAGAACTATTTCTTCTGCAACCAGTTTTTTTTTTTGAACATATTGTGTTGCATTATTGTTTATTGGTTTTATTATTAACATGATTTCAGACAAAATCATACTAAGGAACTCTTTTAGAAGAAATATAACTTTTTTGCATTTCTTTTTTAAAAAATATAGTTGATCTACAGTGTTGTATTAATTTCTGCTGAATAGCAGAGTGATTCAGTTATACATATATACACATTTTAAAAAACTTTTTATTTTATATTGGAGAATAGCCGATTAACAATGTCGTGATAGTTTCAGGTGACCATCAAAGGGACTCAGCCATATGTATACATGTATCCATTCTCCCCCAAACTCCCCTCCCAACCAGGCTGCCGCATCAAGTTGAGCAGAGTTCCCTGTGCTGTACTGAAGGACCTTGTTGGTTATCCATTTTAAATATATTCTGCAACTAACTTTTAAAACTATGTGCAAGATATTTATTGTCTTTGCAATTTTTGTCACTTTACTTAAAGTAAAATTTTAGGTCAACTTCAGATTTGGATACACACACACACACTTTTGTTATTGCAAACCATGTTTATTTTGCTCCTGTTAGAAATACCTCACAGTAATGAGACTGATGTACTTTGCCAAGCAGCTGAGAAAAACAAGGTTTTAACTTTTCATATTTTCAGGCAAGATCATAAACTTAACTTTTTTTTTTTTTTTTTACTGATTCCTTTATATAAATTACTCTCTTCTCAATTGCTAGCCCTCAATTTAAATGTCACCACTAGCTCCATGGTGATGATATTTTTGTCTTATATACTGAAAGGAGCAATAAATATTTTGATTTAGTGATATTTTAGGGATATTTTCTTTTGTAGACTTGAAAAAATTTTGTTATTTAAAATAACAAGCATATAGAAAAGTGAACAGATTTTAAGCGTAGAGCCTAAAGAATTATCACAAAGTGAGTACACCCGTGTATTCCCCACCCAAGTCAAAAAATAGAATATAGCCAGCACCTCTAAGGCTCCTCTTAGCTCCCATCTGCTGCAAACATTTGTGTATGAGTCTTCTGTGTGAACATATGCTTTCCTTTCCCTCTGGTAAATGCCTAGGAGTAGAATGGCTGAGTTATATCTTAGGTACACATTTAAACTTCAAGAAAATGAGAAACTGGTTTCCAAAGTGCTTGTACCATTTTACATTCTCAGCAGCAATGGATGAGAGTTCTAGGTACTCTACGCTTTCTCCAACACTTTTATTGGGTTCTTGGATCCAGTTTCAATGTGGGATGATGCATTTCCCCCACACCACCAAGAAATTGCCGGACTCCAGCCGGATGTCCTACACTTCAACTTAATTCTGATACTGTTTTCCTAGAAATAGCATAGATGCCACAGGTTTAAGGCTCAGCCTTACTACCCCCTGCCCCCACTTCAGATGCCAGTGGAAAGCCCACTTTGTCACTTGTGCTTCTGAGCTACCAGCTATAGACTGGGAGTTCCAATGACTCTCTCCTTGGGTTCCGTTAACTTGTTAGCTTTTACATGGAACATTTAGATAATTATATTTAATGTATTACTAATTACTAAAATGTTGTTTTACTTGCTAAGTTGTGTCCGACTCTTTTGCAACCCCACAGACTGTAGCCTGCCAGGCTCCTCTGTCCAGGTAAGAATACTGGAATGAGTTGCCATTTCCTTCTCCAGGGAATCTTCCCGACCCAGGGATCGAACTTGAGTCTCCTGCTTGGCAGGCGAATTCTTTACCACTGAGCCACTTGGGAAGCCCAATTACTGAAATAGCTGGTGATAAACATATGATCTTCCTACTTGTTTTCAACTTCTTATTGCCTTCTTTTGAATTAAAATCTTTTTCTTATTCATTTTTCTCTATTAGTAAGTTGATTATAAAATATTTTACTGCGCTTCTAATGTTTACTCTTGATCTCAGATAACAGTCTGTCCTTGACTTACTAAACTTTAATATAAAGAAGTACTTTCACCTTTTCCAGGAAAATTCAAGAACCTTTCAAGAAAATTCAAGAATACTTTAACTTCATTTATACTCATCCTGACCTATTATTGCTGTGTATTTTAATTCTATCTATATCTTGAGTCCTGCAAGATAGTAGTGTTATTGTTTTATACAACCAGTATTTGTTTATTTTTTACTTTTTTCTCTGTTCATTCCTTTATTTCTTAAATTTTTGATATTCTACCTGGGATGATGATTATTATTTTTTGCCTATAGGATACTTTTATAAAAAAATTATTTTTATTTGGAGGATAATTGCTTTACAACATTGTATTAGTTTCTGCCATACAGCAAATGAATCAGCCATAGATATATATATGTTCCCTCCCTCCTGAACCTCCCTCCCACCTCCCACTGCATCCCACCACTCTAGGTTGTCACAGAGTATTAGGTTTGAGCTCCCTGCGTGTAGGACAACTTGTGATTTCCTTTTTTTTTTTTTTTTTTGTTTTTTTTTGTGATTTCCTTTTGTGTGGGTCTAGAAGTGGCTTTCTTGTTTGCCTGAAAATATTCTTATTTAACTATCATTCTTTTTTTCCCCCCGCACATAGTGTGGCTTGCAAGATCTTATTTCCCTAACCAGAGATTGAACCTTGGCCCTTGGCAGTGAAAGCCTGGAGTCCTAACCACTGGACCACTGGGGCATTCCCTTTACAAGCATTCTTAAAAGGTATTTTCACTGGGTAGAGTTTGGCAGGTTTTTTTTTTTTTTTTCCTTTCAAAGCACTTATACATTTCCTTTTGAAGACATTATGCATTATTTTTTGGCCTCTGCTGTTTCTGTTGAAAAGTGGTATTTTCTTTTTTGAAGGCAATATTTATTTTGGAAGAGCTGCTTTCAACATTTTTCTCTTTCTCTTTCAGCAGTTTTACTATGGTTTGCTTAAGTGTATTTTACTTTGCATTTATCTTACTTGAGGTTTATAGGGCATTTCAGAGCTTTGGCTTGATATCTTTCACCAGCTTGGGAAACCTCAGCCATTAACTCTCCATTACTTCTGTCTTTTTCCTTTTATATTTTAATTATCCTTTTATTATATCCCCTATATGTCTTACCCATTTTAGTACTGTCAGTCCTCTTGTTTCTTTGTCATTCAGTTTGGACAGTTTTTAACTTACCTTGCAATTCACTAATTCTCCTTTTGACTGTGTTTTGAGTGCTGTTTGACACATATAGGAAATCTTTAATTTCAATTATTTTATTTAAAAAATTTATAATTCTCCTTTGGCTCACTTTTAGAATTTCTGGTTCCAAGTTGAAAATAGTGCCTTTAGTATCCTTGAGCATACTAAACATATCAGACTTTGTGTCTGTTAACTTCATTTTTTTTTTCAATCTCCAGAGTCTGTATTTGATTGTTATTGTTTATTTTTGTCTTCATATTGTCTTATCATCTCATGTTCCTTACTATTTTGATCGGATGCCAATGATTTTGAGGAACTAGAGAAAATTTTTAGCTTTAGATGTTATCTTCCTCCCAGGGAAATTTTATAATTGTGTGCAGAGTACATCATATGAAATGCCGGGCTGGGTGAAGCACAAGCTGAAATCAGGATTGCCGGGAGAAATATCAATTACCTCAGATATACAGATGAAACCACCCGTATGGCAGAAAGCAAAGAGGAATTAAAGAGCCTCTTGATAAAAGTGAAAGAGGAGAGTGAAAAGCTAAAACTCAGTGTTCAAAAAATGAAGATCATGGCATCTGTCACATCATTTCATGACAAATAAATGGGGAAACAATGGAAACAGTGACAGATGTTATTTTCTTGGGCTCCAAAATCACTGCAGATGGTGACTGCAGCCATGAAAATTAAAAGATGGTTGCTCCTTGGAAGAAAAGCTATGACCAACCCAGACAGCATATTAAAAAGCAGAAACATTGTTTTGCTGACAAAGGTCTGTATAGGCTAAGCTATGGTTTTTCCACTAGTCATGTATGGATGTGAAAGTTGGACCATAAGGAAAGCTGAGCACTGAATTGATGCTTTTGAACTGTGTTGTTGGAGAAGACTCTTGAGAGTCTTCTTGAGAGTCCCTTGGACTGTCAAGAGATCAAACCTGTCAATCCTAAAGGAAATCAGTCCTGACTGTTCATTGGAAGGACTGATGCTAAGCTCCAATCATTTGGCCACCTGATGTGAAGAACTGACACATTTGAAAAGACCCTGATGCTGGGAAAGACTGAAGGCTGGAAAAGGGGATGATGGAGAATGAGATGGCTAGATAGCATCACTGACTCAGTGGACATGAATTTGAGCAAACTCCTGGAGATAGTAGAGGAAAGAGGAGCCTGGTGTGCTGCAGTCCATGGGGTTGCAAAAAGCTGGACACAACTAGCCATTAAACAGCAACAGGCCAGATACACTAGTAATCGCAGACCTTCACAATCTAAGCAGTATTTGAAATGACAGAAAGTTGAATTTCAACTTCTTTGGGCTCTGATCTGTGTTAATTTTACTCTTAGGTCCTAAAGGATCTCAACCCTGTGCCTTGGGAGATGGCAGCGGGGCGGGTCCTGGATTTATCAGCCACTATCCGCTTCCCAGTAAGCCCTGAATTCCAGCCCTGTGAGTCTGTTAAAAACTCTTATAATTTCTCAGCCTCTCAGCCACTTCTGCTGGAACACTGGCACAGTTTTGTGGTAGAAAAATGGTTCCAAACTTCAGGTTCACTTTTTGAATGTCCTTATTCTTCTGGACCTTGGCTATGTCATTTGTCACAGCTTTATTGTCTCTCTGTGCCTTCAAACGTTTCAAAAGTATTTGTTCAGCTTTACAAGTCATTCTTAGCAATAGGTTTGGTCTAAATCACCTAGTCTTCATTAATGAAACCAAAAACCTTCATTATTGAAACCAAAATAGACTTTTAATACCCAAAGGACTGTATTTTTGCTACTCCAGAATTTCTGGAGGAAACTCAAGTAAATGCTTTAAATTAACATGATGTTTTTAATTTAAATTTGCTTACCTCTTTGAATAAAAAAATGTACCTGTCTATAAAATAATACATTTTCATGGTTGAACTATATATATATCATCTTTTTTTTTGGAACCATGTAACATGGAGAGAGGAGCCTGGCAGGCTACAGTCCAGGGGGTCACAAAGAGTTGGACAGGACTGAATGAATAACACTTTCACTTTCAATCTTTTTAAAAAACCTCTTTCCCAAAAGTGTGTCTTTATTTATAATTAGTAAGTGTGTGTGCTCAGCTGTGTCCAGCTCTTTGCGACCCCTTGGACTGTAGCCCGCCAGGCTCCTCTGTCCATGGGATTTTCCTGGCAAGAACACTGGAACGAGTTGCCGTTGCCTACTCCAGGGGCTCTTCCCAACCCAGGGATGGAACCTGTGTCTCTTGTGTCTCCTGCATTGACAGGTGGATTCTTCACCACTGCGCCACCTGAAAAGGCCATTATTAGTAACAATACACTTAAAAATTTTTTTTAAAATTGGAGGATAATTGCTTTACAATGTTGTGTTTGCTTCTGCTCCAACAGTGTGAATCAGTTACAAGTATACCTCCATCCCCTCCGTCTTAACCATCCCTCCCACCTCCCACCACATCCCTCTAGGTTGTTAGAGCACCAGGTTGGGCTCCCGTGTTACAAAGCAGCCCCACTTGCCTGCTGTTTTGTCTATGGTAATGTACTTGTTTCAATGCTCCTCTCTCGTTTTGTCCCACCCTCTTCTCTCGCTGTGTCCACAGCTCTGTTCTTTGTGTCTGCATCTCTATTCCTGCCCTGAAAAATAGGCTCATCAGCACCATTTTTCTAGATTCCACACATATGCATTACTATACACATACAATCCCTTAATGTTCTAGTTCTCTTTCAAATTCGTCCTAAACGTAGGGAAAATAACCTGAACTACCTTTCTTTAGCTCCTTTTAACACATGTGAAATAGGATGTTAACTGAAATAAGGCTCATGAACTGAGTGAGCTGGAGTCTGGGAACTACGTTTTGTAAATTTACATCTTAAGTTCTCTGGGTATTTTCATCTCATTTGGAAATTAACTCTAGCTTCTCTTATATGGGGACAGATGAATTGGAGTTTGATTTTATACACATTTGAGTCAGAATATTAGAGAGGGAAAAGCATTCCCCTGAAAGTGGGAGTGTTGGTAACAAGATGGAATTGGAGAAACTCTTTTGCAAGAGACAGATGAAACTAGAGAGGAAATAAACTTGTTTCCTACATATCTACCACTCCTCACTCAGAATTTTCCTTCAAAGATGCTTTATGTTCCATCATTATAAAAGTTTGCCATTTCATGCAATTTCTCTCATTTAATAGGCAGAGCTCACTGTGGATCATAAGATCACTGCTTACCATTACCTATATCATTTTATGATGTCATCATCCTTATTAGTTGTATCATCCTAGCTACACATTGTACTGCGTGTACCACCAGATCGAGGGAAATCGAGCTGATTAATATTCTCCTTGCTTCGATGACCCTAGAACACTCAGGGTTTGATTCTTTTTTCAACTGGGGAAACAGTGAAATTTATGTAGAATGCATCAATTCTCCAGAGATGTATGAGCAAGCAGAAGTTAATTCTTTTTTTTTTCACATAACTAGACTGACAAATGACTGGGTAAAAGACAGGGAAATAAAATGAAATTTTCCAAGTGGACTCCAGTGGAAGAATTTTAATGTCACAGTTTATTACAACATGGATAGATCAGCTGTAATAGTTGAACAAACATTGTTAGAAAGAAACAAAATGATTTCTTATTTTACGGGGCAGAAAATGCTCTCAGTACTTTTTTATTTAGTCATATCTGTGGTCTCTTTTGTAGGAAGTGTTTCTCTATTTAGTGATATGTGTATATGCATGCAGACTTACATATTATTTCTGATTACACTGGTTACTTATGGCTTTTCATATGTGGGTGTTTATTATTTTGTAGCTTATATATGCACATTATATTAAATATTCCTTTAGTGTTGATGAGAAAATAAATCATTGGTATGAGAAAATGGTAGCATTACAAGGTATTCATCTGGAATTATTCAACCTTTCACAAGCAAATGAGAAAGATTATAGGATTAGAGCAAATCCTGGATTCCCTTTCCTCTGTGCCCATCTGTATTCATTACAGTTGAAAGACAGACAAATGAAACTATTGGTAGCTCAGTCTTTAAAGCTTTATTACAATTTAAAAGCATTAAAATAGAGAGAAAATGGAAAAATCTTATCAAAGGCTGGAAATGATCATCATGCTGAATAGTTGAATTTTCTGGCTTAATGACAATGAAAAATGAAGAGAGGTGTTGTAAAGATATGACTTCATTATTGGTATCACTCAGTATTCTCAATTCCAAAGAATTGAGCATAGAGCTTTTAAAAGCCTCTGTCAGAATATAGAACTGACAATTGGGCACATCACTGGAGGAAATGAAATGGGTTAGTGATTTTCAAGCCTGTGTAAACTGCCTAGGACAAGCCCGCAGTCTTGGCTAAAACTCACACCTGAATCCAAGGCCCCTGTGGACTGTTGCTCTGGTTATTGCTACGCTTCTTGGACCCCAGGAACATGGATCAAGCAAAGGGAAGGGCTAGAGAGCACAAAACTGCCACGGGAAATGCAGAGGATGTTGTTTGTTTTCTCCCAGTTCTTCTCCCCCTTTCCAAAGTACCCCTCTGTTTTAAAAATTTATTTTTAGTTGGAGGATAATTGCTCTACAACGCTGTGTTAGTTTCTCCTATACAACACTGTGAAACAGCCATAAGAATACAGATCTCCCTTACCTCTTGAGCCTGCCTCCCCCACCATCCCACCCTCTAGGTTGTCACAGAGCACTGGTTTGAACTCCCTGTTTACATAGCAGTTTCCCACTTACTATCTGTTTTATCCATGGTTATGTGTATGTTTCAATGCTACTCTCTCAATTTGTCTCACCTTCTCCTTCCCTTGCTCTGTCCACAGATCCATTCTCTATGTCTGTGTCTCTATTCCTGCCCTGCAAACAGTTTCAGCAGTACCATTTTTCTAGATTCCATATATATTTGTGGAGCTTCCCAGGTGGCGCTGAAAGTGAAAGTGAAGTCGCTCAGTTGTGTCCGATTCTTTGCGACCCCATGGACTATAGCCTACCAGGCTCCTCCGTCGTTGGGATTTTCCAGGCAAGAATACTGGAGTGGGTTGCCATTTCCTTCTCCAGGGGATCTTCGCGACCCAGGGATCGAACGTGGGTTTCCCGCATTGTAGGCAGACACTTTACTGTCTGAGCCATCAGGGAAGTTTAGGATGCAGTTTTATTATCACACCTGACCAAAACCTTTGCAGTGCCAAATAACAATGGCTTCCACTTTAAGCTAATAAGAGCTCAATAAGCTTTACCAAAATTGATGGTGTGCCTAGAGCAAAATTATTGTAAAAAGCAAAATTGTGCGGGAAATTAGAAACACCAGTAGTGAGTCTAGTGGTAAATCAGGTGGCACTAGTGGTAAAGAAACTGCCTGCCAATGCAGGATACATCAGAAATGTGGGTTCAATCCCTGGAGGAAGGCATGGCAACCCACTCCAGTATTCTTGCCTGGAGAATCTCATGGACAGAGGAGCCCGACGGGCTACAGTCCATAGGGTTGCACAGAGTCAGACACGACTGAAGCGACTTAGTGTGCACATGCACACACACACACATATGTATTAATATACAATGTTTGTTTTTCTCTTTTTGACTTAAACTTGACTTGTTTAAGTTAGTGTTTAGGTTGATGAACCTAACAGCCTTTAGGTTCATCCACCGCATTAGAACTGACTCAAATTTGTTCCTTTTTATGGCTGAGTAATATTCCATTGTTTATATGTACCACGACCTCTTTATTCATCTGTTGATGGATATCTAGCTTGCTTCCCTGTCCTGGCTACTGTAAATAGTGCTGCAGTGATCACTGGGGTACACATGTCTTTTTCAGTTATGGTTTTCTCAGGATGTATGCCTTGTAGCAAAGCACTCCTCTTTAAATCCAGGAACCTAACCTTCACCAACATAGCTTAAGGACCGCAAGGGAAGCTGAGCCCATCCCCAGTTCCTGGGGAATTTCTGGTAGGTTTAAGGGTAGTTCTCAGTGTCACAGCTATTGATTCTGGAATAAATATGTCACAATAAGGTCCCCAGATGCCTGCTGGGGACCTCTGGTAGAGCATTTTTTTGGCTTTGAGGGAGAACCACCAGGCACAAGGATGCCTTCGCTTCCTCTGGACATATTTATGATGTTAGTCCTAAAACTACTGTAGCCAATGTGAAGTAGACACATGGAAAGAGGAGAAAGAGAATTCAAGAGAAATGAGCCACAGCTCTGATAAAATCATATCTGATCGTTGCTTTTAAGAGCTGTGGGTCAGTTGATTTCCTTAATTAATCATACGAATTTAAGTGGGCTGTTCCTTGCAGCCAAGATAACCTCTACTGATAGAGAAAGGTCTACTTCATGCCCAAATGGTTCCTAATCTAGAAGACCACCCTCAGGATGTATTTTGGGGATCTCACGGCCAATTAGATTTCATGGGAGGGTCACAGAGACGTCTCTGCTCTGTGTCTGCTTTTCAGTTTTTTGGACCTTTTATGATCATGCTCTTCAAAGTTCTCTGGTTTGTAAGTTGGAGCATTTCTTCAAAAACTATCCCTGCTGGAATGAATCCTCTAGATGCAGTTTGGTCCAGATCCCCACTCTTGAGTCCAGAAGTGCCTGCCATGGTCACCTTCAGTCTATGGAAAACAAATCACAGGATTCTTCTCTCTGGTCATCCATCATCTCCAACTCGATGTCTAATAAGAAGACCTTTCCGTGGGAGATCCATTCTCATTCAGACTCACTACTGCTTTTTCTAATTTCCCACACAATTTTGCTTTTTACAATAATTTTGGTCTAGGCACACCATCAGTTTTGGGAAAGCCTATTGAGCTCTTATTAGCTTAAAGTGGAAGCCATTGTTATAGAGACAATTTGGCACTGCAAAGGTTTTGGTCAGGTGTGATGATAAAACTGCACCCTAAATGATCTCTAACTAAGCCCAATAAGAATAGATTGGTTGCATTCCAAGGGTAAGATGCCTATTATGGAGCTACCATATATAAACTTCTATAGTGAGAGATCTGTGGTGTGCATGGAGTATAATATTGTGAGCCTGCAATCATATGGGCAAGTTTTGTACTTCTGTTTAAATAGAACTAAATTAAGATCAGTGGTTTTCGTGCTTGGTTGGGAGTTGAGGTGGAGTGAGGGGTAGAACATTTAGAAGTCATGGTATTTAAGATACAACACTGTGAAGCAACACTTTATTTAACACCATTCTAAATATTAGGCAGATTTTGGAGGCAGAAAATTGGATTCTTACGTCTATAACTCCAGAGATGCTGGACGTTTTTGTTCTAACCGTAGAGCCTATCTCTGTTCATTATTCCAGGCACAGAAGCACTAGTCTAACATTTAAAAATAATTGCAAAGTAATGTAAGGTTTTACTGTAATCTTTTGGACAATGTGAAGTGGAGATGACATTCATAAAACTGCAAAACTTTTTAAAAAAGTTTTTTACCCATTCATCTTCTCAAAGTCTCCCTTATCGTGTTGTGGTAAGTGCCTCTGAATTCTCTTATTCTCCTCTAAATTTTCAGAAATTCAAAAATAGTCTGTGCTGGCCTTTATCCTTTTGTCTCTACTCTCTTGTCTTCTGGTATGTTTTCTTTTCTTCTAGAGTAAATTTTGCCCTTTCCTATAAAAATTAAACAAGCCAATCTAGAATTCTCTTATAGCTCCCTATCACACATTACTTAGATTTCTACAGAGAGGCCCAGGAATTGTGCATGTGAGGAAAGAATTCTCCCTAGCATTACTTTAGAAGCTTTATTTATTATTCTTACCTTTTTAGCATCAGTTTTGATCTGACCAACATCTACCGGTTCAACGTCATTTCCCATGACAGCCCCACAGATGTGGCACACTTCGGCACAAAAGGATTTTAAGCAGAGAAGTTGTGTGATTGTATTTGCATTTTAGAAGGATTATTCTGAGTTCTGTTTGGAGAATGGATTGCAGTTTTGCTGAGACAGGGAGAGGGAGAGATGGTAGGAAAATCAAATTAAGAATAGGATTGTCTAGGAAAGAGATGATGGTAGTTTGGACTAAGACAGTGGCAAAAGGAAATAGAAATAACTTGAAAGGTTTGAGATGTATTTTGCTAATTCCTGGCTGGAGAAGAAATGAGGTTGTTATCCAGTGTAGGGAATACAGACAGATCTATTAGTTTAGACTGGCCTGCAAGACTTATAAGCTGGAATCAAGATTGCTGGGAGAAATATCAACAACCTCAGATAGGCACATGATACCACTCTAATGGCGAAACTAGAAAAGGAACTGCAGTGTCTCTTGATGAGGGTGAAAGAGGAGAGTGAAAAAGCTAGCTTAAAACTCAACATTCTTAAAACAAAGATCATGGCATCTGATCCGATCACTTCATGTCAAGTGGATGGGGAAAAGTGGAAACAGTGACAGATTTTAATTTCTTGGGCTCCAAAATCTCTGTGGATGGTGACTGCAGCCATGGAATTAAAAGATGCTTGTTCCTTGGAAGGAAAGTTATGACAAACCTAGACAGAGACATCATTTTGCCAACAAAGGTCCATATGTTCAAAGCTATGGCTTTTCCAGTAGTCATGTGCATAGTAAGAGTTGGAGTGTAAAGAAGGCTGAGCACTGAAGAGTTGATGTTTTCAAACTGTGGTGCTGGATAAGACTATTGAGAGTCTCTTGAACAGCAAGGAGATCAAACTGGTCACTCCTAAAGGCAATCAACCCTGAATATTCATTGGAAGGACTGATGCTGAAGCTGAAACTCTAATACTTTGGCCACCTGATGTGAAAGAACTGATGTTTCATTGGAGAAGTCCCTGATACTGGGAAAGATTGAAGGCAGGAGGAGAAGGGGGCCACAGAGGATGAGATGGTTGGATGGCATCACCAACTCAATGAACATGAGTTTGAGCAAACTCTGGGGAATAGTGAAGGTCAGGGAAGCCTGGTGTGCTGCAGTCCATGGGGTTGCAAGGAGTCAGACACAACCTAGTGACTGAGCAACAATTAGTTTAGAAAGTATTGAGATTGGTATTGCATATGTTGAGTTTGAGGACCTATGGGGTATCTACTTGAAGTGTCATTTGGCATTTGACTTGGGTAAGTCTGGGGGTCAGAGCTAGAGATATGGACTTGAGAGTTGTCAGCTTATAGATGACTGTGGAGTCCATGAGTTTTTCTCAGCATATTTCACGAGTTTATTTATGGGGACCATATTTGTCAAATGGAAGGGGAGTTTGGTTTTGTTTTTATGTTTCCAGAAAGAATACTGAGGAAGTACAAAGAAACACCAGTCAATATGAAAAATTCTTTTACAAGCTGGTGAAAAATGAAATGGGCTTCCCAGGCGGCTCCGTGGTAAGGAATCCATCTGCCTACCAGTGCAGGAGACCTAGGTTCAATCCCTGGGTTGGGAAGATCCCCGGAGGAGGAAATGGCAACCCACTCCAGTATTCTTGCCTATGAAATCCCATGGACAGAGGAGCTTGGTGGTACAGTACATGGGGTCCCAAAAGAGTCGGACATGACTTAGCGACCAAACAACAAACAACAAAAAATGGAATAGGTTGGCTTGTTTGGAGTAAGGACCCCTTGATCAGAGGTGCTTGAGCAGGAACTGGAGATCTCCCAATCAGGAATGGTGGAGCAGGGATTCCTGTCTTGAGTAAGAGATTTACCTATTGAGGTAGCTTCTAATTTTAGAAGCCAGTGACTCTGTGAAGTTGTCTTTCTCTCTTTCCATATTTGAGGCATATATTGCAGATCACTGCACACATTGGGTCAGTGTGTTGTGTCATGCAGTAAGCTTAGGGTGACTGTAAGGAGTGACATTTTATTCTTTGGAGACTGAGTGAAAGTGACATGAATCCTTCCCACGTTCATATCGGTACTCAAGAAATTTTGTTGAGAATTCCTCTGAGAGAGAATGTCTTAGTATTGAGCCATTTTGTGGCCTTGAGCTGAGACAGTTGACGAGATATCTTATAATAAGAATAAGAGGGCAAGATGCCCTAAGGGTTTCACATGCATTTATATCAAAATGCTGTGAGGGAAAATCAATATTTTGCTTCTGGCAGTGAAAATCCAAACCTCACCAAATTACTAGGGACGGACACTTTATTTTCAAACACCAGAGAGGAGAAAACACCCCAAGTTCAACAAATGCTACTTTGGCCACGTGAAGTGAACAAATTGGAAAAGAGCCCGATGCTGGGAAAGATTGAGGGCAGGAGCAGAAGGGGGTGACAGAGGATGCAGTGGTTGGATGGCATCACTGAGTCAACAGACATGAGTTTGAGCAAACTCCAGGAGATAGTGAAGGACAGGGAAGCGTGGAATGCTGTAGTTCATGGGGTCACAAAGAGTCAGACACAGCTTAGTGATTAAACAACGGCAGCATGTAAGATGGTGTCATAGGCTTGGCAGTGTCGCTGTTTCAGAGCTTCAGTGATGTCATCCCTTCTTCCATCTAGTCTTTTATCAAAATCACCTTAGTGAAGCCTTTATCATGCAATCTGAGATTGTACCCCACTCAATACTTCATCCCCTCTTTCTCTGCCTCATGTTTTCCTTAACGCTTGTCTTGCCTAGAAGCAAGATCTTGGACAAGGGTTTGAATGCAGTGGATTATAGGGGAGGTGACCCCAGGAACGCAAGTCAGGTTTGGGTTAGGGGTAGTGGGAGAGACTGGGAGGGGAAGGAAGCCAGCTCAGGGTATGGCAATCAGAGGTTACTGTTGTGGGCAACTGGACTCAGTCCTGCTGGGGAACTTGGGGACACCGCATAGATACGCCTTGAAGTATGTCTGAGGCATAAGGAAGTGAGGGTGTTTATCCACTAGTTCTCATCAGTTCATGGTTGAGAGCTGCCCTGGGGATGGGGGTGGGGTGGAGCTGGGACTTAAACTTTCCAGCATCTCCCATCACTGTGCTTGGGCAAGGGTCCTTCAGCTGCCAGGGGAAGCCTCCTGAGGTTTGCAGGGGGAGCCCTGGGGTCAGGCCGGGTGGGAAAGGAGTCCAGGAAGTCTGAGAAGGGCACTGATCATATCTGCTAGAGAACATGTTCCTCTCTACTGAACTGTATATTTTACTTATCATTTTTTCCCCTGTCATTGTCATTCTTTTTTTATTTTTGTGCTCAGTCGCTCAGTTGTGTCCAACTCTTTGTGACCCTATGGACTGTAACCCACCAGGCTCCTCTGTCCGTGGGATTTCTCAGGCAAGAACACTGGAGTGGGTGGCCATTCCCTTCTCCAGGGGATCTTCCCGACCCAGGGATTGGTGCCAGGTCTCCTGTCTTGCAGGTGGATTCTTTACCATCTAAGCCACCAGGGAAGCCCCAAGAGTGAGATGTGTCCCTCATTGGAAGATAATCGCTTTACAATGTTGTGTTGGTTTCTGCCATACAACAACACTATCGTAAGTATACATATATCCCTTCCCTGTTGAACCTCCATCCCTATCTCATTACTTGTTTATCTTTATTGTCTGCCTCCCACTGTAAGGTGAGCTTAATGAAGAGAGGGAGTTTTCTCTGTTTTGTTCACCAAGTGGCATTGGAAACATGGTTTCTGAGTTATTCAATTTTAACAGCACTAAATTAGTGCCTGCCTGAACCAGGCCCTGCCCTCACATTCTTGGACACTATGCTCTTCCAGTCGACCTCCACCATCTTTACAGCTAATCCTCAGCTTATGTTGAGTCAAAATGAAGAATTACAAAGCAGAGGGAAGGAGCGTGTTATAACCAAGGAAGATGCCCTGGACTGGGGTGGGGGAAGGTTATTCCCAGAAAAATGTAAGGTGATACACGGAGTGTCTGACACAGTGAGGCCGTCATAAGCAGGGAGAGATGCTGGAAGATGAAAGAAGAAGTGGTAGATGAAGAGGAGGAAGAAGACACAGACACAACGAAAGCTGGGATCCTGGGTTCATGAGCACCAGAGAAACCTTATAAAAAAAAGTAAAGGGAGACATTTAGGGTCTTCCCTGCCAGTTCAGTGGCTAAGACTTCGCTTGCTGTGCAGGGGCTGCGGGTTTGATCCCTGCTTGGGAAGCTAAGATCCCATGTTCCTTTTGGTGCAGTCAGAAACCCAGAACATAAACAACAGGAGCAGTGTTGTAACAAATTTAATAGAGACTTTTAAAATGCTGTGCTGTGCTTAGTTGCTCAGACGTATGGGGTCTTTGCGACCCCATGGACTATAGCCCACCAGGCTCCTCTGTTCCTGGGGATTCTCCAGGCAAGAATACTGGAATGGGTTGCTATGCCCTGCTTCAGGGGATCGTCCCAACCCAGGGATCAAACCCAAGTCTTCTGCCTTGCAGGCAGATTCTTTACGGTCTGAGTAATCAGGGAAGTACAAGAATACTGGAGTGGGTAGCCTATCCCTTCCCCAGGGGATCTTCCCAACCCAGGAATTGAAGCAGGGTCTCCTGTATTACAGGTGAATTCTTTACCAACTGAGCTACCAGGGAAGCCCAACTTTTAAAATGGTCCACATAAAAAAAAAATCTTCCAAAAAAAAAAAGAGAATTACAAGTAAAGATGATAATTGGTGGTGTTAACTGCTCTGTCAAGTCCGACTCTTTGTGATCACCAGACTGTAGCCCACCAGGCTCCTCTGTCCTTGGAATTCTCCAGGCAAGAATACTGGAGTGGGTAGCCATTCCCTTCTCCAGGGGATCTTGCCGACCCAGGGGCTGAACCCAGGTCTTGTGCATTGCGGGCAGATTCTTTGCCATCTGAGCCACCTGGGAAGCCTAAAGATGATAATTAGACAAAGGCTTTTGTTGTTTAGCATGAACTGCTAAATCAGAGAAAGGTCAACAGAGGGTGGAAGAGAAAATGCAAATGAGAGATTAGAGTGCTTACTCTAACCCCAGCTTCCCCAGAGACTCTCCTTCCTCACTGAGTCGGCACACGGGACACCGCAGTCCAAGTACCTCTTCCTGGCAGTTGGGTTTAGGAAGAAGATGCAACCTTAGGACCGTAATCGAGGAAGATACTTTTCATTTGGGCTCTATGCTTCAGTTAATGCAGACTTAGATCTGCCAAATGGTGGGATGATTCATTGAGTAATTAACAACTGTTCCATGTATGACTGTTGAATTACTTCGCACCTGCTCTGAACTTTTTTCCTGCAGCTCTAAACCCAAGTTTAGCATATTTTTAGCACATGCAAGCCAATGTTTAGCTCTCACTTATTTGCTCTGTCTTTTGACTCTCCGTCTCATCTCCTGCCCTTTCCAACATAGCAGATATGATTATTATTTTTAAAAACTCTGAGTCCTAGTGTATTTAAAGAATTTTTTATCAAGAAAAATCTAAGTGAATTTGATTATTCAATTATTTGTATATAGCCATACCTCTTTCCCTTATATTTAACAAGGATTGACCAGACCGAAAATTCTTTCCGGTTGCATTTCTGTAATTTCTAATTTTGAATCTTTCCTTTGGGGTCAAATCTACAGGCAGCCAAAAATGTTGAAACACAGCCCATCACTCCGGTTATTCTTGTTAAAATTTTGTAGTGTGGTTTCTAATTGGAGACTGTTTTGTACCCATGATGGGAGTATGTACTGTTTTAAAAGCAGTCATGAGAACCTCTAGAGTATCTCCTCAAAGTTGGGGAGGAAATTTATTTCTAAATGCAAACCCAAATATAAATGTATTTAATGATTTATTTGGTTGCAGCACACGAGATCTTTGTTGCCATGTGCAGGATCTTAGTTGCTGCATGTGGGATCTTTAGTTGTGGCATGCAGACTCTTAGGTGCTGCGTGTTGGACCTAGTTCCCCGATCAGGGATTGGGAGAGCAAAGTCTTAACTGCTGGACCACCAGGCAAGTCCTCCAAATCCAAATATTTAAAAAGTATAACTGCAGGGAGGAAAATTTGGATGTTTGTTTTATGCAGGAACATCTGCCTTGGAAGTAAAAACTCAGAAGGAGGTAACTTAGGGCCTTTTGGTAAATTAGGTCATCATCATCAAAATAATATTTTTGAATATTATTTATCACGTGCTATTAGGTGGACATTGCACAAGTGTGCATACTCAGTTGCTGGTTGTGTCCGATGCTTTGCAACCCCACAGACTGTAGCCCTCCAGGTTCCTCTGTCTGGAATTTTCCAGGCAAGAATATTGGGGTAGGTTGCCATTTCTTTCTCCAGGGGATCTTCCCAAACCCAGATCTTCTGCATTGGTGGAAGGATTCTTTACCACTGCACCACCTAGGAATCAATGTGGTCATATGGAAATGCCTGTAGGAGAATTAAACGTGGTTGGGAATTCAAGTAGCTCAATGCATCAAGGTTTGCTAAGAGTGCCTGTGAGAAGAAGAATTTAGTGTTTCTGGGATCTTTCTGTGCTAAAGATGGCATTTAGACCTCAGCATGTCAGCCAAATCATGAGGTTATGTGTGGACCCACCAAAGCCATGAAGTCTTGCCTGAGACTTTGGCTTATCCATTCCTGTAAGTTACAACAGTGGCACGAACAAGCACATGGACAAACCGCATGGTTGTGCAAACACCAAATAATAACTTGGACAAATAGAGAAAAAGCCTTTACGTTATGTTAAAAAATTAAGGACAGCAAAACGTACATTTGTGAGCTGTGTGCTACCTTGGTATTCCATAAAGGTTTTCTCTCAAGTAAAACAATGAGCTTACTGGTGTGATAAATTAGCAGACACCTCCTTTGGCATGAAGTATTCCTGTGTTGCAAATCACCAATTTTATTAGATGGCAGCTTTAGCAGCAATCTAATGGTGCCTCATGAAAAATCTATAACAATTCAATCTAATTTTAATGGTTCTGGAAACTAATAGTACATATTTGAGAACAGCCCACTTGCTCATATTCCCACTTTCTAGTCAGGTCTTTTAACGTGAATGTGATTCATGGGCTTTTATGGCTATTTTTTTTAAAGCCATGTGCAAACCCCATTTGGTTTATCTTTACCTGTGTGATTCACGCCTCATCTCTCCTCTCAGAATATTTTTTGCATCTTGCATATGTTTCTGGCTTGTTTACTTATTCATTTGGTTTCTAAGCTCATTGGAGGAAGATCAGAACTAATTCAGTTGAACATTTGAACCTGTTCTGATACTTGTTCGTGGAAAAGATGCACATAAAAATGGCTTACATTTTTGTTTTAGAGAATCACCGAAAATAACTATGCTGACATACTCTTTAGACATACAAGAGAACAGGAGGATTTTCTAAGATAAACACAAAATTGATGAAAGTCAATCTAGGAGTAGACCGTGACTCTGACTTACATGCCTCCTAAATATTTTGCTTATTTATTTATTTAGGCTGAGCTGGGTCTTACTTGCCCTTCATTGTGGCATGCTGACTCTTAGTTGCAGCGTGCAAGCTAGTTCCCTGACCAAGGATTGAACCTGAGTCCCCAGCATTGGGAGCACAGAGTCTTACCCACTGGACCACCAGTGAAGTACAAATTAAATGCCTTCCAATTTCATTTGTTTACTTACGTGTAGATCTTTATTCATGTGACACCTTCATTGTGTGATAGTCATGCCATTTTTCTGTGAAAACCCTCTGGGAATACACAAGAGCCTGATGTTTATTCTCAACTAGATCACTGTCTTTGTCTTTGGCTATAGTTGGAATAATTTGTCATCTTCAGGCCTGATATTGGAAAAGAATAGGACATTACTGTATTTTTGTATGTTCTGATTGATTCTGGTGTTAGCACTACTATCTGTCCATTGATTAAACCATACACATCCTTCAAATATCTCAAGATGAGACCATGTTCCTTCTCAAATTCCACAGTTTTTTAAATTCATTTTCTAGATATACATAGTTATCAGAATATGTTCTTAGCATGACTTATTTTGTTAGGAGCATCATTTGTCAACAGCAAATATTTAGTCTGTTAATAAAATATTAGTTAGTCTGTATCTATGTTTCTCTTACAGTTTTCTTTATTTACATATAATTTTACTGTGGTGTATTTTTATTGGCTTACAATTTCAAGATGAAGATTGTTGATATTATTCATTGTTTTGTTACATTTTAATGGTTTTTACCACCAGTTGTTGTCTGCTGCTATTAAGAAATCTATCCTTTAATAGGTATGCAGTACTTTAAATGGGCTTTCCTGCTGGCTCAGACAGTAAAGAATCTGCCTGCAATGCTGGAGACCCAGGTTTGATCCCTGGGTCGGGAAGATCCCTTGGAGAAGGGAATAGCTATCCACTCCAGTATTCTTGCCTGGAGAATTCCATGGGCAGAGGAGCCCAGTGGGCTACAGTCCATGGGGTTGCAGAATTGGACATGACTGTGCGACTGACACTTTCGTTTCACTTCACCTTGAATAAAGACACAGATGTAGAGAATGGACCTGTAGACATGGAAGGTGGGGAGTGAGGTGATGACTTGGGAGCTTGGGATTGACATATATACACTACTGTGTGTGTGAAATAGATGGCTAGTGTATAGCACTGGAGAAGGCAATGGCCACCCACTCCAGTACTCTTGCCTGGAAAATCCCATGGACGGAGGAGCCTGGTGGGCTGCCGTCCACGGGGTCGCTAAGAGTCGGACATGACTGAGTGACTTCACTTTCATGCATTGGAGAAGGAAATGGCAACCCACTCCAGTGATCTTGCCTGGAGAATCCCAGGGACGGGGGAGCCTGGTGGGCTGCCATCTATGGGGTCACACAGAGTCGGACACGACTGAAACGACTTAGCAGCAGCAGCAGCAGCAGCAGCAGTGTATATCACAGGTAGCTCAGCTCAGTGCTCTGTGATGACCTAGAGGGGTGGGATTGGGGTTGGGGTGGGAGGGAGTTTCAAGAGGGAGGGGATGTATGTATACATATAGCTGATTCACTTCATTGTACAGCAGAAACTAACTCAACATTGTATAGCAACCACACCCTGATTAAAAAAATGGATTGGACTGTGGAAAAAAGATAGATATTATTTTGAACAATAAGTGGTAATAAGAATTTTGTAACAGAAAATCAGAGTACTGAAATCACAGTAGAGGTCTGTTTGGTTGCCTCAGCTCTACCAGTGACACAGAATAGCTTAGCCTGGAGCGGAACAAATTGAAACAAAGGCCAAGTTATTTGTGGACTTTGCTCTGCAGGTGTTGAGGCCTGGGTAAGACCATTTGCCCAACTCACTGTTCTTGGAGATTAGAGAGGTCACAGTCTTAAAATTAAAAGTACTAATTAATACATAATTAGTACTTTTGAAAGCATTAGTGATCATCCCTAGAGGTACTTGCTCTTTCAGAAGTCAGATTCCATCTCTTTTTCTAATCTTGTATTCCTGAGCTTTAAAGTCAAATATACTTGCCTTATACTGTTGCCTCTCAGGAGAGTAAACTATTTATTACCATGCAAAAGGACAGAAAGCATAGTCCAGATAGCCTGTGTATCTGGAAAACTACTGGACCATAGCATATAAAAATCTACTGTCAAAAGTCTAAAGGAGAAATAAGTAACTTAACATAAATTTTGCCTGATATTTCTTGTGTCAGACAAAAATGTCAATTAACCATTCATGAATTTTGGAAAAAAATTAGATTATTTTGTTTTTAAATGGATTTTTTAAAGTCTGAAAATATCTTATTGCAGCATTTTTTTTTTCCTCCAGAAATACCTGCTACAAAATAGGCTGTGGGATAGTTGAAACTTTATCTTCTCCAGCCCATTTCAGAATTGATATTAACATTCCTGCTGGAAAGAAAGGCTATGGCAAACCTCAACAGCGTATTATAAAGCAAGACATTACTTTGCTGACAAAGGTCTGTATAGTCAAAGCTGTGGTTTTTCAAGAACAATTCCCAGCTAATGTCTTCAACTTGTAGGTTCAGTGTCTCCAGTTCCTAAGTCAATCCTTGATAAATCCAGAACAAGACTCTATAAAAGTATAATACTGTTGTTGTTCAGTCCCTAAGTTGTGTCCAACTCTTTATGACCTCATGGACTGCAGCACTCCAGGCCTCGCTGTCCTTCACCGTCTCCTGGTGTTTGCTCAGGTTCATGTATATTGAGTCGGTGATGCTATCCAATCTTCTCATCCTCTGCCGCCCCCTCCTCCTTTTGCCTTCAGTTTTTTCCAGCATCAGGATCTTTTCCAATGAGTCGGCTCTTTGCATCAGGTTGCCAAAGTATTAGAGCTTCATCTACAGTCCTTCCAAAGAGTATTCAGGGTTGATTGTCCTTAGGATTTGGTGGTTTGATCTCCTTGCTGTCCAAGGGAATCTCAAGAGTCTTCTCCAACACTGCAATTCAAAAGCATCATTTCTTCAGTGCTCAGCCTTCTTTATGGTCCAACTCTCACATCCGTACATGACTACTGGAAAAATTATGGCTTTGACTATACAGACCTTTGTCAGCAAAGTGATGCCTCTGCTTTTGAATATGCTATAGGTTTGTCATAGCTTTCCTTCCAAGGAGCAAGTGTCTTTTAATTTCATGGTTCCAGTCACCTTCCACAGTGACTTCAGAGCCCAAGAAAATAAAATTTTGTCACTGGTGTCAGTTTTTCCCCTTCTATTTACATGAAGTGATGGGACTGGATGCCATGATCTTAGTTTTTGAACGTTGAGTTTCAAGCAACTCCTGTTTCACTTTTATTAAGAGACTCTTTAGTTCCTCTTCGCTTTCTGTCAAGAGGGTGGTATCATCTGCATATCTGAGGTTATTGATATTTCTCCTGGCAATCTTGATTCCAGCTTGTGCTTCATCCAGTCTGGCATTTCACATGATGTACTCTGCATGTCAGGGGATTTGTAGTAATAAACTTAGGCTCATGAGTTTCTTAGAGATTTTAAAGATAGGTGATTTCAAGTTAACTGCTTTTATGGTGGGCCAAGACTCATCAACTGTGGATAATGAATTTATTTTTTTCTGCTGCTGAGAACTGACCCAAACCACTTTGCTGTGCACAAGTATTAGGTTCTTTTTGGTATATCTTGGGAGTTTTAATGGTTGTCAGTATTGAGGGTTAATTACTCTCTCATAACCTTGTATCAGATTATTAGGAAAACAAATCTCAGACCAAATTCTGCTACTCATATAGACATTTCTGCAAGCAGGCACAAAACAATCATAAACCCCTTCTGCAAACATCATTTAGGGATATCACCTAGGGCTCCATTCCTAAGGATGAGGATGCCAGGGCTCACTGGAGTCTTACATCCTGTTCTTGCAAGCACAGAGTGATCTATAAAAATATTATAGGCAATTCACATTTCTCCACTGCCACTAATTTCCCAAATGAAAGCCTCATTTTTATCAATTAACGGGCCACTAATTCTACCAATGAAAACTCACTTCTGACATTAAGCTGATTAGGAATGCTCTTGTGTTGAAGGCAGAAAATAATGACAGAAGACCTTTTAGTCCTTACCTCTAGTGTATGACTTTTCTAATAACACTCAGCCAATCATTCACAGAATGTAAATCTCTGATTAGGGTAACATCTTGCCCCAAGAGTGTAATTGTAACTGACACACACTGTCTGTACTAAAAAATATTAAAATAAAGTATAGATACAATAACATGTGCTTTAAAGAGAGCTTTGGTTGAAGAATTTGAGACACTTTCACCAGAGTATAAGAAATTAGGACCTTGGGTTTAAGCTTTGTGGATTCATTGCTTTTGGAAGCAGCAATTCTCAGGTAACTTTTTCCAGAACTAAGTTTTGTGTACGTAATTTAAAGTCCATTATTTAAAATTTTATTAAAATATTTATTTGTTTTTGGTATCTGTTTCTGAGCATACACAAAAGTAGAAGCTGTTCTGATCACCCAGCTTCAGTGATTATCAATTATGACCAACCGTCTCTACACCTCTCCTTAACTTCCCTCCCAGATGACTTAAACTCCAGAATTATCTTTTCATCTATAAATACTTTGGTGTTTATTTCTAATACCAGGTAAGGATTTTCCTATTAGCATTAGCTTAATACTATTAATATACCTAAAAAATAAATAGTTCCTCAATATCCAGGCAGTGTTCACATTTCTCTGAATCATAAATAATCTGTTTATATAGTTGCTTTGATTCTGGATTCAAACAAGATTCTTAGATTGTGTTTGGTTGATATGCACCTTGGGTCCTGTATTTCTTGAAGTTGGCTCAGAACTGAGTTTCCTAATCTCAGCACTATTAATAATTTGGACTGGAGAATCATTTGCTGTAGGCGGTTGTCCTGTCATTGTGGGATAGTCTCTACCTACTAGATGCCAATCGCACCAGTTTCCCTTGTGAAAACCAAAAACGTCTCTAAACATTGCCTCCTGTCTCCTAGGGGCAGAATTGCCTTAGCTGAGAACAATCGATCTAGCATTCATGTTTAATATTTTAGTAACAGTATTTCACAGTTGATAATTGTATTTTTTTATTGTATCACATCCATAAGCACAAAACAGTTGGTTTTTGATTAGTGAGTCCCAATGTCATTTACCTGATTCATCCCTGCTACAGTTTCTCATTTATCTTTTATCCAAGGACTTTAATAGCCACTGATGATTATTGCCTATATCCATTGTTTTTTTAGGGATTACAGAATGGGGATTTTGTTATTTTATCATTACTCCAACATTTATTAGCTGTAACTCCTCCATGAAGGAGAACATTTCCTCATCAACAATTTGGTTACACTGTAAATGAGGAAATACTGTGTTCCTCAACCGTGGCTCAGACAGTAAAGCGTCTGCCTGCTATGCAGGAGACCTGGGTTCGATCCCTGGGTCGGGAAGATCCCCTGGAGAAGGGAAAGGCAACCCACTCCAGGACTCTTGCTTGGAAAATCCCATGGATGAAGGAGCCTGGTAGGCTTCAGTCCACGGGGTCGCAAAGAGTTGGACATGACTGAGCGACGTCACTTTCGCTTTCATTACTCATAATACTTTAGGGTTCAGTCTCACAAGACTGCTCCCACCCAACTTCAGAGGCTAGTTTTAAGTCCCAGGTTGTCATTTGTACTTCTAGTCAGCTGGTTGTAAATTGGGGGTTCCCAAGATCCACTCTGTGGGTTCATTCTTAAGCCTAGAATGACTGACAGAATTCAGGGAAACACTTGACTTACTAGAGCACCAGTTTTTTAGAAGGCACACAACTCATGAACAGCCAAATAAGATACATAGTGCAAGGTATTGGGAGGTGCCCTGAGATTGTATACACTTTCCATGTGGTGACCCTTCCAGCATGTCCATTTGTCATCTACCTGGGCGCTCTCAAACTCTGTTGCTGAGGGTATTTCATAGACGTGATTGGCGGTTGGGGGTTGGCGATGAAAGTTCCAGTTCTCTAACCAGGTGGTTGGTTCCTCTGGCAACCAGCCCCGATCCTCCAAAAGTTACCTCGTGAGTATAAACTCAGATGTGGTGGAAAGGGGCTTATTAGGGATAACAAAATACTCTCCTCTCACTCCATCATTCAGGAAATTACGAGGATTTTAGGAACTCTGTGACAGGAACTGGGTATGCAGACCCAATATTTATTTCTTATTATATCACAACATCACAGTTCACCCCCTGGTCTTTGAACACAAATGTCTTACAGTAAAATCTTGACAGAAGTCAAAAGATACTGGCACATTAGTAAAATCAATTCTATCATTAATGATTATCCAGTTCATCATACTATTATATGAAAATGTCTCCCAGAGAGAGGCTACTCAGATTTGCAGGCTTTCATTTAACCTTGTCAGTTTCCAAATAAGGTATGGTCTCAGAAATAAATGTTCTTCATTGCTCTTATCACTTAACATAACTAAGAGAATACTCTATAGTAGGGATTGTCCACTGCAGCACTATGGACCAGACAAATTTTTTTTTGAGCAACTGTCCTGTGTTTTGTAGGATATTTAGCAGTATCCTTGGCCTCCACCCACTAGATGGCAATAAAGAAGGTCTCCAGACATTGCCAGAAGTCATGCCTAGCTGAATTCCAGTCCCTTAACATTGAGAGCTTTCTCATTTCTTTTTATGATAGCATTGTACTCCATTTTGTGAATGTACCATAGTTTATTCAAGCAGTTCCCTACGGTCAAGTATACAGTCTTTCACTATTAAAAAGAGTGCTACAGAGAACAGTGTCATGCCCACACCATTTTGTATATTTGGTAGAATTTCTGAAGTGGGATCACTTGGTCAATGGGTAAATGTGTAAATGTGTATATAATCTATCTAAATATTGCCTCAAATTCCCCTCCTTGGGGATTGTTCAGTTTTACTTCCTATAGCAAGGTATGAGAGTGCATATTTTTTTTTCATGGAGCATGTTTTTAAATACTTGGAATTTTGTTTGCTTTTCTTTTTCTATGAATTGTATCATTTACTCATTTTTCTACAGAAATTTCTGTCCTCTTGAATCATTAAGACCTCTTTGTATATTAGAGATATTAACACTTTCTGAGCAATTTAAGCTACATTCCCTCTGCCCCAGTTTGTGTTTATCCTTTGATTTTGTTTATTGTTTTTTTCATGCAAAAGTTGCTGTCTTTTTGGTCAATTTTGTCCTTTTTCCTTTATTGCTTCTGGATTTTACATCAAAGAAAAGTTTTCCTTATTTCCAGGTTATAAAAGAATGACCCATGTTTTCTCCTAATATGAGTATGTATGTGTGTATGTATGTGTTTTTATTTATTTATTTGCATCTGGTTGGGTCTTAGTTGCAGCACACAGGATCCTCATTGCATCATGCAGGACCTTTCATTGTGGACTCTAGTTGTAGAGTGGGAGTTCAGACACTCTATGGTGTGTGGGATCCTAGTTTCCTAACCAAGGATGAAAACTGTGTCCCCTGCATTGCAAGGCAGATTCTTGACCACTGGACCAAAAGGGAAGTCCCTGTCTGTGTGTATTTAACATTTAGTTCCATTTAGAATTTATTCTGGTGTACCCTGTGAGAAATAGTTTCTTTACACATTTTCTATATAACTAAACCACTTTCATTAGTTCATTTTTTTCCATACTGATTTGAGATTCTGCTTTTGTAATATCCTAAAACTTCCATATTCAGATTGATATGTTTTGGATTTTCATTTCTTTTTCTATTGCTCAGTTAATTCATGTGCCTACTACACTGATGGTTTTATAATAGGTTTTACTATCTAGTAACACTGTCCTCCGTGCTCCATTGTTTTGTTTTGTTTTTAGTGTTTCCCTGGATATTCCAGGTTGTTTGTTTTTTCAAACAACATTTGTAACCAACTTACCTAGCTCTGGAGAAAACACCATATATATTTTTATTGAGATTATGTTCAGTTCAGTCACTCAGTCATGTCCAACTCTTTGCGACCCCATGAATTGCAGCACGCCAGGCCTCCCTGTCCATCACCAACTCCCGGAGTTTACTCAGACTCACGTCCATCGAGTAGGTGATGCCATCCAGCCATCTCATCCTCTGTCATCCCCTTCTCCTCCTGCCCCCAATCCCTCCCAGCATCAGGGCCTTTTCCAATGAGTCAACTCTTCACATGAGGTTGCTAAAGTATTGGGAGTTTCAGCGTCAGCATCAGTCTTTCCAGTGAACACCCAGGACTGATCTCCTTTAGGATGGACTGGTTGGATCTCCTTGCAGTCCAAGAGACTCTCAACAGACTTCTCCAACACCACAGTTCAAAAGCATCAATTTTTTGGTGCTTAGATTATGTTAAATTCATACAATCACTTAGGGAGAACTGACATTTTCATGATGCTGAGTTTTCTGATCTGAAAATGTGAAATGTCTTTCCATTTGTCCAAGCTCACTCCCATGTCTTTCAGGAGTATTTTATAGTCTACAAACACTTTGGCTGTCACACAGTGTGAAGAGTAAAGCTTTTCTCCCATTTCATTGGCAACTTCTGAGCACATACATGTTTTGAGACTCATCCTCTCGCTTTTGTAGCCATGATCATTGAAACCTGATTCTTTCTCAGAATTTGGGAGGTAGGGAGAAGAATGGCAGGTTGAGTGGTACGCTTATGGGGCTTAGGAGTTAGATTGCTTTTGGTTTGAGTTGGCACTGTCATTTATTGGCTCTATGACCATGGGCAAGTCCCTATTGGTAAAATAGAGATTTCTCACCTTTTATAGTAATAAGGACTGAAGGAGATGATATATGTAAGGCAGCTAGCACAGTGCCTGGCATGAGTAAGAGCTCACTTTCAGTGGTAGCTGATATCACTCAGCTGATACTTGTGGGCACTTAGTCACCTAGTCTGTCCTGGTCATGAAGAATTTCGGGTATGGATTGAAAACTGTATCACTGGCCTTCTGCATGTGTTTGAAACGTAGCTGTCTCGTACACGACACATATATTTAAAAAAATAAACCCATCCTTCTTCTGTCTATGTTAATTTCATTGATGCCTAGCAATACCATATTCTGAGCTTTTCCTTTTCCCCCATGAGTTGGCATTTTTTTTCAGCTTTGTATTTTGTCTCAGTTTTACAAAATGCTGGAACAACCTGAAAGTTATGGCAGAAGCTTTGCTCATCTGAGCTGTGACAGATCTTCTTTTCTGGAAGTCATCAATCAAGAGCCGCTAACAAGAATCTGGAGTGGGGTAGGAGTGGGAGAGGGTCTGAAGGTCACTTTACTTGGTTCACTGACTACTTGCTGTGAACGCTTATGATTGATGTTGTGGAAATTTCTGCTGATTTTGTCCCTATGTCAGGACAGGGTTGACTTGCTTTCCCCAAGCAGATTTCTGATTTTAGTTGAGAATCAGCATTCTAAAGTTCAGAAATTTCAGGGACACAGCAAAAATGATTGAGCATTCACTGTCTGCTGAGTACTATGCAACAGAGTTAAAAGCACGTAGAAGAGCAACAAAATACACCGTACGGGGCCAAAAGTAACCGCTTGCATGGGCAGCTGGGGCAAAATTACAGACAAAAAATACAAGGAGGCCAAAAAACCCAACTGCCACTTTTGAAGAGCCTGGAGCAAAAACAGAATGTTGGGAACAAAAAGCAGGGTACTGCGCATGCCCCCTTCACTCAGCAGCACCAGTGAAAGTCAAAGTCGCTCAGTCGTGTCCAACTCTTTGGGACCCCAGGGACTTAGTTCATGGAATTCTCCAGCCCAGAATACTGGAGTGGGTAGCCTTTCCTTTCTCCAGGGGATCTTCCCAACCCAGGGATCAAACCCAGGTCTCCCACATTGCAGGCGGATTCTTTACCAGCTGAGCCACAAGGGAAGTCCAAGAATACTGGAGTGGGTAGCCTATCCCTTCTCCAGGGGATCTTCCCGACCCAGGAATTGAACCAGGGTCTCCTGCATCGCAGGCGGATTCTTTACCAACTGAGCTATGAGGGAAGCCCCAGTACCACTAGAAGGGTGAGCAAACTGCTTAAGCCACTATTCCAGCCTGACCTGGACACATGCTCACCCCAAATGAGGAACAAGCCTGTCTCCCTGAGGTGAGTGAACAAGGAAGGAACCTGTTGTTTGTTCTTATTTGCCCTCTGCTGTAACAGGGGCCCCAGTAAAGCCTTGGCTGGAAAAAATAAGTAAGTAGAGAGCCAGTGATGGGCTGTACCAGGCTGGGGGTAGGTGGGTTAAGCTTGGCCCCATTCTGGAAAGGTGGATCTGGCTGACTGATCAAGGTGGGCTTCCCAGCCCACTTACTCCTGGTTCGAGGAAGGTGGGCTAGTGAGTGCTCAGCTCCCATGATGGGTACAGGGCTTGAAGTGCTGGTTTACCAGGGCTGAGTCATCACCTCAAAGTCGAGGTAAGAAGCAGGAATGAAGTTAAGATCCTTTCTTGGAGAACAGGTGAAGTTTGGTGCTGTGACCAACAGAGTGAGAAGAGGCAGTCTGTGGTCTAAAAGCCTTGGTTGAAAGCTCTGGAAATGGAGCAGATGGTGGGGCAGGAGCTAGGCCAAGATCAGAGGTGAGTAGACAGAGTTTCTCTCAGGAGTGGGTTGTGATGACAGGGTGTGAGGGGCCGGGCCACCTTTTTCAAAGGGCAGCACAGGACATCCCTGAAGTCAAGCCGGTAAGGCACCATCCCTCATCTTAAAGGGACCCTGTCATCAGGGTCAAGAGACCCGGTACCTGGGTGAACAGTCTCCATAGTCTATAAGCCAAAGTGGTACCCAGCCAGGACAGAGTCATGTTAGTAATAATAGCATCTTCATTTATTTCATGATTTAATACTTGAGTGTTTTCTCCTCTTTTAATGCACAAGTATAGCATGATGTCCCTTCCCTAGGAAGATGATGCCAAAGGCTTCCCATTAACCCTGTCCTTGGTTTTATTTTTCCAGGAGTGTTTATGGACTTGGATTGATTAAACCACAGTTTTCAGTCTCCTAGTGACCTCCAGGAATTAGAAGCATCAGAGTGAAACTATGTATTGTCTGTACATTCACTTTGCTGTGAAATATGCATGTGCACATGTATTTATTCAACTCCAAATTCTTAGTGTGCATCTGCTAGGTAGCAGGCACCACTTTGGTGCTATAAATGTACGAATCTCTCTCTATAAAAGTTGTGTCTCTGTGTTTATTATCCAGTAATATCACCTCTTATCCAGAGGTCAGACTAATGGCGGCCCCAAGCACCGAGAACATAAACTGGAAAAAAGCAATGAGAGAGGCTCGAAGCTGCAGCATGCTGAAAACTTTATTCTGCAGGAAAGACAGAATTGCCCTCAGGCAGTTGCTCAGAACAACTGTGTGTATCAGGCAGCAGATGATTGCAGTAGGACTCACTGACCGCACAAGAAATGATAGCTGACAGCAGAAGAAAGAGAAAAACTCGCGGGAGTGGCATGATTTCTTTTGAATTCTTCCTAGTTGTTCAGCACAGTGATCTGAGCCATTTACTTTAGCAGAAAGCAACCACAAGGGCCCCAGTAACCTTAGAGAGCAGGATTGCATTAAACAGGACCATAATTGATGATCATAATGCTACTAGCTTGAATTTCCATAGCTTTTCTTTTTTTTTTTAAAAAAAAATGCAGTTCTTTGTATTATGTGTAACATTGCATTAAGTCAACACTGCCAAAATCCTTCTGGCAGCACACATCAGAACACATCAGATCTTTGCATGTATAACTGAATCACTTTGCTCTGCACCTGAAACTAACACAATATTGTAAATCGACTACAGTGGTAGTGGTTTAGTTGCGAAGTCATATCCGACTCTTGTGACCCCATGGACTGTAGCCCACGAGGTTCCTCTGTGCATGGGATTTCCCAGGTAAGAATACTGGAGTGGTTTGCCATTTCCTTCTCTAGGGGATCTTCCTGACCCAGGGATTGAACCTGTGTCTCCTGAAGCTCCTGCATTGGCAGGCGGATTCTTTACCGCTGAGCCACCTGGGAAGCCTATATATATAAAAACTTTCAAAGCATGGCCTGAAGAGCACATACCATTTCTAAAAGGATTGAAATTTTGATTAAATAAAAATTGTAAACTCTTTAGAAAGTATAATGTGAAATGCAAAAAGGCAAACAGCAATTTGAGAAACATATTTCCAACATGTACAAGAGGTACATGATTTTATTCTCAATACATGAAAAGCTACTTCAGTCAATTTTTAAAGAAGTCTAACAAGCCAATAGAAAAAATAAGTTAAAAATATAATTTCATTAGGAAAATAAATATAAATAGGCAATAACATACAAACAAATGTTTAACCTTTCTAACAATCAAGGAAAATCAAATTAAGACAAATACCATGTTTGATTATTAAATTAGCAAAGCTTTTTTAAATATGGTAAGACCAGTGTCTTTATATATATAAAGGAAATATTTAATCATGAAAAAGAAGGACATCCTGCCTTTTGTGACAACATGAAATTTTGAGGGCATTATGCTGAAGTGAAATAAATTAGAGAAAAACAAATACTATCACTATAGTGATCTTACTTATATGTGGAACTGATAGAAATAGAGTAGACCTGTGGTTGTCAAGGGCTTGGAGGTTGGAGAAATAGGAAGGTCAGAGAATACAAACTTCCAGTTATAAGCTAAATAACTTCTGGAGTTCTAATATAGAGAATAGTGACTGTAGTTAATGCTACTGTATTGTATACTTTAAACTTGCTAAGAGAAGAGATCTTAAATGTCCTCATCATAAACACACACACACACACATATACACAAAGATAGCTATGAGGTGATGGATGTGTTCACTAACTTTACTGTGATAATCATTTCAAATATATACATATATCAAATTATCACTCATATACCTTAAACTTACATGTTTATTATATCTCAATAAACCTGGAAAAATTGCCAGCCTGGTTTATTAGAACATTATGTGTATGGCATATGTTCTTTTTTCACAGTGCTGAATGGGGACTTTGGTATGTGCATTTTTAAAAGATTTTTAAAGCTTCTGGAAAGATTAGGACGCTTTAAATCTCTTACCAGTTATAAATGAGAATTCCCAGTTCCCTGAACTCTCACCAACACTGGTTTTACCATATTTAAAAAAGCTTTGCTAATTTAATAATTAAACATAGTGTTTGTCTTAATTTGATTTTCTTTGATTGTTAGAGAGGTTAAACATTTGTTTGTATGTTATTGCCTATTTATATTTATTTTCCTAAGGAAATTGTATTTTTAGCTTATTTTTTTCTATTGGCTTGTTAGACTTCTTTAAAAATTGACTGAAATAGCTTTTCATGTATTGAGAATAAAATCATGTACCTCTTGTACATGTTGGAAATATTTTTCTCAAATTGCTGTTTGCCTTTTTGCATTTCACATTATACTTTCTAAAGAGTTTACAATTTTTATTTAATCAAAATTTCAATCCTTTTAGAAATGGTATCTGCTCTTCAGGCCATGCTCTGAAAGTCTTTCATTCAATATTATGTAAATATTCAAGTATATATTTCCATGCTTTTAGAGTTTGATTTAAAATTTTTACACTTTAATTCCATTAGGAATTTCTTTCATTATCATGGAGAGACGAAGCCAGGGATGATGTTCAAAATATTTAACAACCAGTATGCCCTGAGTGCTGACCAATCAGAATGAATGTCAGTCATGGAAACTGGTCAGACTGGTAGGTTTTTTTTTGCTGAATATCAGCCCTGGATGAAATTGATTCTTTTCCACAAATGATCAGCGGTTAGCCCAACACATATTGCATCTTTTCCTCATTGATTTAAAATGCCTCATTTATCCTATGTTAAATATTTTAAAAATTAGAATCTCTTTCTGAAGTTTACTATTGACTTTCCATTACATGGCTGCCTGCTCTACCTACTCATAGTAAGGCAGTCAATTCAACACTGTTTTTGGTTAGTGTAGCTTCAGAAAATATTTGACTATCCGGTAGAACATTTTATTAACCTCTTTTCAAATTAACCATGACTAGCAGGTGAGAAAGGGTGTAACCAACTTGACATTTGATCTTCAGGAGGTAATACAGCTACTCTTACACAATGGGAGCAAGAAAGGATATTTTGCTCTTAAGTGTTCCACTGGGACATCTTCTGAGGCTCCCGTTCCGGTTTCAAAGTTATATGGACAACACCTACAGCAGTTATATATATATTAATACACACACACATATATATATGCATTCCTTTTCGTATTTTTTTCCATTATGGTTTATCACAGGGTATTGAATATAGCTTCCTGTACTGTATAGTAGTAAGACCTTGTTTATCCATTCTGTGTTTAGAATCAGTTCAGTTCAGTTCAGTTCAGTCGCTCAGTCGTGTCCGACTATTTGCGACCCCATGAATCGCAGCACGCCAGGCCTCCCTGTCTATCAGCAACTCCCGGAGTTTACTCAAACTCATGTCCATCCAGTCAGTGATGCCATCCAGCCATCTCATCCTCTGTCGTCCCCTTCTCCTCCTGCCCCCAATCCCTCCCCAGCATCAGGGTCTTTTCCAATGAGTCAGCTCTTCGCATGAGGTGGCCAAAGTATTGGAGTTTCAGCTTCAACATCAGTCCTTCCAATGAACACCCAGGGCTAATCTCCTTTAGGATGGACTGGTTAGATCTCCTTGCAGTCCAAGGGACTCTCAAGAGTCTTCTCCAACACCACAGTTCAAAAGCATCAGTTCTTCAGTGCTCAGTTTCTTCATAGTCCAACTCTCACATCCATACATGAGCCCTGGAAAAACCATAGCCTTGACTAGATGGACCTTTGTTGGCAAAGTAATGTCTCTGCTTTTTAATATGCTATCTAGGTTTAGAATAGTTTGCATATATTAACCCCAAACTCTGAATCCTTCCCACCCCTATGATCTTTTCCATAGTGGCTACACCAGTTTACCTTCCCACCAACAGTGTAGGAGGGTTCCCTTTTCTCCACACCCTCTCCAGCATTTATTACTTGTTGACTTATTAATAATGGCTATTCTGATCAATGTGAGGTGGTATCTCACTGTAGTTTTGATTTGCATTTCTTTAATAATTAGTGATGTTGAACATCTTTTCATGTGTTTGTTGGCCATCTGTATGTCTTCTTTGGAGAAATATGTATTTAGGTCTTCTGTCCATTTTTTAATTGGGCTATTAGTTTTTCTTTGTTGTTGAGTTGTATGGACTCTTTGTATATTTTGGAAATTAAGCCCTTGAATCATTTGCAAATATTTTTTCTCAGTCTGAAGGTTGTCTTTTCTTTTTGTTTATGATTCCCTTTGCTGTGCAAATGCTTGTAAGTTTGGTTAGGTTCCAGATGTTTATTTTTGCTTTTATTTCTATTGCTTTAGGAAACTGACCTACGGAAACATTGGTATAATTTATGTCAGATAATGTTTTTTCTTATTCTCTCTTCTAGGAGTTTTATGGTGTAATGTCTTATAAGTTATAATTAAGTCCATAGAGCTTTTATGGACTTAATTATAAATTAGCTTTGATTATATGAAGTCTCCCTGTGTATTAGAGATATAGATTAACTACAAAAAAGGATTTTCTTGAATTTTAAGTTAAATGAAAATGAGCTATTTAAAACTGTCCTACCCCCATCATTTCCTGAAGTTTTCCCCCATATACAATGTAGCCTGTGTAGATAACACCCTTTTACAATAAGAACCTTCAATTTCATGAAACTCATAGTTCTCTATGAAGATTCTGCCCAGGTAATGACAAAATTAGGGATGAAGCTACAGGCAAAGGCAAGTTTGACAACGAGAGTCTACTATAGGCCACATGTGAAGTACTTGGAAATAACTGATCAAATGCCAGGAAATATTCCTTACCTTTGGGACGTTAATAAGATTAATTTGATGTAGATTTTTTACTTGTAAAACTTAGGCTTGTTTTTGGTAAAAAATTAAAGCTACATAGAAGGCCTTCCCATACTGCAGTCTCACTTCTAGAGTTTTCTACTCTTAACAAATGTCTTCTGTATCCTTCAGAAAGTTTCTGTATATACAGAAAAATATAGAATATCCCTTAAAATACCTTCCCCATACCACTTTTCACACAGGATTATTCTGAATGTGATGGTTTCCATCTTGCTCTGTCAATTAACAAATTGACAAATCAAACCTTAGACCTTTTTTTACATAGCTGTGTTTATATCTGTTACTCTATTGTACACAGTAGTGTGCTATGTACATATGCCATAATTTATTTACTAGTTTCTTTTGATGCTCATTTGGTTGTTTCCAAGGTTTTGTTCTAAGAAAAAATACTGCAGTCTGCATTCTTGTATTTATGTTTATGTGGATTGTTCAAGATATTTGTGGATAAAATCTCAGAATAAATTCTTGCAGTAGAAAGTATGTGCATTTAAAATTTTGGTAGATAATTCCAAGAACCAATTTATTTCCTTATGAGTAGAGTATAAAAATGTATGGGCCCAGATGCCTGACCTGAATCTAATCATGAGGAAACACTGGGCAGAGCAAACTAAGGCACATTCTTAAGATGAAACAAAACAAACATTTATCTTTAAAAGTTTCAAGTTCTTGTTAAAATAAAAATGGAAAAAAGAAAATACAAAAGCAACATTTTAGTAATAAATGAGGTTGGTTGACATGGACAAAAACAGAAGAAGAAAGTCTTTCAGCCGTTCACTGTGGTCTGTGATGTTGGTTGTGGACTTGTCATGTAGGGCCTTTGTTGTGTTGAGGAATATTCACTCTATGCACTTTGTTGAGCATTTTTGTCGTGAATGGATGTTGAATTTTGTCAAGTACTTTTTGTGCATCTATTTAGATGATCATATTTCTGTCTTTCGTTTTGTTCATGTGGTGTGTCACATTGATTGATTTGTGGATGTTGATCCATTCTTGAGTCTCTGGAATAAATCCTACTCATTCATACCAAAAAATAAAATGAAAAAAATGTCAAGGTCTTGAAAATGACAGAAAGAGGGCATCATTTCAGACTGCTATAGTTCAGTTCATCATTTAGTTCAGAAACTAAAGAGGCATGATAAATAAATGCAGCATATGGCTCCAGACTGGATCTTCTTGCTATAAATGACTTATTGGGAAAATTGGTTAAACTTGAAAGGGGTTTGTGGATTAGATGGTTGTGATGTATTAATGTTAATTTCCTGATTTTGATAGGTATTTTGGGGCTACATAGGCTAATCTTGTTTGGTGGCTCAGACAGTTCAGAATATACCTGCAGTTTCAGAGACCTGGGTTCGATCCCTGGGTTGGGAACATTCCCTGGAGGAGGGCATGGCAACCCATTCCAGTGTTTTTGCCTGGAGAATCCCCATGGACAGAGGGGCCTGGCAGGCTACAGTCTATGGGGTTGCAAAGAGTTGGACACGACTGAATGACTAAACACAACACAGCACATCTTATTTGTAGGAAATATATACTAAGGTATTCAGAGGTGATGGGTATCATTTTGGCAGTTTCTAAAACAGTTCAGAAAAAAAGTTTTTTTACTATATTTGCAACTTTTCTATAGATGTGAAATTGTTCAAAATAAAAATCTAAAAAATATACAAAAGAAAATTTATAGAGTAATTTTAAATGAATATTTTATTAAAAATTTGCTCACCAAAGAGATCAGATTTATGTGGTTTCAAACTAGAATGCCATACTAAGCTTTTAGAAGCAGAATTATATGAGGGAATAATTTAAAAATGACTGAAAAAATAGAATTATTTCACAAATTGCATTAGTAGACAATAATACTATATGATTTCCATTTTTGAGTTGTAGCTCTTTCATAGTTTTCCTTAGGAAATTGTTTCTAATATTTCAATCAGTCTTAATATTTGGGATATGTTGTTAGTTATTCATTTCTCTTGCTCTAATTTACCTGTTTTTCCTGATTTAATTTCATTTAATCATATTAAATAATATCTCTCATTTCCTTTTAAAAATTGTTTTGTCCATTTCTTACATACTCCTTAATTATTTCTTGCATGAATGTCCCTTCATACCTATATATTTTCATATGTGCCCACATTAGTAAAATGATAGTGTTGTTTGATATTGAGAAGTTCAGTATTCTTGTTGGTTAGTAAAGCTTTATGCATGTATGAGTTATTGAAATAATTATTTACAAGACCTAATGTGATTTTGTTATTTTTATCATGAATGTAAGTAGTAATATATTTCAATTTAGATATGATTTAATGTAGCTCTTTTGTTTGATAAAATATAATCTCTGTAAATAATTATTGCTCACATTCTTCACTGATGACCATTCATTAGTGATTTTTCAAAATAATTCTGACAGTTTTACATGTCACATTATTGAGTAATCTGTAAAATGAACTTGTTTATTTGAAAAAGACAGCATCATTTCATAGTTGCATGGACACTATTATGATGAGATGTAGCAGCAATAAAAATATTAACAGTTGTTATGTCTGGGTTATAGGAAGTTCTGTTGTTCTCCTTTTGCTTACCTCTATTTACAAATTTACTTATAATAACCACATATTGATTTGTTTAAAAAATAAATAACATTTCAAACACAGTGTGTTTTTCAACAGGGGCTTCCTTGGTGGCTCACTGAGAAAGAATCTATCTGCCCATGTAGGAGACGCAGGAGATGTGGGTTCAATCCCTGGGCTGGGAAGATCCCCTGGAGAAGGAAATGGCAACTCTCTCCAGTATTCTTGCCTGCGAAATCCTATAGACAGAGGAGCCTGGCGGGCTACAGCCCAGGGAGTCACAAAAAGTTGGACACGACTGAGCATGCATGTACACATGCATGTGTTTCTCAATAGAATTCAGAGGAGACTCATGAAAAGAGAGGTGAAGGGAGTGTGGGAGTGTGGCCAACAGTTCGCAGTTCTGTTCCTTCCCTGGTTCTTAAGGGAGCTGAGCAAAAATAATTCTTATGTTCTTTACTCTTTCTAAGAATGCATTATTTAAGTAGATGAACACATTTATTTTTCCATATGAAAAAGAAACACGAGCTCTGGAAACTTTCTACTTGCAAATAGTCTTTGGGTTTTTTTCCTGACCATAGGAATATGCACTCTGAAGTGAATACACTAAGCATTTGTATTAGTTTGCTAGGGCTGCCATAAGTATACACAGACTGGGTGGTTTAAACAACAAATTTGGTTTCTCACAATTCTGGAGGCTAGAACTCTGAGATCAAGGTGTTGGCAAAGTTGTTTTCCTCTCATAGCTGTTTTTGCCATGTGTGTTCACATAGTCTTTCCTCTGTTGGTGTCCACGTCCAAATTTCTGCTTCTTATAAGTGTCTGGCGAGTGTATCCTGCTCAGTTCTGTCTCGTTACAATAAAGATTTGAAGTGACGGACATTAAAGCCCTCGGCGCATCACAGCTCTCGGGTCTTGGACAGACTGTGTTACAGCTCTCAGGTCTCGTGTTATAGCTCTTAGACAAATCAGTGTTACAGCTCTATTTTATTTGGAAAATAGCAGGAGAATTCATCCTCCAGGTGTGAGGGCATGCTGACCCAAAGATGCGAACCAGCGCGCGGGAGAGAGAGAGAGCGCCCTTTGACTCTTCTTTTTACATGTTTTTTCCTCCCCCAGGCCTGCCCTATGTAAATTGGGCTAGCCTGGAGTGCTGTTTGTTCTACCTGAGGTCCTCACTCAGGTCCTCGGACCTTCCTTTGTTCTATTTTCATGGGCTTTTCCCTTCCTTGTCTTTTAGCCACCGCCATTCTGGACTCCTGTTTCCTATTCTAACTACCTAACATTAGGATTAAGGATGCTAGTCATGTTGTATTAGGGCCCATCCTAATGATCTTATTTTACCTTAATTGTCTCTGTAAAGATCCTATCTCAACGTGCAATCACATTTTGAGATACTGGGGGTTAAGACTTCAGCATATGAATATTTGTTGTTGTTGTTCAATTGCTAAGTCGTGTCTGACTCTTTGTGACCCCATAGACTGCAGCACGCCAGGCTTCCCTGTCCTTCACCATCTCCTGGAGTTTGCTCAAACTCATGCCCATTGAGTTGGTGATGCCATCCAACCATCTCATCCTCTGTTGCTCCATTCTCCTTCTGCCTTCAGTCTTTCCCATTGTCAGTGTCTTTGCCAGTAAGTCAGCTCTTTGCATCAGGTGGCCAAAGTATTAGAGCAATAGCTCCAGCATTAGTCCTCCTAATGAACATTTGAGGTTGATTTCCTTTAAGATTGACTGGTTTGATCTCCTTTATGTCCATGAGACTCTCAAGAGTCTTCTCCAGCACCACAGTTTGAAAGCATCAATTCTTCGGCACTCAGCCTTCTTAATATATTTAAATATTTATGAATATTTGGAGGGGCACAATTCAGCAAGATGGTTAAATAGCATCAATAACTCAATGGACATGAATTTGAGGAAACTCTGCAAGACAGTGGAAGACAGGGGAAAGCCTGGTGTGCTGCAGTCCTTAGGGTTGCAAAGATTAAGATATGACTTATTGGTTGCACAACAACCATTCACTCTATAAAAGCTTCTGAAAAACATGCCTGTCAATTCAGATACTCTTTGGTTCTGTAACCATACATGGCTCATATAGAGTGAGTTAGGGACTCTTTTCGTAATGAAAAGCTGGGAACTTCTACCCAGAGAAACGCACATAGTGAATTTCACATCAGGGAGTTTACAGACATGCCCTGGCCCCTGCCATATCACCCCCTCTATGGATCCCTAAGGTTTGATTGCTTGGTGCAAGCATGCTAAGTCTCTTTAGTCGTGTCCGACTCCTTGTGACCCTATGGACTGTAACCCAGCAGACTCCTCGGTCCACGAGATTCTTCAGGCAAGAATATTGGAATCCCCATGCCCTCCTCCAAGGGATCTTCCTGACCCAAGAATCGTACCTGCTTCTGTTATATCTCCTGTCTTGGCAGGTGGGTCTTTCACTACCAGCACCACCTGGGAAGCCTCAGGTACTGATGCTATTAAAACCACAAAGTCAGGGAATTCACTGATCAGATCCATCAGACTGACTGTGTGTAAGTCACAAAACTTCACGGAGTTAGCCAGTAATAAATTACAGTTTTAGATCTTGTGCTTCATTGTTTATAGTCCATTGACTGTAAGCTTGATACCTCAAGGAATTGAAAGCAGTTCTCACTCTACCAAAATCAATCTCCAGGTGCCTGGCAGCAACTGCCCTGCATGACTGGAGCAGTTCTCTTGGTTTCCAAAGATGTTTCTTGACACCAGATTTTAAGGATACACCGATAGTGAGGGAGGCCAGGCCTACTCTCAGGTGGTCCTGGGTTTGGATCTCTTAAGAATGAAAGGAGATGGCCACACCAGATCACATCTGGAGCTTCCTTGGAGATGTAGTTGGGCTTTGACTAATCAGTGGATAGGAAGATCATAGGCTAATTAGGTTGATTTCCGTTTCAGACCTTCTTCCACCTAAAATCTGAAGTCCTTTGGTGCTCGAAGCTCAAAAGGAACTTAATATTACTTGAGGGTGAGTCAGATTTCTGAGGGCTGGGCCTCTAACTAGTCCTGTGAAGTGAGCAGGATATACTTTTAGTATTTGTAAAAATATTTATTTATTTGGCTGCGCCTGGTCTTAGTTGTGGCATGTGGGGTCTTTAGTTGTGAGATTCTCAGTTACAGCATGCGAACACTTGTAGCATGTGAGATCTAGTTCTCTAACCAGGGATTGAACTGGGACCACATGTATTGGGAGCACAGAATCTTAGCCACTGGACCACTAGGGAAGTCCCCTTTAGCATTATTTTTGCTTATAAATAAAGACAAGGGAAAAATCTGTTCCAGCCTTTATAGAAGTGAGCCTTTATAGAAGTGAGTTGGGCCCTATACCAAGTATATATAGCTTCCCATAGAATGTATGGACTTGAATGAATGTTTAGACCGGTGCAGAGAATATTATGATGACCCTGTTTTTTTCTGGTACATTAGGTAAATGTGTCCATCTGGGTCCAGTTACTGCTTTTTGTGTTGTTAGCACAACAGTTTGGCAGGGTTTGTGAGTCAGGAAAAATTTGATATTTGGGTTCAGTTTGTTTCGGCCTCCTGAAACATCATGTGGTTCTTTCCAGCTTTTGTTTTAAAGTTCATTTAGATTTGATTTAAGTCCATTGTCAAAACAAAATTGAAAATGCTTATTCAATAATACAGTGCCTCTGGAAATCAGCTAATTCCACATTATATAGCTACATCAAAATTCTGTACATAAGCCAAAAATATCATGAAGGAAAAAGCTTGCTAATCTACCAGAAATTCTTTAATTAAGTTATAAATTTTTAATGTATCTTTAGTTTTGTGTGAGTGTATTTTATTTTCTTTGTCCTTTTTTAATTGCAGTGTGGCTGATTTACGATATTGTGTTAGTTTCAGGTGTACGGCCTAGTGATTCAGAGACTTTATCGATTATGCTCCATTTAAAGATATTAAAATATATGAGCTGTATTTCCTGTGCTGTACAATCTGTCCTTGCGGCTTATTTATTTTATGCACAGTAGTTTGTACATTTTAATCCCCAGTCCCTTCTTGCCTCTCCCCTCTTCCCTCTCCTCAGTGATAACCACCAGTTTGTTCTCTATGAGTCTGTTTCTGTTTTATTATATTCATTTATTAGTTCTAATATAAAAAAAGGAGAAAAAAGTGACCATAGACTCCATAATCAAAACCAGTATACAGTCTCTTTCTCCTTATACGTTTGTCTTTTTCACATGATATATGTGTAAACCTCCTTGGGAAAATTATATTACTCCATTGGTGACTGAATAAATGAAAGAATAAAAATGGTTCAAAATTTTAAAAACCAATATGTGGTACACACACACACCTATCAGAATACTACTCAGCCATAAACAAGAATGAAACTTTGCCATTTGCAACAGCATGGCTGGACCTTGAGGGTGTCATGCTTAGTGAAATAAGTCAGGCAGAGAAAGACAAATACTGTATGATATCACTTTTATGTGGAATCTAAAAAATAGATTTTTCCCTTGTCTTTGTTTGTAAGAAGAAACAATGCTAAAGGCACCAGCGGCTGAATCTCTGTGCTCCCAATACAGGGATCCCCGGTTCAGGCCCTGGTTGGAGAACTAGATCGCACGTGCTGCAATTAAGACTCCCACAACTAAAGGTCCTGCGTGCCATAACCAAGACTTGGTGCAGCCAAATAAATAAATATTAAAAACAATGACTAGAGGTATCTAATGCTGCTCACTTTGTGGGACTGGTTAGAGACCCAGACCTCAGAAATCTGGCTCAGCCTCAGGTATCTTCAGTTTTGGGTACAGATGTCAAGAGTTCCTTAGAAGTAGCTTTTTTTTTTTTTTTCTTTACAGAAAACTACTCAAATTTTATTCAGATTTCATCAGTTTTTCCACTAATGTCTTTTTTCTGTTCCAGGAGCCAATACAAGATAACCACATTTTCTTTAGAATGCATTTTCTTTTATAAAGTAATTTTTGTTATTCCCATATTTTATAATAATTGCTGACTGGTAGAAATCCTGACCATGCTTATGTGTATGTTTATGGATTTTTTTTCCCCTCTTCTTTGGGAGAATAGCAAAATTAATCCTATGGGATTCGGAGTCACACTGGCCTGAGTTTTAATTCTTAATTTTCTACTTAATTTTGTGGGGTATCAGTCAGGTCATCTAAGCTCTCTAAACTTCAGTTTCATCTGTAATATAGTATTAATAATGATAAAAAAATAATACCTACCTCACTGAGTTGTAAGGACTAAATGTGAGTGTACAGTGAACTATGATAATGATTCTTGATGTTACTATTACTTACCACCTAATGACAATATTAAAGAAAAGAGAATTATCTAGAGAGCAGATGGTCAAAGATGATTTTAAAAATTGGAGGAGGAGAAATGGCATGGAAAAGCCACAATTTGGAAAAACTCACTCAAAAACAAGCCGCATTTGATTACTGAGTAAAATTAAGAAGCGTTCCTATTTCTTGCCAGCATATTTAGATGAAAATGTGTAACATGGGGCCAGTTTTGTTACTTGGCATGTTTTTGGCCATTTGTAAAAAAAAAAAATATTCAGCAGCTGTTGTTCTCGGAGGCATATGGATGGATGGCATTCTGAATTGTATTTTTCAGATGGAGAAACTGAGGCACCCCATGCTTTTAACTGTTTTTCCACATCCATGAATTATTGCATTTGAAAGGATAGCAGCACCCAAGTATCTTCTGCCTTCCAGCTACGCGCTGCAGAAAGGAATTGTCAGTGGACGAGCTGGTAAAAATGGGGAGCTTCCTGTGAGGGAGGCCAGCTGAAGAGTCGTGCTTTTGTGTCTGGTACAGATGGCTAACTGGTAGTACTGGGCTCCCCTCCCCTGCAGCCACCCACCCTCAAGTGACAGCTTTTTGCATTTCCTTGTCTAATTAAACCACCAACAGAGAATGCCAGTTATAGGCTTGCATGACACCTCTGAATATTAAGTAGGTTTTGTAATTAATTATTTTTTGAAAGGCTTGATCCTCCATAATTAAAAAAAAATCTTTGAGAATTAATAATAGGTGAACACAATACATGGACTAAAAACACCACGAGCAACAGCTTGGCAGAGGGGGAACAACTTTGCCTCCAAGATAGTGTCTCTATTGATCAGCCTTGGATGGTCTGAATGCTCCCAATACTAACATCACAATGTGTTTCTTCTCTTTTCTATATTCCCGTGCGCCCAAGTGGAACCAATTGCTTCTGCGCTGGATAAGATATAAAAATGCAGATAACTTAAATAACTTACTGCCCAACAAGGCTGCCTGTGTTGTACATGAGAATACATCGCAAGCAGCTGCCTGCCTCTTGTTGCCCTCTGGGTTAGTTATGACGGCAATGCTGTTTAGTAATTTTTTCGCCTTTTTGTGCTGGTGGCAACACTAAGGCCAGATGATGGATGCTGGTATGATCTTGAAATCAGAGGCATGGAAAGAGCACCTTTGATCAGGTGTTCTTATTCTCCTATGGCGAGCTTGTAGGGTGTAGCGTAGCTGGCCCACCCCAGAGGACAGTCCAGTATGCCACCACTGTTTAGATGCAGGGTCTGCTGTTTTGCCCTTGAGGAGTTGGGCAGCTGGGGAAGCAGGAACTTGCTGCTGGGGGATATTCTGCCTCTGGGCCTGGTGTTGTGTAATGTTGCTTTCTTTGGTGAGGGCTTTTTATTTTTATTGTTTAGTTTTGGCTGCGTAGGGTCTTAGTTGCAGCCTGCAAGCTCAGTTGCCCCATTGCATGAAGCATCTTAACTCCCTGACCAGGGGTCAAACCTGAGTTCCCTGCCTTGGAAGGTTGATTCTTAACCACTAGACCACCAGGGAAACCCGGTTAGAGGCTTTTTTAAGCTAAGTCTGTTCAGTCTAGATTGTAGACTGCCAAAACTAGATAGTACAGGCATGCTGTAATTCATGGGGTCATAAAGAGTCTGACACGAATTAGTGACTGAACAGCCACCACAACAACAGATGTTTAGCCAGCAACAGCTGGGGAAGGGTTGATGGAGTTAGGTGAGCTAAAATGGGAGAGGGATCATACTCACATTTTTATTTAAAGGAAACTTCCTGCCCTTACCTTTCACCAGGTCTCATTCTCCTCCCATCTTCACTTGGGATTCTCAGGACAAGGACTGGCCACATGTCCTGATTTTGCATTTTTGTTTTAATGGTTGGCACCAGTGTTGTTTTGCTTAGATTTCAGCTTTGAGAACAGTAGGATTATGCCTCAGCAGAGTAGAATTTTAGATCTGGAAGGTATCTTGGGAATTCTGGACCAGCCCTGGACAGTCTTGAATTTCAAGATTCTGAGAAGATTCCAAGGTGCCTTCCAGGGGTTTGACTTTCTGTTAGATGAACCCAGAAGTGCTATCTGGCTGAGAAACTTAGATGTAAGGGTAATGTCTGAAGATGGTTATCATCATAATAAGTAATTTGTATTGACTGATGCACACTCTATAAGCTTTGTCTTTTGACATTTTAGTTAATTTTTAACAGGTAATAATCTGCATGTATTTTAATAGGTAGCACATCACAATGCATAATTATGAGATATTTGATAACAATTTTCCTTCTCCCCTCCATTGAGTTACCACCTCCCAAAGAAATAAATAATAACTGCTTCCCATGGGGCACTATTGATTAAGAACACTCCTGTCAAAGCAGGAGATGTAAGAGACGTGGATTCGGTCAGGAAGATCCCCTGGAGCAGGGTATGGCAACCCACTCCAGTATTCTTGCCCAGAGAATCCCATGGACAGAGACCTGGCAGACTACAGTCCATGGGATCACAAAGAGTCAGACACGACAAAAGCAACTTAGCACGCATGTTCAGTTCAGTCTCTCAGTCATGTCCGACTCTGCAACCCCATGAACTGCAGCACGCCAGGCCTCCCTGTCCATCACCAATGCCCAGAGTCCACCCAAACCCATGTCCATTGAGTCGGTGATGCCATCCAACCATCTCATCCTATGTCGTCCCTTCTCCTCCTGCCATCAATCTTTCCCAGCATCAGGATCTTTTCAAATGAGTCAGCTCTTTGCATCAGGTGGCCAAAGTATTGGAGTTTCAGCTTCAACATCAGTCCTTCCAATGAACACTCAGGACTGATCTCCTTTAGGATGGACTGGTTGGATCTCCTTGCAGTCCAAGGGACTCTCAAAAGTCTTTTGCAACACCACAGTTCAAAAGCATCACTTCTTCAGTACTCAGTTTTCTTTATAGTCCAAATCTCATATCCATATATGACTACTGGAAAAGCCATAGCTTTGACTAGACAGACCTTTGTTGACAAAGTAATGTCTCTGCTTTTTAATATGCTGTCTAGGTCATTCATAACTTTCCTTCCAAGGAGTAAGTATCTTTTAATTTCATGGCTTCAATAACCATCTGCGGTGATTTTGGAGCCCAGAAAAATAAAGTCAGCCACTGTTTCTACTCTTTCCCCATCTATTTGCCATGAAGTGATGCGACCAGATGCCATGATCTTAGTTTTCTCAATGTTGAGCTTTAAGTCAACTTTTTCACTCTCCTCTTTCACGTTCATCAAGAGTCTCTTTAGTTCTTCTTCACTTTCTGTCATAAGGGTGATGCTATCTGCATATCTGAGGTTATTGATATTTCTCCCTGCAATCTTGATTCCACTTCCTCTAGCCCAGCATTTCTCATGATGTACTCTGCATATAAGTTAAATAAGCAGGGTGACAATATCCAGCCTTGACGTACTCCTTTTCCTACTTGGAACCAGTCTGTTGTTCCATGTCCAGTTCTAACTGTTGCTTCCTGACCTGCATACAGGTTTCTCAACAGGCAGGTCAGGTGGTCTGGTATTCCCATTTCAGAATTTTCCATAGTTTGTTGTGATCCACATAGTCAAAGGCTTTAGCATAGTCAGTGTACACTATCCATTTTTTTGTATGTCCTCTCAGATTTTTGGAGAAAAAAATGTAGTGTTGGAGAAGACTCTTGAGAGTCCCTTGGACTACAAGGAGATCAAACCAGTCAATCCTAAAGGAAATCAGTCCTGAAGATTCACTAGAAGGACTGATGCTGAAACTGAAGCTCCAGTACTTTGGCCATCTGATGCGGAGAACTGACTCATTAGTTCCCCTGATTCTAGGGAAGATTGAAGGCTAGAGGAGAAGGGGATGACAGAGGATGAGATGGTTGGATGGCATCACTGACTTGATAGACATGAGTCTGAGTAAACCCTGGGAGTTGGTAATGGACAGGGAAGCCTGGCGTGCTGCAGCCCATGGGGTCACAAAGAGTTGGACACGACTGAGCAACTGAATTGAACTAACTGAACTCAGATTTTGTGCATAAGAAAGAAAATCTGAATATAAACATATATATTTTCCATTTCCTGGCCAAGTGGTAACACATTACACATTGTTCTTTGTTCCATGTGTTGTTTTTACTTAATTCTCACAGCAGTCTTATGTGGAATGAGCTATTATTACCCCATTTTACAATTAGAATTGAGCTCTAGCTGAGTAACTTGCCCAGGGCAATGTAGCAGGGTGGAGGCGCTGGGATAACCCCCGACTGTCTAACTTGATCAGCCGTGATCTCAATCACTAGGCTGTCCTTCCAGGCTGGGACTGGTGCGGACTCCCAGGAGTGCCTGCTGATTTGCACGAATTCCCCGGAGGCTCAGCTCAATGCTGGCTCCTAACCACAGACTCCAGCCAGCAATGCGGGAAGGTGGCAAAACTTCGTTCTCAATCAGTTGGTGTTTCTTTCTTTCTTTTCAAAGAAATAAATTTTTTTTTAATTGTGGCCAGATACATATAACAAAATTGGCCATCTCAACCATTCCATGGACAGTGGAGCCTGGCAGGCTACATACAGTCCATGGGGTCGCTGGAGTCAGACACAAACTTAGTGACTAAACAACAGCAAAGCATTTTAAAGTGTACAGTTTAGTGGCATTAAGTTTACATAATTCTGAAACCAGTCTCCAAAACTCATTTCATCTTCCTAAACTGAAATTCTGTATCCTTTAGACAACAGTTCGCCATGTCTCTCCCCACAGTGACCCAGCCCCTGGTAACCTTGGTCCTCCTTTCTGTCTCTGAGTTTGACTACTTTTAAGGACCTCATGTAAGCGGGATGATATTGTATTTGTCTTTTTGTGATAGACTTATTTTGCTTAGCATAGTGTCCTCAAGTTTTATTCATGCTGTAGTATGTGCTTTTGTTTTTAAGGCAGGATAACATTCCATTGTTTGTAAGCACAGCATTTTGTTTATTCATCCACCCCTTGGGGGGCACTTGAATTGCTTCCACTTTTTGGCTGAGGCGAATAATGCTGCTGTGAACATAAATGGACTCATATCTGTTGCGTTTCTGCTTTCAATTCTTTTGGATACAAAGTGAAATTGTTGGATCATATAGTAGTTCTGGAGGAGGAAATGGCAACGCACTCCAGTATTCTTGCCTGGAGAATCCCATGGACAGAGGAGCCTGGAGGGATATACCATGGGGCTGCAAAGAGTCGGACATGACAAAGTTACTTAGCACATAGTAGTTCTGGGCTTCCTTTTGGCTCAGATGGTAAAGAATCTGCCTGCAATGTGGGAGACCTGGGTTTGGTCCCTGGGCTGGGAAGATCCCCTGGAGGAGGGCAGGGCAACCCACTCCAGTATTCTTGCCTGGAGAATCCCTTGGACAGAGGAGCCTGACGGGCTACAGTCCATGGGATTTTAGTGTCGGGTACTACTGAAGTGACTAAGTGCGCGCACGCCACACACACACACACACACACACACACACAGTAGTCCTACTTTTAATATTTTGCAGAAGTGCCACACTATTTTCAATTTTGCCATTTCCATAGTGCACAAGGGTTATGTTTCTCCACGTCCTTGCCAGCTTTTGTTATTTTCTTCTTCTTCTTCTTTTTTTTTTGCTAGTAATCATCCTAATGGACATGAGATGGCATTTGTTTTTTTTTTTTATTTTTTATTTTTCAGTGGGTTTTGTCATACATTGATATGAATCAGCCATAGAGTTACACGTATTCCCCATCCCCATCCCCCCTCCCACCTCCCTCTCCACCTGATTCCTCTGGGTCTTCCCAGCCCAACAGGCCCGAGCACTTGACTCATGCCTCCCACCTGGGCTGGTGATCTGTTTCACCACAGATAATATACATGCTGTTCTTTCGAAACATCCCACCCTCCCCTTCTCCCACAGAGTTCAAAAGTCTGTTCTGTACTTCTGCGTCTCTTCTTCTGCCCTGCATATAGGGCCATCGTTACCATCTTTCTAAATTCCATATATATGTGTTAGTATGCTGTAATGTTCTTTATCTTTCTGGCTTACTTCACTCTGTATAATGGGCTCCAGTTTCATCCATCTCATTAGAACTGATTCAAATGAATTCTTTTTAATGGCTGAGTAATATTCCATGGTGTATATGTACCACAGCTTCCTTATCCATTCATCTGCTGATGGGCATCTAGGTTGCTCCCATGTCTTGGCTATTATAAACAGTGCTGCGATGAACATTGGGGTGCACGTGTCTCTTTCAGATCTGGATTCCTCAGTGTGTATGCCCAGAAGTGGTATTGCTGGGTCATATGGCAGTTCTATTTCCAGTTTTTTAAGAAATCTCCACACTGTTCTCCATAGCGGCTGTACTAGTTTGCATTCCCACCAACAGTGTAAGAGGGTTCCCTTTTCTCCACACCCTCTCCAGCATTTATTGCTTGTTGACTTTTGGATAGCAGCCGAGATGGCATTTCTTTGATAACACGTTAATTCTTGTATTGGTCCACCTGCCAAAGAATTCGGAGTTCTCACTTACTGTCCCTCTTGCCGGAGGTGGGAGAGGACTATGAAGGATCAACCAGCCTGGAGGCCAAGTGAGGCTTATACTCAGCTCAATATACCTGGCCAGACCCCTCTACCCACCTGGGTCCTCGGTGACCACACTCTGTGCTTCACTGTGGCTGCATCTTCATGCTGGTTATTCCTCAGCAGGTTTTCTTGACCTTTGCCAAAAAGGCCAGGATGGGTTCCCGGAATGCAGAGGAAAACTTCCCATCTCGTAGATAACTCACATTACTTATCCCTTCTTCCTGGGTGGTTCTTGCTTTGTTAAAGTGATCTAGACCTTGACTTTGTTAAAGTGACTAGATTTTTAAATCTAGTAGCATTTTCATTCAATAAGTCAAGTCATTGTTAGGTGTCCACCCTCCAGTTTACATTGTCCTTTGTTTTATCCTCTCCAGGAAGAAGATGGGGATGTACTCGTCCCACAGTGTAACATGCAGGATATATCACGTCTCATGCAGACTCCCCAGATAAGTGACTCAGTCTGACATGTTAGGCGAGCCACTTGTTTCCCCTCCAGCCCCCAGCCCTGGGTTCTCTGGAAGTGTTTCTTGGAATAATTAGTTAGCTTTAGTTACTCAGGGTTCAGGTATGGCCTCAGAACAGTGAGGTGTTGTCTGTGTTCCCAGCCGTGTTCCCCACGTTTAATTCAAGGCTTAGCTGCCACTCAGGAGGAGCAGTGCACTTTCGTTTGCGCTATAATCCATTCTTCAGCCATCTGCCATATGTCCTTAAATGCTGTATGCGCTCAGTCTTTGCGACCTTATGGACTGTAGCCCACAGGGTCTTCTGTCCATAGAGTTTTCAAGGCAAGAAAACTGGAGTGGGTTGCCATACCCTCCACCAGGGAATCTTCTCGAGCCAGGGATAGACCCTGTCTGTCTCGTGTCTCCTGCTTTAGCAGGCATTTTCTTTACCTCTAGTGCCACCTAGGAAGCCCTGAAGGCTGTATAACCATCTTAAAAAGTAAATACTTTTTCTGAATACAAAAGCAAGCACATGTTTAAAGCAGAAAACTTGGAAAAGAAAGATAAACACATCACTATAAATGTTGTAGTGCCTAGGATCATAACACAGGTACTATTTTATAGCCTGCTTCTTGGCTTAAAAGATAAGGTAATCTTTCTACACTAACAAATATTTCTTTACCATATGAATTTTAATGACAATCTTCATGGCATAATATGGATATTCTATACTTGATTTAAAAAGTTCTTTATTGTTGGATTTTTAGACAGTATCCTCTTGACTGTTAGAAGCTTTCATGAACATATTGGTGCATATACATATGAAACTTATGTTATTTTTAGATGCTATTTGTTTGGAAAGATGTATAGGAAGATCTGTTTTATTACGGGTGACCCTGACTCCACAGGGAAGTGGGTTGACAGTGTAGGGACGAATACTACACAGTGTAGGAACAAATACTATTAACAGGAAATGGAAGAGAGTGCCTTCCCTTGGAGTTAGGACAAAGAGTGTCTGGGCAGTGCCAGCAACTCCAGAGAACTCGGAACAAAAACAGCATCATTATTGTTTTGCCAATTTCATTTGACACCAGTGTTCCAAGGTGTTCAGGATGCTCTGTTTAATCCTGCCCTGCTGTTTATGGTCCTGATGAGTGGACTCTTTGGAAATATGTCTCTTGCAAATCAAGCCAACAGCCATGCCCTCAAAATGTAGATCTCCCCCTTTGTGTGATTGTTTTGTGAGCTGTTAGATGGTCATCTCAGGTCGTTTCCGTTTCTGAAGTAGCCTCTATTTTCCCAGGACATGTCTTTGGTTCTTACTGCAAGCACAAAGAGCATTGTGTCGTTGTTATTCTCATTGTTATCCTGGGTGTCTCCTCTATCTCCTCTCCCTTGGTGACTTACTGCAGACAGTCCTGGCTTTTTTTGCCCTAACACATTCCTGAGGACTATGTCCTCAAGCAGATTTTTAAAAATCATATTTTCTAATGAGGATAACACCACAGTTGAAAACCTGCATGTTCATACCAAACAATTTAGAATCAAATAAAACATAGGTATGGCAAATTATATGTCATTAAAACAAAGAAACATCTTTCTGTATTTTTTTCTAGATCTTCTTCAGAGCTATCAGAGGCATTCAAAATACTTGCACTTATTCAGGTCATACAAAGTAAGCATAAATATACAGCATATATTGTGTAATCAGAGGGCCCCAAATGTACATAGAAAGTACAGATAGAGACTATAAGAACATAATTTCACAACGTGATCAGTTTAGCCCACATCTAGATCTTTTCGGCTGAAGAAACTTGAGAAAGTTCTATCCTGCCTCACTTGATGGTTAAGGAAAGTGGGTCCCACAGCATAAAGTGACCTGCTATCTGTCTCCATGCTGACATTAATTCAACATGTAATTAGTGACAGTTTTGCTTCCTTTCTGAGACATAAAGTAGATTGTGTGGGGTGCTTATCAGCATTTCCCTTCAGGAGGACTGAAGACCTATTACCCCAACCACTAGGAGAACAGGCAGTGGACAGTTAGCAGCTGAGTTTCTCTCCTGGGGCTTGCACTGGGCTGCGAAAAGCCTCTTTATCCAAGGGCGGCTCCCATCTGATAGCTGGGCTGCCTGGTTGGTGTAGAGGTATAAAGGCCTGGCCCCCCAGCCCCCACTGAGAGAACCCTGAAGGGCCAGTGGATCAACTGAAGCCTAATGTTGTCCCTGCATGTGGTCCAGTTTTTCCCTCTGCCGGTGGTCCTTCCTTCCCTCTGGATACTAATCCTGAAAGCACTTTCTAATAAATACCCTGAAGGCAAACTCCATTGCAGAGTGTGCTTCTCAGGGAGCTGAACTGTGAGGTTAAGCAAACCTTTTGGGGATATTTGGGATCAACAAGTCTTTCAAAAAATGTGTAGCATGAAGTTTGAACTGATGCCTTACTGATGCATTATTTTTGATATACTCTTTGTAAATTTTCTCAGAGAGTAAACAGAGGTAGTTCTGTTAACTCAAGTTGGAATATATGTATACACGTATGTTGTATTGATCAGTTCAGTTAAGTTGCTCAATCATGTCCGACTCTTTGTGACCCCATGGACTGCAACACTCCAGGCCTCGCTGTCCATCACCAACCCCTGGAGTTTACTCAAACTCATGTCCATTGAGTTGGTGATGCCATCCACCCATCTCATCCTCTGTCATCCCCTTCTCCTCCTGCCTTCAATCTTTCCCAGCAACAGGGTCTTTTCAAATGAGTCAGTTCTTTGCATCAGGTGGCCAAAGTGTTGGAGTTACAACTTCAGCATTAGTCCTTCCAATGAATATTAAGGACTTATTTCCTTTAGGATGGACTGGTTGGATCTCCTTGCTGTCTCCTTGCTCTCAAGAGTCTTCTCCAACACCACAATTCAAAAGCATCATTTTTTTGGCTCTCAGTTTTCTTTGGAGTCCAACTCTCACATCCATACATGACTACTGGAAAAACCACAGCTTTGACTAGACAGACCTTTGTTGGCAAAGTAATGTCTCTGCTTTTTAATATGCTGTCAAGGTTGGTCATAACTTTTATTCCAAGGCTGCAGTCACCATCTGCAGTGATTTTGGAGCCCTCCAAAATAAAGTCTTTCACTATTTGCGCTGTTTCCCCATCTATTTGCCATGAAGTGATGGGACCAGATGCCATGATCTTAGTTTTCTGAATGTTGGGTTTTAAGCTAACTTTTTCGCTCTCCTCTTTCACTTTTACCAAGAGGCTCTTTAGTTCTTCTTTGCTTTCTGCCATAAGTGTGGTATCATCTGCATATCTGAGGTTATTGATATTTCTCCTGGCAATCTTGATTCCAGCTTGTGCTTCATCCAGTTCAGCGTTTCTCATGATGTACTCTGCATATAAGTTAAATAGGCAGGGTGACAGTATACAGCCTTGATGTATTCCTTTCGTGATTTGGAACCAATCTGTTGTTCCATGTCCAGTTCTAACTGTTGCTTTCTGACCTGCATACAGATTTCTCAGGAGGCAGGTGAGGTGGTCTGGTATTTCCCACTAATACATGTATTTCTGAAAATATTGCAGCATTTTAATAAGGACTTTAGTTTGGAAGGGACATATTTTTTTTAATTGAAGTTTAGTTGATTTACAATACTGAGGTAGTTTCAGGTATACGGCAAAGTGATTTGGTTATACATATATATATATATATATATTCAGATTATTTTCCACTATAGATTATTACAAGATACTGAATAGTTTCCTGTGCTATCCATAATCCTTGTTGTGTATCTATTTTATGTGTAACAGTTTGTGTCTGTTAAACCCATACTACTAATTTATCCCTCCCTCCTCTCCTCTTTGGTAACCCTGTTTGTTTTCTATGTCTGTGAATCTGCTTCTATCTTTTTCATATATAAATAATATCATATAATACTTGTCTTTGTCTGACCTACTTCTCTGAGTATAATATTCTCTAGGTCTATCTATGTTGCTGCAAGTGGTGTTATTTCGTTACTTTTTCATGGCCGAGTAATATTCCATGGTGTGTGTGTGTGTGTGTGTGTGTGTGTGTGTGTAAAACATCTTCTTAAGTCAGTTGTTTCTTGATGACACTCGGGTTGTTTCTACGTCCTGGCTTTTGTAAATAGTGCTTCTGTGAACACTGGGTTACATGTATCTTTTTGAATTGTGGTTTTCATTTTTTTATGGATATATACCTTGGATTGGTAGTGGATATGTACCCTAGATCATATGGTGGCTGTATTTTTAGTTTTTTAGGAGCCTTGATACTATTCTCCTTCGTGGCTGCAGCAGTCCACATTCCCAGCAACAGTGTATGAGGGTTTGATTTTCTCCAAACCCTCTCTAGCATTTGTTATTAAGATTTGCAGACTTTTTGATGATGGTTATTTTGAGCAGTGTGAAGTTAGTCACTCAGTCGTGTCTGACTCCTTGCGACCCTATGGACTGTCGCCTGCCAAGTTCCTCTGTCCATGGAATTCTCCAGGCAAGAGGTGATACCTCATTGTAGTTTTGATTTGCATTTCTCTAATAATTAGTGTTTTGAGTACACTTTCATGTATTTATTGACCATCTGTGTATCTTCTTTTGAGAAGTGTCTAGTTAGGCCTTCTGCCCATATTTTGATTGGGTTGTTTGTCTCTTTGATATTGACTTGTATGAGCTATTTGTATATTTTGGATATTAACCCCTTGTTGGTCTCATGGTTTGCAACTGTTTTCTCCCATTCAGTAGGCTGTCTTAGAAAAGACACATCTTGCTTATTTTTTTATTCTTCCCTTTCTCTCCTAACAAATTCACAGCCTAGTTAAAGGGAGAAGAAAATTCCTCAAGTTTTGTGTTTGAGAAGGAGAGAGGGATGACTGGTGGGAAAAAGGAGATGACGGAGAATAAAGAGGTGATTTTATGGAAATTAAATCTGAGGATTAAAGAAATAAAAAACGTAAAATGATGTATTAATAACAAATATTCATATATCTGTTATACAGAATTACTATGTTGTCAATTGTCATGATTTGATCTTTTTAAAAAATAAGCAATAGAAATTTATTTCTCACTATTCTGGGGGCCAAAAATTCCAAGATCAAGGTGCTGGTAGCTTCAGTGTCTGGTGACAGTCCCTTTCCTGGTTCATAGATGGTTGTCTTTTTGCTGTGTCCTCACTTGGCAGAAGGGACAAGGGAGTTCTCTGAAATCTCTCATTTTTTTTCCTCTTGAACTTTTTGTTTTGTATTGGGGTGTAGCCGATTAACAATGTTGTGGTAGTTTTAGGTGAATAGTGAAGGGATTCAGTCATATATAAACATGTAACCGGTTCTCCCCAAAACTCCTCCTGTGATCCAGGCTGCCACGTAACACTGAGCAGAGTTCCACGTGCTATACAATAGGTCCTTGTTGGTTATCTATTTTAAATGTAGCAATGTGTACATGACTACCCCAAACTCCCTAACTATGCCTTCCCCCTGGTAACCATAAATTTGTTCAGAAGTCTGTGAGTCTCTTTCTGATTTGTAAACAAGCTCATTTATATAATTTCTTTTTAAATTCCACATATAAAGGATGCCATACGATATTTCTCCTTCTCCGTCTGACTTACTTAATTCAGAATGACACCGTCTAGGTCCATCCAAATATGAAATAAAAGGTAGAGAGAGAGCCCTTTGGTTTTTCTCTTACCAGTACTGCAGAGCTATCCTGTTTGCGCTCAGTGCTTGGCTGAATCTCTAGCCACACAGCAGCTGGTTTTTGACATCAAAAGCACCAAAGGCGTAAACGTGGACAGGATAGCATCCAATGAACAGGGTGATGAAATAAGTGTTGAAAGCAGAACACGTCTTCCTGGTATGTGGACATTTATTGTAATGGAGTCAGGACGGTACAAATTGAAATCTAGATGGTGCAACTGCAGAGAACAAACCCTTGGGGGGTATAGCTCTCTCTCTCTCTCTTTTAAATAATGTAGACAGTAGCATTTTAAAAGCCTTCTGAATCTGTGGATGTTGAATGGCTTGTGTGACGCGATTTGGAATTCATGATGAAATTTACCAGTGACTCCTCATTTCCCACACAAGATTTCCTCTTCCTTCCCTGCTTCAGTAAACTTATTGCCAAATCACCTGAGTCAGAGACCTGGAAATCTCCCCAGAATTCTCCTGATCTGAGAACACCCAGTTGCTTTAGCCTTCTACAGAATCTTTCAGATCCATCCCTTCCTCTTCATGCTGGCTTCTCCAGTCCTTATCTGGAATCTCATCAGGTCTGGGTTGGACTGTTACAAAAGTCTCCTGAGTGGTCTTGATACCTTTCACCTTCATGCCCTACCCTCAGCCCCAACCCAGCTCAGAAGCAAGATTCACACCACCACAAGTGAGGTCTTCCTAAAAGGCGATTCTGGCATATCATTCTTGAAAAGGAAAATCCATAGCAATTTTCCACTGTTCAATAAATTAACTCAAGGTACTCTGTGAGGCCTTCTTGCTCTCCACATCCCAGCCTCTGACCTTCTGCAGCACCCTTCCCTCCCTGCCATGCCTCACACTTCATGATTTAGTGATGCTCAACCACTTGGATACCCCCACAACTATTTCACACTTTCTTGTCTTTGCTCATGCCTCTTCCTTGTCTTGAACTAAATCCATCCTTGCTCCTATTTATTTAGCTGACAAACTCCCACTCAGACTTTTAAAAAAATAGCCCTGAGCTAAAGAAGTAATAATAAATAATACAATTTTAAATTTATTTTGTTTTATTTTTAAATTTACTTGTCTTTGGCAGCATCAGGTCTTAATCACTGTACGTGAGCTTCTCCTTAGTTGTGGTGCGGAGTCTGGGTAGTTGTGGGTATGGGCTTAGTTGCCCTGTGGCACGTAGAAGTGCAGTTCCCCGACCAGGGATCAAACCTGCCTCTCCTTCATTGGAAGACAGGTTCTTAACCACTAGACCACCAGGAAAGTCCCTCTGACTCAAACTTTGAGGCTCAACATTGTGTCTTCTCCTTGAGGAAATCTTCCACAATTTCTTCCAGCAGGTGTGGCTGTCTCTTTTTCTGTCTGCCCCTTATAGTCTGATGTGAACTCCAAAGTGAAGTGAAGTGAAAGTGAAAGTCGCTCAGTTGTGTTCAACTCTTTGCGACCCATGGACTATTCAATCCATGGAATTCTCCAGGCCAGAATACTGCAGTGGTTAGCTGTTCCCATCTCCAGGGGATCTTCCCAACCCAGGGATCGAACGCAGGCCTGCCATGTTGCAGGCGGATTCTTTACCGTCTGAGCCACAAGGGAAGCCCAAGAATACTGGAGTGAGTATCTATCCCTTCTCCAGTGGATCTTCCCGATTCAGGAGTCGAATCAGGGTCTCCTGCACTGCAGGTGGATTCTTTACCAGCTCTACCAGGGAAGTGATGCGAACTCTAAATCCTATTAAACCCTGCATCCCAGCATTGAACACAGTACTTGACTTCATAAATGCTACTCTTCATAAATGCTTCTGAGTATTTGTTGAGTGCTGGCTCATTGCATCTGGGAAAGGGGTTGAATGCAGAACACTGGGTGGGTGGTGAGACTTTGCTGTGTGTGGCCTACAGGTTGCTGGATGGAGCGTGAGTGGAATGAGCTGGGGCATCTCTAGCACAGTTGTGTCACCTGCAGGGGTCTCTTCTCTAAGAAGGAGGCAGAAGGTTGGGCGATAGTCAGGTTTTGAGTCTTTACTGAATCTCTGAGAGCCTCCTGGGCTCACACCGGCTAGATCACTGGAGTTGGGAGAGATTGTGGGAACCATGTCATTGGGTGAGTGGAAGGGAAAGGTAGAGGTGATAACTGGAACAAGAAATGGTTGAACGCTGCAGGACTGCCCAAGAACAGTAGCACGTTTTGCTTGGAAGGAACCTATGGGGAGTCATTTTCTTCCTCCTTCTCTTCATCTTCCTCTCCCATTCTTTCCTTTACTTCCCTTTCATTTCTCTTTTTTTCAGTGTCCTCTGCCTCTTTCCTTCAGTTTTGGCAGACATGTTACATTTTATGTCCCAAAGAACCATTTATTAATAGCAGCACAGAGAAAGAAAGGTAGAGAAAAATCTGGAGAAGTGCAAAATAAATTTGGGCTTAAGAGGAGGGTTGAAATTAAAGAGATGACAAGTAAAGTGGTGCATTCATTAAGTTGGGCAGCACGAGCCTTAAAATCAATTGTAAATCAAGCACTCGCATTATGTGAGGCATGTTGCCTTGGTGCATAAATCAAGTCACATTATTGCCACTGAAATAGAGTACGAGTTCAAGATGCTGGGTTATGAACCCAAATAGGAAAATATATAGTGTTGGGTGATACAGCGCGATGCTGAGTGTCTCCCTCGACCCTGTCAGTCATGCCTAAGATACTGAGTTTCTTTGGTCACTGGTGGATCAGAATTTGCATAAGGTATTTATGGCTTCTTGTGAATAGTTTGCAAACTAAAGACTAACACTAAACTTTAGGGCATCTGTGTCATCGGTAAAACTGCCAGTGCTGGAATTAAACCCCAGCAGAATTTTCATGCCATTGAATTTATAGTGTCTTTGAAGGAGCTATTTTCCTGTGTTTAGTTTAAAATATGTTCACAGGCCAGGCCGTCATTCCAGCCTCTTTACTCATGCTTTCTCACAACACAGGCCTTTGACCTATGTTAGAAAAACCTGAGGTGCTTGCCTTGGTCTGAATTCTTGGGCCTCCCCACTCAGATCTACAGAGCAGGCTTGCAGAGGGTGGATGCTGCAGTTTACTTTAAAGCCACTAGGGTTTTCTGCAGCAGGTTCACATGCAGAGCCTGCTGACTATACCTTATGAAAGTGATGCATAGTATCTGGTCTGCATGGACCAAAGTGATGAAACATCACATCAGCTCCAGATCACGTTGGCTGGAATATGTGATGTGCTGTCAGCAGTTAGAGATGATGCCGTTCATGTCACGCAGATGGGAAACCTGGCAACCTAGCGATGGGCCGGGGCTCCTCGGTAGCCTTGGGAACCTGTCCCTGCAGAGGTGACAAAGCAGTGGCTTGAACAGTGTCCATGACCCTGGAGGGGCCCCTGGCAGAGGGTCTTAACCACAGTTGTATTTGGCTGCCTGACTCACACTTGGGAGGTTTTATTTTTTTCAGAGTGTAATCCTGACCTTGAACAAAACCGCACAGAGAAGCAGTCTGTTTTGTAGGCTGTGAATGGCATCCAGACCACAGCCAAATTTATCTGTGTCTCTGTGCGGTTCCCGAGCCTTCAGCTAGCCAGCTCTTCTGCAACTGCAGGGAAGCAGGTCTGCAGGAAAGCTTTGGGCCCAGATGCACTGGCAGCTGGCCTGCCATATCTTAGTGCACAGAACACAAAGTTATATTATGATACCCCTTCATGTCATTCAGCACATTTGATGGTATTGCAGAAATACTTAAACATATTTTCCTGGTCTGAGCCACTCACCTTCTGATAACTTAGGACATCCCTATATCTTTCTGTGTGTGTGTGTGTGCTAAATGGCTTCAGTCATGTCTGACTCTTTGCAACCCTGGACTACAGCCCACCAGGCTCCACCAGTCCATGGGAATTCTCCAGGCAAGAATATGGGAATAGTTGGTTTGCTGTGCCCTCCTCTAGGAGTTCTTCCCCACCCAGGGATCAAACCCATGTCTCTATGTCTCCTGCATTGATAGGTCGTTCTTTACCACTAGTGTCATGAGGGAAGCCCCATCTTTCTGTCTACATCAATGTAATTCTTAATACAGTATGTCACTGAAAATGCACCCCCACCCCCACCGATTTGAGATAGATGCATAACTGTCTGTGATACACTCACATGATGTCTTGGAAAAGCATACTGGATTTATTCCAAGAAATCTTCAGGTTACTCAAGCTTTTAACTTCTGGGAGTATGTGAAGATTTACTGCTGATTCTGAAAGTGGTTGTTTATCTACTGTACCCCTCCCCTCTAGATTCATCATTGTTGGACCGCTTGTTTGGACTCTGGATGTTCCTATCTAGCTACCAAGTAACATGTTGGTGGTGCCCTTGAGGACTTGAACATGTTGCCGTGCTGACCTCAACGAGCCCAGCAGCTCTGCCCCTGCACCTGTCTGGTTAGAACTTTTCTGCAGACTCAGGATTGTCGTGCTTGTAACACACTTTTGTGGCCTCTGCAGGGATGCCCACACTTAGCTGGATGGGAGGATAAAGGAAGGCAGAGAGTAAAAGGCCTCTAATAAGGGCCTCTGATGGTCTTGCCCATTGGTTCTGGATTCTTGCTTTTATCTCTGACCTTCCAGACTTAGGACCTCATCTACCCAGAGCTGGGGCACCTACCAGTGCCTCCCAGCCTTAACTGAACTCTCTGGGATGCACTGCTGATTATAAGACTGATCCTTCTTTATTTATTTAAATAAATAAATTTTTATTTATTTTTTAATTTACTTCTTTATTTCTTTATTCTTTATTCTTAATTATAAGACTGATTCTTGCAACCTCATTCGCTTGCCCTGCGTCTCGTACCTCTAGTATCTGTCAGCTCCCCACCTGTCAAAGCAGGCCTCTAGTACTGACTCTTCCTGGCTCACTGGGTCCTGTTTCCACCGGAACCTAGAACTTATCTAAACCTTGACTTAAGCTCTACATGGGTGGGCATTATGTTGATTTGCTCTCTATTTTCCTGTACCAGTTGCTCAATAAATGCCAGCCACAGGTTGAATGAAGCTATGTAAAGACGTCTACATTTTAAAAAGTAAGTATAAATTATAGGAGTGGGAACCTGGAAAGGAATTTATTTGAATGAAGAACATGAAAGCTATGATTCTCTTTTTCCTGTTCACAGTAATTCCTGGGGTCCTCGCTGTTATCAAGAGATTTTCCCTATATTTTTTTTAGCTCTTTTAGGAATAACAGGTAACATTGCTTTGCTGATCTAAGATACTGGTTCCTTCTTGTAATATGAACTGTGCACAGAAGAACAAGCAACTTCTCCAAATCAGGGACTTAAACTGAACAGTTCTGGAGTCTAAAATTTACAAGAAGCCATTATAATTAATACTCCCAACTCCAGCGACTTTCCTGGTGGTACAGTGGTTAAGACTTTGCCTTCCAGTGCAGGAGTGAAGGCTCAATCCCTGTTTGGGGAGCTAGGATCCCACGTTCTCTGTGGCCAAAAAGCCAAGATGTTAAACAGAAGCAATATTGTAACAGATTCAATATAGACTTTAAAAATGGTCCACTTGAAAGAAAAATACTTCTGACTGTGAAACACTTTTTTTTTGAAACTTTTTTTTATCCTCAGTCACCCCTCCTCTGTTAAACTCACATTATCATACAAGCCATCTTTTCCACAAAAATTCTTGATACATGTTATCGAACCAGAATGAAGTCAGTAAGGACACATTTTTTTTCTCAAGTCTTGTTTGTTGTAAAATAATAAGAAAAATCACTTATGATCTTACTGCCTTAACTAAATCAGCTACTTGCCTCTATGTTTCCTCAGATTGGAATATTTGTCTTATCTGAATGAGAGCCCAGGATGACCTAGGGTAATGCCATTTTGTCTTATGTATTTTAAACTCTGATTTGGCTTGCCTTCTTAGTAGTCACTTCAACTTGTCAAATGACTTCCTGAGGCTGATGTCACTATGAAAACTTTGCATAGACTGTTCTATTTTTCCTAAATAGAAGGAACTAGATAAAGCATGTGGACAGTTGAGATGAAGCCAAACTCTGGATAAGAGCACATGTTTTGACATAGATTTTTTAAAAAATGTATTTATTTTTAATTGTAGGATAATTATCTTACAATATTGTGTTGGTTTCTGTCATGCATCAACATGAATCAGCCATAGGTATACATATGTCCCCTCCCTCTTGAATCTCCCTCCCCCCCTCCCACCTCTTCCCACCCCTCTAGGATGTTATTGAGCCCTAGTCTGAGTCAAACAGCTTATTCCCACTTGCGATCTATTTTACATATGATAGTGTATATGCTTCCATGCCACTCCATGATTTTTTTTTATATTAACTTTCAGTTTTTTATTTTGGCTGGAATTGTAAAAATTCTTTTAATTTTCTCTTTTCAAGTCCTTTATCAGATAAGTGTTTTGCAAATATTTTCTCCCAGTCTCTTAGTTATCTTTTATTTTCTTGAGGGTGTCTTTTGAAGAAGTTTTAAATTTCAATGAAGTTCAATTTATAGATTTTCTTTTATGATTCTTCTCCTTTGTCTAATCTCAGAAATCTTTGCCTGACTTTCCCTCTCTTTTTCTTTTTTTTTTTCTCAATTATTTTTATTAGTTGGAGGCTAATTACTTTACAGTATTGTAGTGGTTTTTGCCATACATTGACATGAATCAGCCATGCATTTATATGTGTTCCCCCATCCCGATCCCCCCTCCCGCCTCCCTCCCCATCCCATCCCTCTGGGTCTTCCCAGTGCACCAGCCCCGAGCACTTGTCTCATGCATCCAACGTGGACTGGTGATCTGTTTCACACTTGGTAATATACCTGTTTCGATGCTGTCCTCTCAGATCATCCCACCCTCACCTTCTCCCATAGAGTCCAAAAGTCTGTTCTGTACTTCTGTGTCTCTTTTTCTGTCATGCATATAGGGTTATCGTTACCATCTTTCTAAATTCCATATATATGCGTTAGTATACTGTATTGGTGTTTATCTTTCTGGCTTACTTCACTCTGTATAATGGGCTCCAGTTTTATCCATGATTTTTTAAAAATCAGGTTGACTCTTTTTTTATTTTAAAATTGACTATTTGTGGCTCTGGATCTTCATTGCTGCATGTGGATTTTCTCTAGTTGTGATGAGCGGGGGCTACTCTTCGTGGCAGTGCATGGGCTTCTCATTGCAATGGCTTCTCTTATTGTGGAGCACAGGCTCTAGGTGCATGGGCTTCAGTAGTTGCGGCACACGGGCCCAGCTGCTTTCTGCAGCATTTACGTAGATTTTTAAAAGAGCAGACTATACCTTGAGATGGGAAGAGGCCAGTGAACCCTCAGTTGGTCTCTGCTGTGTGTTCATGAGGAGGAAAGATGACTGGAAGAGGGATTCTCATATCTGGCTTAGGACAGCTCTACGGGGCCAGCAGCATGGTAGCGGTTCCATTTCCCGTGTTTCCTTCTTTGAGTCTCTCGACAGTCTTGTGATGTACATGGATAGATAAGGTGGGTCACTAAACTTGTCTTCTATATGAGAAGTTGATGCTCTGAATATTGCTAAGTCTCATTCAGCAAATAAGTGTCAGAGTTGAAAATCAGACTTAGATCTTTTGATGATAAATTTTGCTCCTTTCCACACACCAGCTCCTGGAATAGTGCCTGTTATGTCTTCTTTCTGGAGCTATGAGCAGGCCAGCTAATCTCCTTTGTCATGGATTGCCTGAAGACGGGGGCTGGTGTGAGGTATTTGCCTTTTCCTCGGTTTTGTTTTTGGTTTCTTCTCAATATTTTTCAAGATCATTTCCCAAGCACACTGTTACTTATGAGGTCCAAATTCTTGAACAAATATTAGAACTTTACCTGCCTGGAATTAATTCAAATAAAGTCATATCTTTGATATAAATATAAGTCAAAGTAAAGAGAAATCTGAAACATGTTCAAGGGGTTTGATTTTCATTCTTTGGCTACTTTAGATTTGGGATGTCTCTGACAGGAAGTAGAATGGAGGCCTCATGGAACTGCCAAAATATATAGTTTTTCTTTAAATTCCTCAAGGAGTATGACTTGTGTTTCTTTTCTGTGGGAGGAAAAGACATTAAAGCAGATTTATTCTAAAGTTCCTTGGAAGGAAAGCTATTTCAAACCTAGAAAGTGTATCAAAAAGCTGAGACATCACTTTGCTGTCAAAGGTGTGAACAGTCACAGCTATAGTTTTTTCAGTACTCATGTACCGATGTGAGAGCTGGACAATAAAGAAGGCAGAGCGCCGAAGAATTGATGCTTTCAAATTGTGGTGCTGGGGAAGACTCTTGAGAATCCTTGGGACAGCAAGGAGATCAAAACAGTCAGTCCTAAAGGAAATCAACCCTGGATATTCATTGGAATCTCCAATACTATGGCCATCTGATGTGAAGAGCTGACTCATTGGAAAAGACCCTGATGCTGGGAAAGATTGAGGGTAGGAGGAGAAAGAGGCGACAGAGGATGAGATGGTTGGATGGCACCACCAACTCGATGGACATGAGTTTGAGCAAGCTCTAGGAGATGGTGAAGGACAGGGAATCCTGGCATGCTGCAGTCCATGGAGTTGCAAAGAATCAGACACCACCTAGCGACTGAACAACAACATTTTTTAGGTAATACTTTAAAAAAAAATTCTTGTTTGTACTTGTTCACTACCATTACCTGCAATTATGAATTCCAAAAAGCTTTGAAAATCCTAATATTTTTCCTCATAAGTTTGGTGCAGACTTATTTGGTAGAAATATAAGGTGTACATTGAAATGTGACTGTTTCTAGCCTTTATTTATCCCATTTAATGTGGATATTTATGTGTTTTGCTGCAGAAGTGTTAATACAAATTGCTGCCAAGATCCTGTTTAGTGTATTACCTAAAGTATGGTTATACCACAACATATGAAAAATTCAGATCCTGAAATGCATTTAGCCTCAAGGGGTTCAGAGAAGGGACTGTCAACCTCTTCTTAAGAAGAGAGGGGAGGTGTGTGACTAAACGCAGAATAAGGAAGAAACACAAGCAGTTGTCTACAGGACCTTTCACCCACATTGACACCCCACCTGATATAGGATGACGCGTCTTCGTCTCCATCCCCTTGAACTCGTGCACTCCCATGTGATCGATTTTCTCTGTAAAACAAAATGTGAGCAGAAGCGAAGAGGTGAGTCATTTCTAGGCAAAGCTTTAAGAGCCAACGTGTAGCTCTTCATTCTTTTTCTTCTGCCAAAGCTCAGTAGGGCTCTGTGTGAAGGCTGGGGTCTATTAGCTTGGGTTTCCCCTGAAACCTGGCACGGAGCTGTGACTGCTCGGTGCTGGAGATGTCATGTGAATGAGAAGGAAACCTTTGTTTGGAAGTCTCTGCAGTCTGTTTTGAAGTCTCACTTGGTCTGTCTTCACTGACGCATGTAAAATCAGTGCTCTTTGGGATGGAGCCATCCATTAATGTAACATCTGTGGGCACCAACACAGCTAATGACCAACAATCCAGTGTCCTCTAGGGGTCTGTAGTCCAGCTTATACAGATCAATAGTTAAAAAGTCAGGTCTGGGCTGCTGCCCTACCATGCCCTCTCTTCCACCCCAGTGCTGGTTTCCCTGTTTCTACCCAAGACCAGATGTCTCCTGACTTTATGTATCCAAGCACATGCTTGGATATTACTGCACACTTTTTGTTACTTTATTGGATTTAACAAACTACATAATTCCTGCTTATTATTATAAATTAAGCAACATGAAAATATATAAAGAAAAAATTTATTCTCTCTTCCTCTCTCTCCTTCCAATGGTGTGTATCCTTCTATAGATTTTTATAGGCAAATATATATATATATTTATTCAACATCCATCTATTTATTTATTTATTTGGCTGTGTTGGGTCTTAGCTGTGGCATGCAGGATCTTCAGTTATGGCACGTGAACTCTAGCTGTGGCATGGAGGATCCAGTTCCCTGACTAGGGATTGAACCTGGGCCCCCTGCATTGGGAGCTTGGAGTCCTAGCCACTGGACCATCAGGAAGGCCCTAGGGAAATATATTTAGAATTTTTTTAAAAATTAAAAAATTTAAACATTCTAATTTTTAAAAATTCATTTAAAAATATTATCCTCCCTTGAGTGTTACTCTGCCAAGGCATGCATGCTAAGTCACTTCAGTCCTGTCTGACTCTGTGTGACCCCATAGACTATAGCCCACCAGGCTACTCTGTCCATGGGTTTCTCCAGGCAAGAATACTGGAGTGGGTTGCCAGTTCTTTCTCCAGGGGATCTTCCCAACCCAGGGATTGAACCCAGGTCTCCCGCATTCAAGGTGGATTCTTTACCATCTGAGCCACCAGGGAAGCCCCAATGTCCAAATCACTCTTGTGAATACTTCATTAAATCCCTTTTTTGAACCCTGTGAGGTAGATACAGTTATCATCAACTCCTGCCATTTGAGAAAATTGAAGCCTTGAAACATTGAGCCATTTGTGAATGTCACATAGTTTAGGATGTGGTGGAGTGAGAAACCCAGGCAGCCTGACTCACACTCCATGCTTTGAACTTCCAAGTTATATCACTTCTGTGGTTGCATAATAGTCTGTGAATGAATGGACTATAATTTATTCAAGCATTTCCCTGTTGATGGAGATCTAGGTGGTTTCCTACTTTCCTCTTTTGATTTTGCTCCCGTGAACAATGTTGAGGTAGACAACAACATGTGGATGCTCTTTTTTCCTGTTGAAAGAGCCCCACATCAGTTTCTTCCTGGGCTTTGTTTGGGACATCACTGCCAGCTCTGGGAGTTGGGTTCTGGTGAGGCAGGGGTTATCATAATTCCTATTCCAGTGACCAGTCAGGAATTCTTGCTTCACCAGTTCCTCTGAATCCCCTACATGTCTCTCTAGTCCTGGGCAGAGAGGGAAGAGGCCTGTTTAAGTCAATGCAGAAGCAGGAGGAAGTGAACTGTAAGGGATTGTGTTCTCCTAGATGTGTCAGATGCAATCACACAGCATAGATTTATGAAGCGGAGTGAAATATTTGTTTTGATTGCTCGCTGATTAAGAATACACTCTAATGCACAATCTTGACAGACATCTAGGGCAACTACCCTTACTTGAGAATCTGGGTCAGAGGTGCCCAACTTCTTCTAATTCAGCAGTCTCATTTCATTAAAGGATTATGCAAAGAAATCTCAGTTGGGTCTGTGCAATTGGCCGCTTCATCTTCAGTATTTAATATTGCTGGAGCCCCAGTGGTCGCCAGTGTTATTGTCTGTCAGTTTGTAATGTCTTCTTCGTCGTTGTTCAGTATAGAGTTTGGAAAAAACAGTCAGTTGGGGATCTTGTGAAAAATGAACATACCCTACGAAAAGTGGACGTGTAATTTGATCCTAGAATAATTCGTGAAGATATTCGGGGTAAGGTGTGAGACAGAACCCCACATGTTGGAGATGCTTAAAGGTGGGGTTTTGCAAAAACCTGAACATTATTTAAAAGGAAATGGTTAAAAGTCTTGAGAGGTTTGTTTTAAAAATTTAATCTAGAAGCACTGCAGGGTAGGTATTTATCAGCAGATTGCTATAATGTGTTACTACATGAAAATTGGACAGTAAAGCACATTTGGCTATTTTAAGTTAGATTATCCAGTGAAATGCACTGGTGAAAGTCATAGCATAAATTGGGAGATCTAGTGTTTGTGCCTGAATAGTGTATTTTTGTGTGAGGTAGAATGTAGGGGTAGCTAACCGTGTGTGCTGTGCTAAATTGCTTCAGTCGTGTCCAACTCTCTGTGACCCCATGGACTGCAGCCCACCAGGCTCCTCTGTCCATGGGATTCTCCAGGCAAGAATCCTGGAGTGGGTTGCCATGCCCTCCTCCAGGGGATCTTCCCGACCCAGGGATCGAGCCTGAGTCTCTTAGGTCTCCTGCTTTGGCAGGTGGGTTCTTTACCACTGGTGCCACCTGGGAAGCCCTAGATAAGCATATGATCTCCTTATTTATTTATTTTTTAGTACAGTGTAGGCTTTAGGGTAACCAGTTGTTAGTCTGTACAGTCTATGTTCGAAAGAAATGCTTTCAAGATCTTAAAAATTAATGATTACAAAAGTAAGAGCTTCTACTTTCAGAGGCAAAGCATCACATCATCTCTGTCCTGAAGCATCAGCGTGTCTATTTCTCGCCTCAGCAGCCATCTCCATTTCTGTTTACTCAGGAGCATGTAATTGAAAGGCTCCCTGGTTAAGTATCCAGGATGCAGGCCTCAGTCCATTCTTTACTCTGTTCATCAAGGGTGGGAAATGTGACTGATATTTTATTTATTTATAAATATTTATGTGACAGACATTTTATTTGTTAATATTTTTGAATACATATTTATAAAATGTTTATTTTATTTTATAAAGTTTTTTTTGATGTAGGGCATTTTTAAAAGTATTTTTTATCAAATCTATTATAGTAAACTGCTTCTGTTTTATTTGGGCCCGAGACATGTAGCATCTTAGCTGCCCGACCAGGGATGGAACCCACACCCCCTCCACTGGGAGGTGAAATCTTAACCACTGGACCACCAGGGAAGTCCTGATAGATGTTTTAACTAACCCACATTATCTTGAATACAGTAAGTCCCCAACATGTGAACCTTCAAGTTGCAAACTTTCCAAGATGTGAATGTTCGTGTTTGTGTTCAGTCACGTGAGTTCCATGTCTGGCGTCCATTGTCATGTGCGTGCATCCTCTACAAGTGGTTGTACCATTTCACTGCATGGTACTTGTATAGAGTACAATAGTTAAATATCTTTATTTCAAGCTCAGGATGTCCAGAAGCAAGTGTAAAAGCAGCAGTGATGTAACTGGTTAGAAGTGCTTAGAAGCTTAGTAGTGTTAAGCAAGAATGACCATGTTAATTGGGTACCTAGGCTCACTTTGTTGGATCTCTGAACAAATTGGACTTACAAATGTGCCTGGAGGTTGTTCACATGTGGGGGAGTTACTCTTCACCAACGAGAGCCTGTTTCTACAACCATGGTGCTAAGATGCTGCTGATTTCACCAAAGGAATTCCATTTCTGAAATTCTTTATACTCATGAGAAAAGCACAGATAAGGACCAAGAAATGAACACCTGGAATGCAAGTAGCTGCAGTCCCTCTGGTGTGTGGTCTTCCACCCCCTGATCGTGGGGTGTTTATTAGGACAACGGCTGCCCCTTGAGTAAAGCCGAAACCGGCTAACACATTCTTGGGTCTTGTTGTCTATGCTGAAGATTTTAAAGTTAAGTTGTGAATATTTATCTGTGATGGACCTGTGTAAGCCCTTGCACTCAGCTGCTCTCCATCTGTTCCTTTCTATAATATATTCATTCAGATTTGCCTTTGGCCATATGCTTATTCCCCTTTCTAGCTCAGCTCCTGCCCCCCTTCATGCGTGATGACAGTTCCCTCTTTATACATAACTATATGAAAAAGTATGGTTACTTTTTTGAGTGATCATTTAAGTTACTTTATTTACTACTGCCATTGTGCTAAATGAAATGTTTTCACCTGAATGATTTAAAGTTTTGCCAAAAGAGGGACAAAAAATGACAAGTTTCCCCTTGGTGTGAAATGAGTGTCTTCCACTTTTGTCCTTTGGGCCTCTGCTTCCTTTCACCTGTAAAGTGAGGAATTTGGACCAGAATAGCTACTCTTTCCCTGGGAGCTCTGATAATCTGAGATGACTGTCTCAGCAATTACTCCTTAGTCTTGGACTGCAGCTCCCTGTGAGGCAAGTCCATGGAACAGGGCTTGCTGCCTTGGGGTGTGGGTCTTTCTCCTTATGGCGATGAATCAGAGGACTCCAGGCATCAGTGTTTGGTAATCCGGCCAGCTCTGTTCCTGACATGACTAACAGATATGTATGGTGATGGTGCAGAAACTCTGCTATAGCTGAGTCATCCTTTAGACCAGGAAGTACATCATGAGGGGAATCCATGGTAATCAACTGCCTGGCTTTAGTTTTAATGTAGTCATTGATCAAATAAGCATGAGCAGTGTAGCACACCTTCCCATCTTTGCCTTTATATTGAGTTCTGCTCCCTCAGCAGGTAGTATGATTCTTTTCCAAGGCAGTGAAGTTTTGATCCCTGGGTCGGGAAGATCCCTTGGAGAAGGAGATGGCAACCCACTCCAGTATTCTTGCCTGGAAAATTCCATAGATAGAGGAGCCTGGCAGGCTACAGTCCATGGGATCGCAGAGTCAGACACGACAGAACTAAACAACAACAACAAAACGCCCTTTGCCTCTGAATATCCAGTGTTGTCTTTGAAGGAATGATGGGCTGGTGTTGATGTCTGTGTTTAATTTCACTTTAAATATTATTTTATAATAGGCTTTTGTTTCAATGTCCATTTAGTGTTTAGTGGTGGAGTTATTTGTCCTCACAGATAAATTCAGTAGATGGAAACTTGAAAGAAGATTTTATAGATATCAATATTTATTCAATATATGGTGCCCGTTGACTGAATTCAAGGAATGTACAGCTCCCTTGGCTGATATTCTGGTAAAACGACTCCTGTTTGTGGCTTCATTTGTGGCTGTTTCTATCTGTTGTTTTTCCCTCGTCTTCAGTTCTCATGCCTTTGCTCATCTCCAAAAGGGAACGGTTTAGCTCATGAGTTTGCTATCCCCTAGGAAATATGGGGCAAGAAGATCGGCAGAAATTGCTGCTTTTTCAACTCAATTTTTTTCCCCTGGATAGTTTAGTTCAACTCTTTGCTTTTTCTTTCTCTCATTGAGCCATCAGGTCAACCAGAGAAAAAAATCAGGCACACTTACAGTCATATTTTGATTATTCTTAATTAATCAGAGGGCTTCCCTGGTGGTTCAGACAGTAAAGAGTCCATCTGCAATGCAGGAGACCTGGGTTTGATCCCGGGACAGGAAGATCCCCTGGAGGAGGATATGGCTACCCACTTCAGTATTCTTGCCTGGAGAATCCCCATGGACAGAGGGTCCTGACAGGCTACAGTCCACGGGGTTGAAAAGAGTTGGACACGACTAAGTGACTAAGCAATCAGAAGGTAAAAATTTAAGGATAAAATATTATTTTTAATAGTCTTACCAAATGTGATCTATTATTATGTTCAAAGCCAAGCTTTATCTACCTCTAATCCCTAACCTCATCCTTAGGACTAATATATCTTTCTTTGCGTTTTCACACTGACCCTGGAGAAATCTCATGACACCATGATCCTCACTTAAATTCATGTTTGGCCCATTTGTTTCTTTTTTCAAGGTTCACTCCTCCACCTTGTTCTGTGCCCTGGGAGTTGGATGTCTTCACCAGCATACCTTACCTCTAGCTCAAAGCTGGCTTGGCCAGTGGGAGCCTTGGCAGGTATGAGTGGGAAAGGAGACTGAGTCGTGTGTGTTCATCACCCTTCCTGTCTCTTTGTGTGGGCTTATTCTGGACTGTCTTCTACTTTCTCTAAAATGTCCCTCCCCACACAGCCTCTGTGTTTCCAAATTCCAAAGCCACATTGCCCCTCCAGGCTTATGGGTGCTAACAGGGACCGCTGATACCAACTCTGCATTGTCCCTTGGGGTTCACTATCCCCAGCATGCCCCTTTGTGGACAAGACCCTTATGAAAGTTTCCCTGTGGTATTAAGTTGGAATGTGCCATCTGTTTTTATACTGGAGCCCTGGTGGATGGAATAATTCAATGAGTGCTTATATTACTGGTAGGTAGTGTGGTATAATGGTTGTCTTCCTTGGGGCCTCAGACAGAGCTAGGCTTGAACACACCCCCCATCACTTGTTAACTCAGAGAAGAGATTACTTAACCACTCTAAGACTTAGTTTCCTCTAACTTATTTACTTAATTTATTTGGGCTGCGCTGGGTCTTAGTTGTGGCATGTGGGATCTGGTTCCCTGACCAGGGATTGAATCCAGGCCCCCTGCACTGGAAGAGTGGAGTCTTAGCCACTGAACTACCAGGGAAGTCCCAGTTTTCTCTAATTTAAAGTGAGGATAATATTATCTGCATCACAGAATTGTTATGAGAATATGTATGAATACTCAAAAATGTCAACTAATATATAAGTATATGCAGCAACATTAGAGCAATGTATAGTACTATATATTATGCCATAATATATAATAACATGTAATAATGTTTTATGTAATAGCATTATATATAATATTTTGGTTTTCCTTCAATTTATACAGCTTCGTTTCCTCACAGGTGAGGTGTGAACAATTACACATTCGTCATTTTTCGTTCCTCTTCGCCTTATGCTGTTGATCTTTGTGATTCAAGTTATGTGGACTGCCTCTTCCCTTGTGCCCCACGAACTCCAGCTTATCTAAATGGTAGTTTGCTTCCCGCAGAGGGTCCTGACTGCTCTGCTAATCTTCCTTCAAGTCTGTGGAATTTTTCCATGACTTTTCTTCAGAGGTAAGTGCTAAACACAGGGGTCCCTGATGAAGTGCGAGTCTTTTGCTTTTGGGTTAACCCTAAGCACAGGCTGCTTTTCTGCACAGGAGCTAGGCATCGCTGGGTAATCCCATGCTTTAGAGGATAGCCGTTTTTTGTTTCTACCTTCTTTAAGCAATATCTCTAAAATGTTCTGAGAGCACTGGCTAAGCCCAGAGAGGTGGTGCAAGGATTAGCTAATTGATTATTTTAAATGCTTTGAAACTGGCAGAGAGTTTAGCAGGAAGGACAGGCTAAATAATGTTTGCAGCCTTGATGGGAGTACAATAGGCCCTTCCCATTTGTTTTGTTATCTAGTAGAACATGCTGATTGTATAACAGGTCCCATTAAAATGAGTTATATATGTTATTGCATTTAAAAGATGACCTGGGGGGATGCTTTAAGATAAAGAGAAGTGTTCAGGAGGATATACAAACCTTTTGTCAAATGGATTTGCAGTTACTGAAACCACTTGGGTTTTTCTGACTTGAGGGAAGTCCTAGGAGTCACAACCCAGTTGCATTTGTTTTCTCAGGGCTTGTCATGTGTCAGCTCTGAATGGGTCACCATGGTTATGAACCTTGAAGGCCCATACGCTAGAAGAGGAGCCGGTATACACATAGTCAGAACCCTTTGATAGTATGTGATAGGGGCTGAGATGGGTGAATATACAAGGTACAGTGAAAAAAAAATCAAGTGGTAATTAGCTCAACCTGGGGAAAATCAGTGAAGATGCATCATGGAAGAGAAGTTTGAATTGGTCTTTAAGGGTAAGAGAAGTTTGCCAAGGGATAAAGGGATTAAGGACATTTCAGACACAGGGAACAGCATATGAAGAGCCTTTCCTCCTCTCTCCCTGTTTCATTCAAACATCTTTAAGAGTCCCTGGTTCCTCAGTATCCTGCTTTATCTTATTCCTTGCTCATAGTAGATATTCAGTTAATTCTTATAAATGAATAGAATGGGTAGTAGGATTATAGGCAGTGATTTCAGCTTTTATTCATTAGGTTTTTCCTTATTTTCTAAATTTTATAGAACAAATATGTCTTTATTTTGTAATCAGAATATTCTAGAATATTCAGGGAATGGTTATCAGAGTCCATGGCTGCACTGGACTTGGAGATGAATGGAGTCAAAGAGGTCAATGAACTTTTGGCCTTGTTAACCTGGTGGGGCAGAGGCTTGAGATGGTGGGAGGTATCACTGGAAATGAAGCTGAAATGAGAGGTTGGGGCTCAGAACTTTGGACTTTCTGTTGTAGACCATGAGAAACCACTGAGATTTTATTAGGCAGGAAGTCTGTGTTGCATCCTCTGGCGATGCTCTAGAGCATGAACTGGCTGCAGGAGAGATTGGAGAGAAGGGACCAGTTGTGACACTTTTATAATCCAGGTAGAAAAGTACTGAAGCTTCTCGTGTTTGGGGAGTTGGGGAAAAGATAATGCATTTCCTCTTAGACATAAGGGTACATTTGTCGTGTCTGTGTGGTAGTCCGTAGGAAGGCTGGTACGTGTTTGGAACTGCCTGGGGAGAGCAATCAGTGCCTAAAACATGACTGACACCAGAGACCTTGGACAGCATGGTCACAAAAGCAAGAGAAAAATGAAAGCAAATGGTGTTGTGAAAATCATGAGGGGAGAGAAAAGAGAGGTGGTTCTGAAATGAGCAGATTATCTAGTCAGGGAGTAGAGTATTTTCCTTTCTCCAGACATTCTTCTTCTTCCCTGCATTTAGGTTTCTGCTCAAAAGACGTTTTTTCAGAGATGCCTTCCCAGACCACCTAAATAAAACAGCACCCATCATCACTCCCAGCCACCTTCCATGAACACTGTTTCAGAATGCAGCCTTTGTTATTATTCAAGTACAATGAGGATCAGGAAATGAGTGCCACTGAAAAGGTAATTTGTCATCCACAGTTTCCTGAGGCGGGGCGGGGCATGCCATGCCCTGCAAGGCCGCAGAGGGGAAACATTGGGGCCAGTCAGGACTTGGAGGGCAAGTCTTTTTTTTTAAAATTTTATATTGGGGTTTAACTGATTAACAATGTTGTGATAATTTCAGGTGACAGCGAAGGGATTCAGCCATACACATATATGTATCCATTCTCCCCCAAACTCCCGTCCCATCCAGGCTGCCACATAACATTGAACAGAGTTCCATGTGCTATACAGTAGGTCCTTGTTGGTTTTCCACTTTAAATATGTTAGGCAAAAGTCTTTACAGTGGTTTCCATGCAACGGAATAGGTGAGGCAAGATAAGCAGGCTTAGGATTGGCTAGTTTTCTTTTTTTTTTTTTTGGCTCTGATAGGTCTTCGTTGCTGTGTGTGGGCTTTCTCTAACTGCCTCATGTGGCCTTAGTTGTCCCAAGGTATGTGGGATCACAGTCCCCAACCAGGGATCAAACCTGCACCCTCTGCATTGATAGCTCGGAGCCTTAGCCACTGGACCACCTGGGAAGTCCCCTGGGATTGGAGAGTTTGAGTAGCTCCTGTGGACTCTTGGGAAGAAGGACTGTGCTTTATGGCCTGGTACCTGCCCCTGGGTGGTTAGGGCAGGAGCTAGTGACCTGAGTGAAGTGGGTGGGATGGGCTTGGATTGGTTGGTTCGTATAGGAAAGACTTGCTGGAGAGGTGAGTTGTTTACTCTCTCTAGGAGTTACCCTCAAAGAAGAACAGCCCTGGGAGGGCAATGAAAGCCTCAGAATAGAAAGCCATGTTCAATAGGAACACCACTTGACATTATGTTCATGTTTATGTGTTTGCAGGGACGCTCCAGGCCTAGAACTAGGGTGTGGTGAACAAGGCTTTTACCTCAGGCACAAAGTGTAAGGGGGTGGGTGCCAAAAAATTCAGTAATCAAGTTGAATAATATGTTAATATGAAGAAAGTCAAAATGGACACAGAAATATAGCTGATGAATAAAAATACCAAGGTGGTAAATAAAGACAGAATCAGTCGGTGCTAAGTCATGCTGGAGTCTGAAACAAAAGAAAAAGGAATCAGCAATATGGATCCTCTGTTAGATTTTTTAAACTGTTGCATTAAAATTATCCAGCCTTAAAAAGGAAGGTAATTCTGACATACGTTACAACATGAATGAAACTTGAGGTGAAGTCACAGAAAGACATACTGTATGAGTCTCTTGCATAAAACGCTTAGAGCAGTCAAAATCACAGAGACATGAAGTAGAACGATGGCCACCAGGGGCTGGGGGTGAGAGGATTGGGGAGTTAGTGTTTAATGAGTATAGAGCTTCAGTTTGGGAAGATGACTAGAGTTTCAGAGATGGATGCTGGTGATGGCTGTACAATATTATGAATGTCTTTGATGCCACTGAGTCATGCACTTAAAAATGGTTAAGATGGTAGATTTTATGTTACTGTATGTATATTTTGGAGTGTGAGAAAGATAAATCATTATTTGTTTAAGCCATAGTATTCTGTGATTTGCAGCCAAACATATCTTCACTGATACCGTTCTTCTCATTAAACGAACTGGTCCCAAATCAATGATAAGTGGAAAAATCACACTTAATCTGAAGAAGAACAGCCAAACCTCAGCTTCTGATCCCCTCCCACCTTCCCCCTGACTCCCAGCTCCTCCCATAGTGCTCCCCAGGCTGGAGAGGATGGTGAGGTTAGTGCAAAATGTAAGGGTGTGCCAACAAACTCAGTAATCAACATAGGAACTATTTTAATGCAATAGTGATTTTTCACATTTTTTTTTAACCATGGTAAAATCCACATGTTGTTGTTTAGTTGCTAAGTAGTATCCAACTCTTTTGTGACTGCATGGACGGTAGGCCACCAGGCTCCTCTGTCCATGGGATCTTCCAGGCAAGAATACTGGAATGGGTTGCCATTCCTTTCTCTAGGGAATCTTCCTGACCCAGAGATCTGAACCCATGTCTCTTGCATTGCAGGTGGATTCTTTACTGCTGAGCCACCAGGAAAGTTCCAAAATATACACACAGTAATATAAAATCCACCATCGTAACCATTTTTAGTAATCCCTGGTGGCTCAGTGGTAAAGAATCTGCCTGCAGTGCAGGAGACTGGGGTTTGATTCCTGGGCTAGGAAGATCCCCTGGAGAAGGAAATGGCAACCCACTCCAGCATTTCTGCCTGGAGAATCCCATGGACAGAGGAGCCTGGCAGACTACAGTTCATGAGGTCACAAAGAGTCGGACATGACTGAGTGATTAACGTGTGTGTGCGTGCACACACACACTTAACGCACACACAGCTTAAGAAAACAATTCAGAATTTGTGTGCTGCTCTCTATTGCTTCAGTAATTCACTAAAATTAAAATAATACTTAAAACTCAAAGTTTGCTTACATTCTCATAAAGGCATTTCTATGTATATAAAATAAATGTATCTTCTGAGGGTCTGGAAGACGGTTGTGGATGAGGGTGAAATTCATGTTCAGCCTGGATCAGCTGACTTGAGAGTATGATTGCGTGGTTTTGAATGTCCTGGCTTTTCTTGGTTGTGGCACCTGCTTCCACAGATTCTCCCTGGTGTCTGAAAGGAAGCTTCTTCCAGAATCTCTTCAGTATAGTTTAATAATTCTTGGCATAAATGTTTGTTGGATAATCAAAAGCCTGAGCCGCAAGTTTTTCTAATCTTACAGAGGACTCTCAACATTTTTGAAGATCGTCACCGGAGATATTCAAGAATCCCAAATTTGCAAACAACTCTGTAGCATTTAATTCCCCCATAAAATGGATATTTCGCCCACTGGTTGGAGCAGCCACTGAAACAGTGTCTGGATACCCCCTCCTCCCATTTTCATATAGAGCAAACTGTGGACCCTTTCAAGTCCTAGATCCAAGTTCATTTCCAAGTTTAACATTCTACTATTTGTTGTTTGTTTGTTGTTGTTGTTTACTCGCTAAGTCATGTCTGACTCTTTGTGACCCCATGGACTGCAGCATGTCAGGCTTCCCTGTCCTTCACCATCTCCCAGAGCTTGCTCAAACTCATGTCCACTGAGTCGGTAATGCCATCCAACCATCTCATCCTCTGCTGCCCCCTTCTCCTTTTTCTTTCAATCTTTCCCAGCATCAGGGTCTTTTCCAATGAGTTGGTTCTTTGTATCAGGTGGCCAAAGTATTAGAGCTTCAGCTTCAGGAACAACATATCCAGAACTCCCTTTTGGAATCCAAAACAGATCCAAAATCCCCATGGGAATTCAGGCTTCATTCCAGTTCCTCTAAGGAATCTCCAGGGAATTACAAATTATGCTCCAAGTGCAAGATCTCTCATTCAGCCTGCAGAATTTACTCTGATGCTACAGATGGCACCTTGTCCATCTTGAGTCGGCTGCACTGGCCACCGTGGCTGTGTTCCTTTGGCTGTTCATCCTGAGAGTGGCTCCTACATGGCTGATGTCCATCAAAGGCATGGCAGATGCTAGGACCTGTGTTGTTGATACCAGCCGGTACCTGTGCCCAGGATGTCTGGATGCCATGCCTGACGGTGGGGCTCTGCAGTCTGCGCCAGGGATGCTGGCTCCCAGACCACAGAGCTGCCCCTACCCACACCCAGATGCCTTGTCTCAGAGATTATGACTGTGTTGCTTTTCTTCCCCCTAGGTACCCTTCCTTCTTTCCTTAACCAAGCTGGAGTATAAAATAACAGAAACCCTTGTAGCATAGCAGTGTGCAAGAGAAATGGTAAGAAGTGGTCGGTTTAGACAGTGAGAAAGGTCTGGTAGTCTTCATAATTATTGTATTTGTAATATACCAGACTTGAGGAGTGTATTGCTTCTTCACTTTTAAAAGTAATTGTGTTCTATACTGAGGCTAAGTTCTAAAGCCAGCATGTGAAAAAAAGGAAAGTGGACAAAGTCATCCTTGAAATCCCCTTCAGTTGCTCATAGACTGAGTATCCACAGCCATATTTATATGCCACAGTGAAGACTGGCAGGCCATTTTTGATGAACCTAACACAGCTGGTTTCTTCACTGGCTATTGAAACAAACCATTGTTTGTTTGGCTGACTGCTCAAAGTAGTTGACTTGGGTAGAGGGGCCATATTGTATCAGAAATTCAGATCTCTGGCTGGCACAGTGTTGTAAAATCCAGTAAAATGTTTGCACTACGAGAGTCATAAAAACCGAAGCCACCTAAGGGAAGATATGTGTTGCATTCACTCCTTTCACAGAATAACGATGGTAAACCAACATTTATTGGAGATATGCTGCCAGGCACTCTTTAAAAATTTTTTTTATTGGAGTATAGTTGATTTACAATGTTGTGTTTCAGATGTACAGCAGTGTGAATCAGTGATAAATATATCTGCTTTTTCTCAGATTCTTTTCCCATATAGTCTCAAGCACTCTTTTAAGCACTTTAATTGTTATTAACTCATTTAATTCTTACAACAACCCCCAGAAAGTGTTTGTTATTATTATACCCATTTTTTTTTAAAAGCATAACTCCAATACTTTCACTACCTGATGCGAAGAGCTGGCTCATTGGAAAAGACCCTGATGCTGGTAAAGATTGAAGGCAAAAAGAGAAAGGGGCAGCAGAGGATGAGATGGTTGGATGGCATCACCGATTCCACGGACATGAACTTGGGCAAACTCTGGGAGATAGTGGAGGACAGGGTAGCCTGCTGTGCTGCAGTCCACGGGGTTGCAAAGAGTCGGATATGACTTAGCAACTGAACAACATCATAACTGAGGCAGAGGCAGGTCAAGTGACTTGCACGGTTAGAACGTGGCAGGGCTTTAATCTGAACTCCAGCAGTCTGGCTCGAGTGCTCTTGTTCTTACCTGCTTTGCTCCACACTTTCAACCGTTACTCCACTGTTTAAATGTCTTTTTCTCTCCTTCTTTCCACGTGGAATGGAGTGGAATTTACCAACTTAATGTTTTTAACGGTGTGACTCCATTATGCTTTCGTGCTGTGTCAAAAATTCAAATTATACTGAAAGGCATAAATTACAAAGGGGTAATGTCCTACGTTCTTACCTTTAGCTGGAACAAATGTTAATGCTTGTGCATCTACCCCCCACCCCCAGGATTTCTTTTATGCATGCATTCACACACATATTTTGTTTTTGTTTGACGTATACTTCAATTTCCTTTGTCACTTAGCAGTGTCACAGACCTCTTTCTATTAATATGTCAGAATATAGAATTTCACCTCCTCTGTTTTTAAAAGGACTATTTTTAATTGGAGAACAATTTCTTTTTTTGGGGGTGGGGATGGGGGCGGGGAAGGGGATGGGTAAGAACACCATTCCCTTCTCCAGGAGATTCTTCCTGAGCCAGGGATCGAACCCAGATCTCCCGCACTGTAGGTAGAAAGATTTACCGCCTGAGCTACCAGGGAAGTCTCTGGAGAACAATTTCTTTACAATGTGGTGTTGTTTTCTGCTGTACAACAACATGAATCTGCTATAAATAGATGTGTATCCCCTCCCTCTTGAATGTTCCACCCCCAATCCCTCATTCTACCCATCTAGGTCATCACAGAGCAATGAGCTGAGTTCCCTGTGCTACCCAGCTGCTTCCCACCAGCTAGGTATTTTACACATTCACCTCCTTTTCAAGAGCTATTTTAGCAAGTGCAGATTATTCTGCTACACGAGTTAAATCATAATTTAACTTTGCATATTCCCTTACTGATGGATAGTCAGGTTTTAAAAAAATGTTTTTGTCGAGTTTTTATTGTTATCGACTCTGTGGCAGACCGGCTTATTTGTTCTCCTAGTATTTTACAGATTTAGATTTTAGTTTTAAATCTTTAATCCACATGGAGTTTGTTTTGTGTGGGAAGTGAGGTGGGAATTAGAGCCATTTCTTGACTTGCCTCATCCAAATGATTACCCACCTGAAGAGATTCGGCCTCCAGGCACCCCAGTAATCACGTTGCATCTATTAGAGGAATACTTGGGAAATTGTAATAAGGAGAACCTCTGTGGTGGAAAATATTTGATAGTGTGTGTTGGGGAGAGGAAGCAGAAACAGCAGGCTCTGCCAATGTGGACGAGAGGCCTGAGCTCTGTTTTCAGGTTGGAATGCTGCATTTTAATTAGCAATATTACTCCCAAATGTTTAGTTGCAACAGTAGGGGATTAGAGACCCTGCTTGCTCATCATAATTCAGAACCTGCGCATCAGAGTGTCTAATTAGATCTGCTCACTTTTGAAAGGTCAGCCAATAAAATTGTCATGTTGTGTCATTCAAGGTCTAGAAGTTACTCTGCTATAAGCTTGAAGGATTTTTTTTTTAAGTTAAAAATTGCCTATTCTGGTGTCTTTAAGTGAACTTTGCTGGCTGAAGATTTTGGCAGGCCATCATACAAAGGATCTGTGAGGTCTTTCAGCCACTTAGAACAATTCGTGTCCTTTGTAACTTTTTTTGTTATCACTTTGGACACTCTGCTAGAAGGAGCCACTGTATCTTAAGCCGTTGGTTTTATTTTCCTACTCACAAGGAAAACAGCATTCAATTTGGTCTTCATTTTGAATCTTGAACTATGAGTTGAATATCACTTTTAATTAATTTCCATGGGAAAAACAATTCCCCAAAGAGCTGTGCTCCTCTGGAAAAATCATCATCATACAGAAATGAATGGAGCTAGGTTTTCTTAATTTTATTCCTTGGCTATAAGTGAAGGAAGTTAGAGAGCGATCTTAATTCTTTTAAAGCCACTAGAATCTTAATTAGAATTCTGGATGGGGTGGCAAGTTCAGAGGAAAACAAATGTGAATTATGGGCAACTCTTCCGTACGACAGTTGCTGTTGTCTCGCTCGGCTTACTCAGCCACCATGAGAGGGACTGCCTCCTGGGTCCTTTGGGCCTCACACCAGCTTTCTCCATGCTCAGAGCTGTTGGATTTTTAGCCTAAAGGATCTGAGATGAGGGGGAGAGGGTATTCAAAGCTGAAAGTGATCATTACTCCTATTTAAATTATTTTATGGGTTAAATTAGCTTTTGTGGGGGTAGGAAAAAAATCTTATCGCTCCTACTAATATCTTCTAAAGTGTGGATGCTTCGTAATCGAAATGTTGCTCATTGGAGTCCATTCCAGAATGGGAATCTCTGGCAGCAGAACTCAGGGATCTATTTTTAACAAGGCTCTTATGCTATTCATTTGTGCATTAGAGTTTGAGAACATTTGATTTATAACATTACTTCCGTGGGAGAAATGAACTCCTGCTTCCAACCAATTGGCTTCAAAGTGTACCCTCGGAATCTAGCATGTGGGTGTGTTGGGGTTTGCCTGTGTATGAAATCCGTGGTCTGGATGGCAGTCACATTTTAAAAGTGTAAAGCTAACAACTGGTGAGCAGATTATGGCTCTGGGTATTGAGGTTAATTAAATTCTAAGGTATGGAGCTGAGGAATTAAAGCATACAGCTGGAAGGTGAAGCTGCAATAGTAGTTTAAATATCTGTACCCAGATGTCAACTGATTACCTGACACTTGAGCTTTAGATATGATGGCTCAAATCCTTTCCTGCATCCATTTGGAATGTCCAGTGTTCTTTCCAAGATTTCTGCAAATCCTGGAGGACTTACCTTCCCAGGATTACTTTAGGGGGATCACATTTTTTTTTATGCTTTGCATCTTTTGTTCAGTTGTTTGATTGTACTGAGTCTTCGTTGCTTTATGCTGGCCTTCTCTAGTTGTGGTGAGTGGGATCTAGTCTTCGCTTTGGTGCTTGGGCTTCTCACTGAGGTGGCTTCTCTTGTTGCAAAGCACAGGCTCTAGGCACACGGGCTTTAGCGGTTGTGGCATGTGGGCTTAGTAGCTCCGCAGCATGTGAAGTTTTCCCAGACCAGGGATCGAACCCCTGTCCCTCACGTTGGAAGGTGGATTCTTATCCACTGCGCCACCAGGGAAGTCCGCTGTCCATCTTATGATGATTGTTTATCTCTGTCTGGTATAGAAGACTCCTTCTTTTTGATTCCTCCAGCAACAAAGAGTTGTTTCATTTATCAGAATCTTCACAGAAGATGGGGAATGAAAGGGCAAGAGTCATGCTGCCACATCACTCATCACAGATTACAACTTACACTTCTGTATGAAACACCCTTGTTTTTAAACGTATTTTTGACCACACTGTCACGGCGTATGTCTCATTGGCCCAGACACTTCATATTGTGTCCTGGCCTCTCTCCAGATACTTCATATTGTACCCTGGCCTCTCCCTGCCTTGCTGGCTTCTCTGTCTCCTTTGTCTCAGCTAGCTTTCCTGACTTGCTTTCAGAATTCCAAACTCTTCTTACTCTTTTACTCGGAAACCATCAATCCTCTCATTGCCCTGCCCCGCCAACTCCCAAACTCATCCCCAGGCCCACCTTTGCATATCCAACACCAACCAAGCTGCTTGACTGAGCAAAGGGGCCACCCATTCTCTTCTTTAATAGAATGCATCCTCCTTAGAACACAGGTTGGGGATTAAATAGAATTTTCCTAAGATCTATTATGTATTTCTTCTGTGGAAGGATTAGTTCTGTCCAGGCTCTCCTGAATGCTTAAGAGCTGAGAAAGAATCTGTTCATCCTACATCATTAAAGAATCCTTTTTGTTGGGAGAATGGCATCTGGAAAGAGATAAGCAGGATTTTTGTAAGGTTTTAACAGACAGGTGCACATTAGTGCACTCCCATTAGTTACCCTCATCAGTCTTTACAGCGCTTCTGCTAACATGTTTAGGAGTAGAGCATCTCTGTTTGTAGCCAAATAAACACAAACAGAATTGCTTCCCATTTACCAGCAAAAAGAATGCTACTGACGCCAGGTGAGTGGCATCTGTAAGACCGTTCAGAGCATTCTGTGTCATAAATCATATCTTGAGAAGAAAACAACGGAGTTAAATTGTTTTCAGAAGCGTTTGCTTTCTGGCTCTGTTATCTTTTGTGTATCTGAGATCTTTCTGCTTTGCTTGAAATGGAAAGTCATTTCCCAGGCGAGAGATCATTTTATTTAGTGCTCTTATTTTCTTGGTACGGATTCTGAATTTTTTCCTATTAATTTCTATTTTTATGCACAGTGATTCTCAATTGGTGAGAAAATTATGATCTCATAATCTCTTTTCCTTGTACTTGCTGAATGATTAGTCTCATTTGCTGTGTGAGTTCCACTTCATGGTTGTGAAATGACGATTCTCCCTGACTCTGGCTAAGCATGTCGGCTTGATGGCTTTGACCTTTTCCACGAAAACAAGGGAGATGAAAAGATGTGACATGTGTGTAAATTGTCACTCAAATGGGGTTATTTTGGCTAACGGCTTGGAATACATGCTTTGCTAAACTCCCTGAAGGCACCAGTGGAATGTTTTGTGTTTGGGGTTTTCTAAGACATTTGACAGTCTTGTTATTTTTAAGCAGCGAGAAAAATCTTGATTGGCCATTAAATACAAACAATACATTTATATCCTGAATCACAAGCTCTGTGAATAAATGCATTATAGATTCCCAAGAAAAACCCTGTTCTCAAGTGGTGCAGTTAAATTCGCTTCATCTACACTGTGATGGATATTACTTCCACTGCACTTAATTGGGATAACTGACAAATTTAGATTCAGAACATTTCAGTGACTCCAAGGGATGTATAAATATCTCACCAAATCCATTTAAATGGTATTCTGGATTTGGTCAGGGGTCTCACTGTAGTAATTTGCAGGTGTGAACGATATTAACTTATAAATTTCCCATGACTGGTCCTTTGTTGATTTCAGGCTTCCTCCCTGTTCAGTAATGATGGCTCAGCAAGCATATTTTACCTTCCTTCTCTGCAGGCCCTTTATTGCTTTGAGATGTGTCTCTGTGTGTGTGTGGGTGTGTGTGCGTGCGTGCACACGTTTTTAATAGTAATGCACGAGACAGTATTTCCCACGAGAGCATATTCATAAGAGCTTGTGGAACTGTTTCTTACTGGACATATTTCTCTCTTTATTTGTCTGTGCTTTTAGTTAAGGGGATGGAGATGATATTTAACTGGATAAACAGTGACAAAACAATAAGAATTGTGTAGAAGTATATACATGCTCTAATGATCTGGACATATCACACTTGGTTAATGATCCTATGATGGGATTTTTAGTAATGACCATCAGGGTCAGCATAATAACCTTAATGTGTTGCCAGAATGGAGCTGATAAATTTACATATGAGTAGAAATGATTCATTTTGAAGTCTTTTTTCTTTCTCATGACTGAAAATGAGGTTCTCATTCCCTGACACGATCTTTTTGTCATTTGCTCTTTTTTTTTTTTCTATCACTAGAATTAAAAAAAGTACTTATTTGCCTGTTTGGCTGTGCCGGGTCTAGATGCAGCATGTGGGATCCTCGATCTTTGTTGGAGCATGCAAACTTTTAGTTGTGCCATGTGGGATCTAGTTCCCTGACCAGGGATTGAACCCCGGTTCCCTCCATTGGGAACTCAGAGTCTTAGCCAGCAGACCACCTGGGAGGTCCCACTTCAAAATTTTTAAACAGATATGTGACATGATCAGATATGTGTTTAAAAAGTAGCTCTAGTAGCAAAGAGGCTGATAGAATGGAGAGGCATCCACCCATGGGACCCATCCATGCATCATTCACTTGGAAAAGACAGCTATAGCTTGGAGATTTAGGTGAGTCATGTAGGTGAGTTTGCTCAGGAAGGTGTGCAGAACAAAGAGAGAAGAGGGTGATGACCACATCCTGGGGAACACTGACATTTAATTTGGGAGCAAAATGAGAGACGCCAGAAAAAGAGAATGAGAAATGGTAGCAGAATATAAGGAGAAGCAGGAAAGAGCAAGTACTGATGGACCTGTTTGCAGAGCAGCAGTGGAGACGCAGACAAAGTGAAGAGACTTGTGGACACAGCGGGGGAAGGAGAGAATGGGATGAATTGAGAGAATAGCCTGGCAACATAAACATTCCATATGCAAAACAGATAACCTGTGAGAATTTGCTCTGTGAAACAGGGAGCTCAGTCCAGTGCTCTGTGGCAACCTAGAGGGGTGGAAGAGGGAGAGGGATTTAGGAGGGATTGCTGTGGATGTGTGACCAGGTCAACACAATATTGTAGAGCAGTTGTCCTCAATAATTGTATTTTGTTCTGTACTTCTCAATATTGTACAATTATAATCTTTAATAATGAAAAGAACTTATTAATTAAAAAAAAGGCACTGAGTAGATCAATGATGTCAAATAGTACATGGACAGAGACGATGGCATTGAACTGGACACCTGGGCCAGTTTAATTTTTTGATCAAGATGGCTTAAATTTAATTTCATTTGCTGCAAGGAGTTTATCATCTTTTGAGTAACCTTGCAACCTCGTGCTTCTGTGAGATACAGGACATAGTGCAGGAAAGATGCTGTAGCTCTCAAAGGGACATCTCAATCATATTCTGAAGATAACATTTTGACGATTATTGTTGTTTTCAGTTGCTCATTTGTGTCTGACTCTTTGCAGAAAAAGAGTCCCATTTTGAGGATGGGAACGACAATTTTTAAATGTTCTGGATAAGAGGATCTGAGTGTGACTGGAATAAGCAATAGGAAGTCTGACCTAGGTAATGAGGGTCAAGTAAAAACGGTCCCACTGCCATCTTTAATTTTTTTTTTTATTTTGGCTGTGCTGGGTTGTCTTTCTGAGCTTCTCGAGTTGCAGTCTGCAAGCTTAGTCGCCCTGTGGCAGGTGGGATCTTAGTTCCCTGACTAGGGATTGAACCTGTGTCCCCTACCAGGGAAGTCCCCCACTACCATCTTAAATGCAGGTGGGCCTTGAAGACAGACAGTGTCCACACCTATGCGTGCTCTCCTTGGCACTTCATTACACCTCTCCTGGTGGAAAAGGAAGTAGAAGCTGTGCCTCTGGGTCCCAGAGTTAAGTACGCTCAATAATCCAAGTCTCCCACCTTTCACTTTTATGATAGATTGTCCCCTCTTCCTCTCTGGAAGTCTACAACTCTAAAGGGAAAGTGTGTAAGCAAGTTGAGAGAGGATGAACACAAAAAGCCTGGGGTTCGCTGTAGTCAGTCTTAAAATTTCATGACTTGCTGCTGGTGAGAAAGGGTTAATTTGGCAACAAAGCCTTCATGAGGTTATATTCATCTCAGAACCAAGTTGCTGGAATCCAACCCAGCATTGTAATTAACAGATACAGCAGACTCCCTGCCTGGAGCCTTGGAGCAGAGGCTAGATGTTGAATTCAGAGAAGGAAGGCTCATTGACATCTAGTGTCTCTCCCTAGCTGCTACTCTTAATACGTTTTGCTGTCAATTCAGTTATATTTGTGTGTGACAAAGTGACTCTTTAAATGCTTCAAATGATCAGGCCTTTATTTTTGACCTTTCAGGGGAAATATGTAAACAAATAGAACTACAAGATCCAAATGAATGATGGTGTTCAATTGTAAAATTTAATGCAATGAAACTAATGGTTACAGCAACACCGTTATCCAGCTTAAGTAAATCAATAGCTTCCTAGTTGCATCTATAGCTGAGGATCATTGTGACTGTGGCAGATTTTCTGCTGCAAACTTGAACTGCGAAGAATTAATACCAATGACACAGAATCCTGTTGATGCGGCTCTGGTTGCCCAGCTGGAGCAGGGAAGGATGCTCTGGTGCACTTTTTATGGCAAATGCAAATTAGCAGATAGTTGTGGGAATAAAGTTCTCTTCTTGATCTATGGCAGGAGAGAGCTAGTCTGCAAGAGTTCTTTGCAGACTGTAATTAGTTTATTCATTAGGGTTGGGGAATTCAATGACACAGCTGCATGAGGTAGCATGGAAAGCTACCTGAACATATGGCAGAAGGATAATGCAAATATCGTTCTTGAAAGAAAAAGGCGAAGGGTACAACTTTGTGCTTTTATTTTACATCCTGCAGTGATTTTCTGAAGGGAGATGGTGAGTTGATTACACTCCAAACCTTGTAATATACGTTGATTTTGAATTGAGAGGCGTATTTATTTTCCTTGCATGTTACATATAATGCTTCAGTTCAGTTCAGTCGCTCAGTGGTGTCTGACTCTGCAACCCTATGGACTGCAGCATGCCAGGCTTCCCTGTCCATCACCAACTCCTGGAGCTTGCTCAAACTCATGTCCATCGAGTTGGTGACGCCATTCAACCATCTCATGTTATATAAACATATAAATGTATATAACATATCCCCGCACACATCCCTAGGCATCTCGACACATACACAAAAGACTGAATGCTGTTCTTTGGTCTCTAGCAAGAAAGACTAACACTTATATCTATTTATGGTGTTTCAATCTCCCCTTTTGTTTTTGGTGTTACTTATTAGTCTAACAAGGTTTTAACTCTTATTAGAGGTGCATATGTGTGTGTGTGTGTGTGTGTGCATGTGTGTGCACTCAGTTTCTCTGTCCAACTTTTTGCAATGCCATAGACTGTAGCCTGACAGGCTCCTCTTATCTGTGGAATTTTTCAGGCAAGAATACTGGAGTGGCCTCCTCCAGGGGATCTTCCTGACCCAGGGATCGAACCCATGTCTCTTGAGTCTCCTGTTTTGGTAGGCAGGTTCTTAACCACTAGCGTCACCTGGAAAGCCACAGAGGTGAAATAAAACTATTGGTTGTATCCAACTTCTGAAAGACTATGGGTATTCATACCTGTAAAATTCAACCTTGCTTGTGGAATGCAAGCACTTTCATAGCAGAGGTTCTCTTAAATCTGTTTTTTTGTACTCTAAAAACTAATCTGACTTCACATGTAACCATAGTTATGCAAGATTTAAAATCCATATAGTAGTTGACTTAAAGAAAAAAACCAGACCTGAATTCAAGGAGGTTATAGAAAGAATTAAATCTGCATCGTTTATAAGGAAGCCCAATAGGTTGAAAAAAATTAGAGCAAAGCAAAACTCGATTTGAACCATTATACGAAACCATTCTTGTGTCTCTCCTTATAATCTTCATGTGTCACTTGTAAACATTCTCAATGAAAATGTTATTGAAGTCAGAGCATTCAACCAGGGAAACAAGCATGTGTGGAAAAGCAACAGAGCCTGAATACTTTTGTTCTTGGCAATTGATTTAATCTATTTTAATGCCAAAAGCTATTTATTGACTATCATCTGCTCATATGGTTTGTTCTTCTTGTAACTCTCAATCCAAACTCATGGCTAACACAGATGAAACAAGATTCTTCTGCCAAAACTAAGATGGTAAATTAGGAAGGAACTCACAATGCACAGTCAGATGTACTGGTGATTGTTCCTTGGTATCTGATTACAAGGAAGCTTTGCAGCTTATTTTGTGGTTTTCTGTGCTGTATATATTTTCTTAAAATGTGTTTGTGTGTGTTGCTTCTGTAATAATTCAAAGTCTTTCAACTTCAGAAATGTAAATTTACTTCTGGTCAGAACCTGATGTTAGTGGCTGTGGCTCTGAGAGGTGGTTGTGGGAAGCAGATAGTTGTGGGTAAATGGACAGGAAGGGGCCCCCACAGCTGTAAATGGTAGGTCAGGGAGATGGCAGGGAATGAGAGTGAGTCTGGGATCTGAAACTAATATGCCTATCAGAGAAGTGTTAGTCACTCAGTCGTGTCTGACTCTGTGCAACCCCATCTACTGTAGCCCGCCAGACTCCTCTGTCCATGGGATTTTCCAGGCAAGAATACTATAGTATGTTGCCATTTCCTCCTCCAGGGGTTTTTTCCAACCCAGGGATAGAACCTTAATCTCCTAAATTACAGGCAGATTCTTTACTGTCTGAGGCATCAGGGAAGTGATCAGGGCAAACCTAGCAGCAGATCAGTCAAATGATGGGTTGAGTTAAGTGAATATATTAAGAATCAAGTGATGATCAAAAATCAAGGAGTCAGACCAGTACCATAATCCAGGATCTGTTCTGATGGTGGTTGATGAGAGCTGAAACAAAGCCAATCAGGAGTCAGATGGTACAGATCCAGCTGGGGTCAGGAGACCCTCCTAGATGGAGCAGCTTTCTACATCATTCTCTGGAACTTTCATATGTTTAGATAAAATAATTCCTATGACAGGGAGAAACCTACTCCAATGTACGGAGGAAGAGGCAGGTGAAAACACCTGGGTCGGTTAGAGAGAACAGAGCTTGATTCCAGTTGCATTTATAGTCCATGGTGTTAATTAATCCCATGAAGATATTACCATAGAGAATAAAAAGGCAATTTTTTTGATAGTCAATGGATCATTCTGCAATTTTCATTTTTAAAAAAATTTTATTGAAGCATAGTGGGTTTGTAGTGTTTTGTTAGTTTCAGGGGTACAGCGAAGTGATTCAGTTATACATACACACGTATATACATTTTCAGATTCTGTTCCCATATAGGTTATTGCAGAGTATTGAGTGGAATTCCCTGTGCTATACAGTAGGTGCTTGTTATTTATTTTATATATAGTGGTATATACATGGTAGGGCTTCCCGGGTGGCTCAGTGATAAAGAATCCGCCTACCAATACAGGAGACACGGGAGACTTGGCTTTGATCCCTGGGTTGGGAAGACCCACTGGAGGAGGAGACGGCAACCCACTCCAGTATTTTTGTATGGAAAATCCCATGGACATAGGAGCCTGGCGGGTTACAGTCCATAGGGCTTTCAAAGAGTTGGACGCGACTGAGTGGCTAAAGAGCAACCGTGTATATGTGTTAATTCAAAACTCTTAGTTTATCCCTCCGCCGCTATCCCCTTTGGTAACCCTAAGAGAATAATAAGACATTTTTCTGACAGTCAATGAACAGTTCTGCATTTTTTAAAAAGCTTTTTTTCTCTGGAAGTAAGGGGAGAAGCAGCAGAGTTTTGTGTCTGTTTCGATAGCATTAATTTAGCTGGGTTTTTTGTGGGTTTAAAGTCTAGACTGTTTGGATTTTTGCATTTTGGGGGCTGTTCCTCCTCAGAAAATGTGTGTGCTAAGGAGTTTTCTATTGACTGATTCCTAAGTCCTCCATCCTCTACTGGAGGATGTATGTATGAAGAAGAAATAAAATTTACAATCTCTGCCTTTGGGAATTTTGTAGGCTAGATACAATCGGGCCTTCATTTTTACATTCATTCACTCACTGGTACTAGATGCCATGTCTGTAATAATCAATTCGGTAGATAATCCTTGTCTTCAGGGAGGTTATAGTCAAATGAGTTACCTAAGTGATGCAAAACTTCTCTTCTACTTGCCCGTTGCAAATGCCCTACCTCTTTGCTTAAGGCACTTTTTATTTTGCAAATATGGAATAGAATGAAATAAAACAAGTTTTTGTAGTCTTAAAGCTTTATTAATTTTACAAGATGGTTTCAGCACATTTACTAGTGTCTGGTGAAGAATTAGAATAATTAAAATTCAGCTGTACTAATTAAAACAAATGAATAATGTCTTTAATGTTCTTTTCCTCACAATTTTTAATTTCCTTTTTGCTTACTCCTGACTTTGCAGAATTCTGTAATAGTCATTGGGGTTTCTACTGTCATTAGGGAAATTTATGAAGTTATATAGCTCAGGAAGCCTGAAGAAATCCTATAACAGTAATATTTGAATAAATTTAGTTTCCTTTGGGTCAGCTTTTTAAAATCAATAAATTTAAACTGATCAGTATTCTGAAAGTCAAACTTTCATAAGAAATTCTGACTGATGTTTATTATTTTAATGTGCTGGGGTTAAAACTGAGTCCCTGTAGGCTTTCTCAAGTCTCAGGAATTAAAAGCAATATTTGTGACATGAAATCAGCTAAATAAAAACTGCATAGAAAAAAAGAAAATTATACAAAATGCTAATATTGGTTGTTTCTGTGTGCTGAGATAATTTTGTTTTGTGTTTCTGTTTATTTGTTTACATTTTTCTACATTTCTAAGCATATAAGTGACTTAGAAAATTACAATAATAGCAAGTGGGACTGATGCTGAGGCTGAAACTCCAATACTTTGGCTGCCTGAAGTGAAGAACTGACTCATTGGAAAGGACCCTGATGCTAGGAAAGACTGAAGGCAGGAGGAGAAGGGGACGACAGAGGATGAGATGGTTGGATGGCATCACCGACTCCATGGACATGGGTTTGAGTAAGCTCTGGGAGTTGGTGATGGACAGGGAGGCCTGGTGTGCTGCAGTCCTTGGGATCACAAAGAGGTGGACACAGCTGAGTGACTGAACTGAACTGAACTGAAATGCCTTTAATGGGCTTCCCTGGTGACTCAGATGGTAAAGAATCTACCTGCAACACTGGAAACCCAGGTTCAATCCCTGGGTCGGGAAGATTCCCTGAAGAAGGGAATAGCAACTCACTCCAGTATTCTTGCCTAGAGAATTCCATGGACAGAGGAACCTGACAGGCTACAGTCCGTGAGGTCCCAAAGAGTTGGACATGACTGAGCGAGTATCAAATGCTTTTTTAAAAAAATTTTATTAAAAAAAATTTTTTTTTTGACTGAAAAGCACTGATTTTATTTTATTTTTATTTATTTATTTATTTTTTTAATTTTATTTTATTAGTTGGAGGCCAATTACTTCACAACATTTTAGTGGGTTTTGTCATATCTTTTAATGGTTGAGATTTCTGCTGTAGATGGGATTTACCTTTCAAAGGCAGGTGTCAGTTTCCTTTTGAACAATCCTTTCACATTTACAATGGAGGCATCCTTTGGCATATTTTGTTTTATGAATTGATATTTCATTTCTTTCTTCCTTTAGAAAGAAATTTGCCGTTTATTTCTTTAGAACACTAACTCCTCAGGTCGTTCCTGAATTGGTTTGATAATTTGATATTGCCATTGGATAATGGAGCGTTTGGCTCCATGTTTTTAATTTAGTTCACCCTTGAAAATGTAGTGCTTCCTTGTGATTTATTAATAGTGTAATATCAGTAATAATAAGTAATGCTTTTACAAAGTGCTGAATTATGTAAATGGGGGAGTTTTGAGGGAAATAAGATTTCCACCTGTCAATGTATTGGGTTGGCCAAAAACTTAATTTGAGTTTTTCCATTAACATCTTATGAAAACCCTGAATGAACTTTTTGGCCAACCCAATAATTCCTAACTCCTCTCCCTACTCCAAAAATAGTAGGAACTTGGTAAGTGGTTTGAAATGAAATGAGAGAAAGAGTTCACTCCTGACTTCTTGAGTGTGCGATGAAGTTGAAGTCTTGAGTCGTGTACCCAATAAGGATATGGGCTTTTGAATCTGAGAGCTGATTTCAGTTTCTTTCACTAGGTAGCTGTGTGATCTTTGACAAATTATTTTACCTCTCCGAGTTTCCTAATCCGTGAAATATGGAAGGTAATTTTACCTTTCAAAGTGTCTTTGACTAGGTAATGTGCACAAAACGCTTACCATGGCACTTGGCACACATGGCCATTGTTGGAATAGGAGAAAGATACCCATGGGTGGAAAAAGCCTCATATAATAGTCTTGACTACTGAATTTAGGAAAGTCAGCCTTTCTCCAGAATAATAGTCAACTCTGACAGGAAGTTATGAACTTTTGTAATAGAGGATGTATTACAAAGCACTGGTGGGGTTTCGAGTCTTGTTAATGACACCAAGTGGTCTTCGAAGCATGGAGTGAGTACCATTGCCCACACAGCAATTAACTTCATCCTTCATTAGTAATGTGCCTGCAGACATGATTTCTTTTGCTCTATCTTATCTCACTAGGATGCCATCCAAGAGAACACTTAAATAAAAATCCAGTTGTCATGTCTTGCTGTTAGCTGAGCAAATGTAGGGTAAACACCATTAAGGTTAAATGTGTTACACTAACCTCTGTTGAATGAGTAATAAGAAGGCCAAGAATGGCCATCTAAGCTGAGGAACAGCTCATTCTGAATGACAAAATGGAACCTTCTAAGTTTAGACCTGGGTTTAATGAGGGGTTTCAGGCATTCTTACCTGAAAGCACAAGAGAAAAACTGAAGTTGTTCCTTCGTTTGGGGTCTGTTTATTACTTATGCTGCCTGTTCAGGATCACAATCGAGGATTTTTAAAATATTTTTTTCTTCCCCCTTTTCCTCTTTCATTCTCATCAGGAATTATTTACTAAGTCACTTCAGTCGTGTCCGACTCTTTGTGACCCAATGGATCATATAGCCCACTAGGCTCCTCCGTCCATGGGATTCTCCAGGCAAGAGTACTGGAGTGGGTTGCCATGCCCTCCTCCAGAGAAGGAATTATTTACTGAGCATCTACTATGGCCAAAATACTAAGCTAAATTTTGAAAGCCAAAGGTATAACAGAATTGCTGCTCTTTATATCTATTCCAGCAGTTTAGGTGGCTCAGACAGTATAGAATCTGCCTGTAAAAATTCTAGAGACCCAGGTTCAATCCCTCGGTTGGGAAGATCCCCTGGAGAAGGGAATGGCAACCCACTCCAGTATTCTTGCCTGGAAAATTGCATGGACTGAGGAGCCTGTCGGGCTACAGTCCATGGGGTTGCAAAGAGTTGGACACCACTGAGTGACTAACACATAGAGGACAGAATAGTCATCGTAGGAGGTAGGTTTTGATGACGAATGCCAGATAAATTTCTATATAAAAAATTCTGAGTTGGCAGTTTAGTAGAGACAGCCTGTCTTTCCCTCAGACTCTAATAGATCAAAACAGTTTATTTATCTTCAATTTTCCCAAATCAAAGCTGGCACTGCTACCTTAATCTACTTTTTTTTTTTTTATAGGCATTTAAATTCTAAGGTGTCATCTGGAATTTGAGAGCCATGCTCCATTAACACTAATGAGTGACTTTTGGTTAAATCTTCATGGATCAGGCTGAACATTTCCCTGTGGGTATTGGTTCACCTTTCATTTCAGTGGGCATCACACCAGCCTGCACTAAAACTGTTTGCATCATTTAACCTGTAAGGGTGTCCAACACATCTATGATTTATGATTTGGAAAGTATCCAGCTTGGTCCAGATTGTTACTGAAAATTTCCTGATTTCTTCCTTTCTATTCAGGTCAAATAGAGGCCTGTAAATTTACAGGCACTCCTTGTTTCCTGTAGGGCTCAGGTCAAAATACTTTATAAATGGGCTAATATGACTTCTTAAAATGACTGTTCTAACAATAATGGAATCATGTAAATTTACTTCTGAAAGTTGGAGATTCAAGTTAAACATCCGTGACAGACTATATATTTTTGTCTGTATATTTTGAAATAGCCTTCAGATTCACAGCTATGTGGGTGGGCAATTTTTAAAAATTCCTGAACAATGCAAGGAACCTCCAAAAAATCATATTTTTATTTCCTAAATAATTCTGGATAGTGTTTATATTAACTGTATCTACCTTGAGTGCAAACTTGATGTCAGGAAATATTGTTGAGATGTGTAATTCAAGGTGAATAAGAAGGTGTTAGGTTTCCCTGGTGGCTCAGATGGTAAAGTGTCTGCCTGCAGTGTGGGAGACCAGGGTTTGATCCCTGGGTTGGGAAGATCCCTTGGAGAAGGATATGGCAACCCACTCCAGTACTCTTGCCTGGAAAATTCCGTGGATGGAGGAGCCTGGTGGGCTACAGTCCATGGGGTCACCAAGAGTCGGACACAGCTGAGCAACTTCGCTGTCTAAGAAGGCATTAGGTTCTGTGATTTTGTCATGAACCGTAACTTTGAGGCCTCAGTCTCCTACTACTAATGAATTTTCCTCTCATGCTCCAAGATTTTGAAACTTTGAACTGCTGGAGGTCAAGTGTGGATCTTTGTGCCTGTATCTCTGCCCTTTGGTTTGGGGACCTGGTCCTTGCCAGCATTTTCTTAAGAAGTTGAGTCCCTGTTATAGTCTGACTGTTAGATTGGGAGCCAATAATACTTGGCAATTTGTTGTTGTCATAATGATGCCGAGGACTTTCCAGATGGCTTTTCCCTTTCTCTCTAGAAGAACTATGACTTACTTACTCCCTTTGATGGGGTAAGCAAATGTAAGCAGATATTCATCATGACCTTGATCCAGAGCAGGGACAAGACTTGGTTGGTTCATCTCTAGTCTGAGGGTGACATATACAATACCCTGTATTGTATTCCCTAGGACAGGCTCACATGCTTGTCAGAGGTTTGGCTTTCTGATACGGGGATGAGGCTTTAGGAGGATGGGAGTCATGCATATTAGGATTGGGGTGTTGCCAGGATACATTTTAAGGAAAAAAAGAGACAGAAATATCCAATTGAATTTTTGAAATAACTAAACCAGTTGTGAAGGGAACAGGAAGTAGACAGATGAGAATGTTCTGTTTTCTTTGGGCCTGTCTCTGTAGTACTCTCAAAAGTGAAAAGTGAAAGCTAAAGTCATTTCGCTGTGTCTGACTCTTTGCAACGCCACAGACGGAATTCTCTAGGCCAGAATACTGGAGTGGTCTTCCCAACCCAAGGATCGAACTCAGGTCTCCCGCATTACAGGCTGAGCCACAAGGGAAGCCCAAGAATACTAGAGTAGGTAGCCTGTCCCTTCTCCAGAAGAGCTTCCCGACCCAGGAATCAAACCAGAGTCTCTGGCATTGCAGGTGAATTTTTAACCAGCTGAGCTACCAGGGAAGCCTCTGTAGTACTCTCAGGCCAGGCACTTAATGTAAGTTCAGATTAGGAACCAAATGAGACTTTTCTGCTATTAAGTTTAAAGGCAGACAATTTTCTCACATCCAACTTTGTTCCCCATCTTTGTCTATTACACCTCCCACTCAACCTTAAAGAGAAAGAAATGGAATTTTCTATAGAGCTTTATGGTTAATGTTACCTCAGCCGTGTTCTCCTTCAGAATAAGGGCAGCAGTAGTTGGGCAACGTCTCCTGTGGGAGGGATGAAGTTTCCGTGTCAAGCTTCTTTCTGCCTTACAGTTCTCGCGTTTGGGCTGCTCTTTGGCCAAAATCCTTCTCTTCAGCCTTCGCTGAGATCTCTGCCTAGAGAAGCCCCCCTCTTTCATGTTCTCCGTGACCTCTTCCATCTGAGCTGGAGTCTCTCTCACGGTCACTCCGTCTCCTCAGACTCTGCCCGCTGCGTTCCGCTCCACTGCAGCCATCACGCCCACGAGAGAGTGAGCTCTCTGAGGGCAGACACGTCTTACCCTCAGGGTCAGCTCCCTGGTAGAGCTTCAAATATATATAAAGAGATATTTATTTATTTTTTTAACTGGCTGTGGCGGCAAGTCTTAGGTAAGGCACTCAGGATCTTTTGTTGCCACTCATGGGCTTCTCTAGAGTTGTCTCTGGGGGGCTCAGAGTTGTGGTGGGTGGGCTTCGTTGACCCAAGGCATGTGGGATCTTAGTTCCTTGACCAGGGATGGAACCCATGTCTCCTGCCTTGTAAGGTGGATTTGTAACCACTGAACCACCAGGGAAGTCTGTCAGAAAATCTTTATGGAATCAATGTATTCATTTCTCGCCTTAGGCTCTGTGTGTAGCCTCTGAGCCTCTATAAACATGCAGCTCTGCTGGGCCTGTTGCATGATTGTAGATGCCTTGTTCCAAGAAGTGCAGTTTTTTGCATTTCTGAAATCAGGATATGTATCAAAACCAAAGATTAAATAGGTGGTAGTTATCGCCATCAAAGCTGAAAGTAAATTGATATGCATCTTCTAAGTCAGTGTGCCTTAGAATCAAGGACTTTGTGGTAGACAGAATGTACATGCGTGCTAAGTCGCTCGTCGTGTGCAACTCCTTGCGATCCTATGGACTGTAGCTCACCAGGCTCCTCTGTCCATGGGGTCCTCCAGGCAAGAATACTGGAGTGGGTTGTCATGCGCTCCTTCAGGGGATCTTCCCGACCCAGGAATCGAACCCATGTCTCTTAAGTCTCCTGTTTTGGCAGACAGGTTCTTTATCACTAGAGCCACCTAGGAAGCCCCGGTAGACAGAATGCCCCCCACAAAATGTGTCTGTGTTCCTGATACTTGTAAATACATGTCACCTTACATGGCAAAAGGGACTGCAGATGTAATTCAGTTAAGGATTTTAGGATGGCAAGGTTTTCCTGGGCTTTTCAGATCACGTGCTTGTGTGCTTTTTGTGACCCAATGCACTATAGGCTGCAGATTGGCCAATGTAATTGCAAGCATCTTTATAAGAGAGAAGTAGGGAAAAAGTAGAAAAAAAAAAAAAAGAGAAGTAGGACATTCAGAGTCAGAAAGGAAGATTTTGTGATGGAAGCAGAAGTTAGAGTGATACCACAGGACAAGGAAGGCACCCTCTAGAAGCTGGAAATTCAAGGAAATGGAATTCTCCCCTAGAGACTCTGGAAGGATCATTACTCTGCCAGTCATTTTAGACGTCCACCTCCAGAACTATATGATAATAAATTTGTATTGTTTTAAACCATTAAACTTGGTTGATAGGGAACAGCCATATTATTACAAGCAAGAGCATGGATTATGTTCTGGAAATGTAAAGTTTTTATTTAATCTTTCCAACAAAGGGGGGTGAGAGTCAGTGGGTCATGTCCAACATTCCTGCCCCTAGTGGGAGCATTTGGAGGTATGTTTCTGTTTTTGGAGGTATGTTTCATGCAACCCTCCAGGGGATCCCCTTCAAGACTGAGCCCTAATTGCCCTCAGTACTCGTTAGCGACCCTCTTACTGACTTGCCTTGCTACCTTGCCTTCAAGCTTCCTGGGTTACTTCCGAGATAAACCTTTGGCATCCTAATCCTCACCTCAGGTTCTGTTTTTGGATGAGCCGAAACTGGCATGTCACCGTAGGTCGAGACTTGGCCCCGACCATCTTCCCCTCTATCTTCCTCCTTGCTACCCTCTCTCTTACCCACCAACAACCAACTGCAGCAGCCATTATCCAGCATCTAATCTGTTCTGAATTCCTGCCTCCCATAGGATGTTTGCACTTCCTCCAACTGCGTGAGTGCTCCTAAACTGGGTTCATCCTGTAGGGTCCCAGTCAGTGTCCCTTCTTTATGGAGTTTCCCTGGCCCTCCAGACTGTGAGTGTTTCCCCCTAATCCTCCTGCACTTTTCATGGCACTGACTACAGATGAAATGAGTTAATTATTTTATGGGAGGATGATTATCTGTTAGTATCGCATGATGTGGGTGTCAGGTAAGATTTATGGGAAACTCACAGGCAGAAGGGGCAACGTGGTGCATATGCCCCGTCCTCTCAGTGGCTAGCTGAGATGCAGGCTAGGCTAGGCACAGCTGGACAAATCATGGGGAGTGCTGCAAGCGGAGGACCCTGCTGTGTACCATGTATGGATTTATAAGGTAACTGGGAGGAGACAGGGCCAGCTAATGCACACATGATAGTCGAAGTTCCTGCAGAAATATGTACTAGATCTACCTTATTGTGCCAGAGCTTAGCTGGAAGTCTCATCCTAATTTTCTTCCTTCCTCCCTCCCTCTCTCCCTCCCTTCCTTGCTTTCTTTTTCTTTCTTTCTTTATTGTTGAAGTATAGTTGTTTTACAATGTTGCATTAGTTTTAGGTATACAGCAAAGTGATTCATAAATGTATAAATATAAAATCTATTCTACTTTCCCCTTATCAGTTCAGTTCAGTCGCTCAGTCGTGTCTGACTCTTTGCGACCTCATGAACTGCAGCACGCCAGGCCTCCCTGTCCATCAGCAACTCCCAGAGTCCACCCAAACCCATGTCCATTGAGTTGGTGATGCCATCCAACCATCTCATCCTCTGTCGTCCCATTCTCCTCCTGCCCTCAATCTTTCCCAGCATCAGGGTCTTTTCCAATGAGTCAGCTCTTTGCATCAGGTGGCCAAAGGATTGGAGTTTCAGCTTCAGCATCAGTCCTTCCAATGAACACCCAGGACTGATGTCCTTTAGGATGGACTGGTTGGGTCTCCCTACAGTCCAAGGGTCTCTCAAGAGTCTTCTCCAACACCACAGTTCAAAAGCATCAATTCTTCGGTGCTCAGCTTTCTTTAGAGTCCAACTCTCACATCCACACATGACCACTGGAAAAACCATAGCCTTGACTAGATGGACCTTTGTTGGTAAAGTAATGTCTCTGCTTTTTAATATACTGTCTCTTTTTTATATGCTTTTTAAATATGCTTTCCCCTTATAGGTTATTACAGAATGTTGAGTATAGTTCCCTGTGCTATACAGTAGGCCCTTATCATTTATCTGTTTTATATATAGCAATGTACCGACTCGATGGACATGAGTTTGAGTAAGCTCCAGGAGTTGGTGATGGACAGGGAAGCCTGGCATGCTGCAGTCCACGGGGTTGCAGAGTCCGACACAACTGAGCAACTGAACTGACTGACTGAATGTACATATGTTAATTCCACACTCCTAGTTTTACGTTAAGTTTTAAGTGGATAGCCCCAACAGTTGAAAAAAAGGTTGAGTTCAGACTTCCAATATATGTATATGTATTTGTGTTTGTACATGTTTCACTGTCACACTAAATGTCAAATAGTGAAGCTGAATTTCTCTCATCGAGATAAGCATACACAAAATAAAAATAGACAGAAACATAAATGAAATTTTTAAAATAGAAAACTGCAAAATGTCTTTGCATGTCCTAATAGATCATTTCATGTGTTTTCTGAGTGCACACACCACGGGGTGATTACTGAGCTAGAGCAGTGCTTTTCTGAGGGACAGACCCCCTGGGAGCTGATGAACATGCAGACTGTGATTCATCGGGCCTGGGAGGGGCCTGGAATTCTGCATTTCCCAGGTGATGCCAATGGAATTGCTTTGGGAACCACACCTTACGTAGTCAGCATCTTGTTATCCAAAATATTCATAAGCCCCTGAGATTTAGATGCTTGGGTTGGATAGATTGATATGGCATCTTCTGTCATTTTGGAATGATTTGCTCTGTCTCACGTTTTGCTGTTTCCAGGTGGACTCAGTGGGATGTGTATGACCTTCACTGCATCGCTGAATGATTGCCCATCAGAAAAAAACAAAAAGTGAAGGGCAACTCGGCAAGGTAAAAGTTTGTTGACTCTTCATTTCTCTTGGCCTTTAAGATCCAATTATCTGTTTTTCTTCCTCTGAAGGGATAGCAGAAACCCAGTGAGCCCCGTGAGCAGGCTCTGTGCCGGGTGCTTTCCACGTGCTGTTTCATTTCAGATCTGACTCTAATGGCAGAAACCAGTCTGAATACAAAGAGATCTGCTATGCATGCGTGCGTGTGTGTGCGTGTGTGTGTGTGTGTGTGTGTGTGTGTGTGTGTGTGTGTGAAGGGGGAGGGCTCAGCTTTCTCTTCTGACCCCCTCTCTGATCTGTCGTGACGGATGGACCAAACCATTCAAACTCCCTCTGCTCAGGGATGCAGCTGAGGGTTTCCCAGTTAGTGACAGAATCTGAGTGATTTGTAGGCATTTGTGTGCTGATTGTCTTGCCCTCTAGGCATGAACTGTGTTGTATCAGGAGGGCAAGAGGGTTCCAAATAGATTTAATATGCCTTGTATGAGCTTCAACCATCTGCCCGCCAGCTCTCAGTGTGAGCATAATATATGTTTTCAGAATCAAACACAAAGAGTCTGTTTTTTTTCCCCCTCTTCTTTTTCCTTTTTTCAGAGGCTTTTAGTTCAGATCATTTGTCTTTTTCTTTTTTTAGCGGGGGTGGGCTACCACGGTCACCCTTTCTACAATTATGTTGGCTTTCATTTTGTTTTCTGATTCCTCTGGCATATTTAAATAAATGGGTTTCCCTTTCCTGCTTGCCATGTACCCCCAACAGAAACGTATCCTTGGAATTGGTACATATCCATGAAATCTTGTGATGCATCTATGAGGTGGTTGGAATGGAACTGCAGGCATTCCCAGTGAGTACCGATTAGACCCTGGACATCTGAAAATTCTTCCCAGGCTAAATCTGAATGCTGTTCTTCTGAATAATGCAACTTGAACCTCTTCTCTTCTCTCAGTGGAAATCGTGTGACTGTTGATGGGCCTGTTCTAGTAGCTATAACTTGTTATTCAAGTTATTCCAGTATTGAGTATCCTTGCCCTGGAACCCTTGTGTCATTGGGATCTTAAGCTCTGAAAGAGATGAAAGTAAGTTAAGCCAATCATAGAGTTCTTAACTTCAAATGTCACTTAGGTTACAGGAATTTGGCAGAAGATTCAGGAAACTCTTTACATGAAAGTCGGGTGGGAACATGATTAGAACTCTCCTAGCATCACTCAGCAAGCAAGGGCTGGGCAGGGAGGGACTAGTGGGAAGTGAACTTTCAATATTCTCTTGTAAAGGCTCTAGGGCATAGGGGGTCAAAATTCTTCAGTTCTGCTTATTTTTATTTAGTCCGCAAAATTGGCATTGTTTGGTATTAGACAGTGTATGTTTGAAAACTGCTTCCTCTTTAAATGCATTTCACATTCAATTCTCCCTACAGTGGAGGCTAAAAGAGCTCCACCCCTTGTTGCTCTTCTCCTCTAACCTGCATGCCTGGCCAGGCTCCATCTCTTTCTAGCTGTGTGACCTTGGGAAGGTAATACACATCTCCGTGCTGTATTTTTTCTCAGTTGTAAAGTAGGGATTATGATAGAGTTTCATTATGAGCTGAGGAAATGATCAAATATAATAATGTCTAATAGTACATGTAAAGTACTAAGCAAGTGCCTGCCACATAGCACCGTGTTGGCTACTGTTACTGTCATTACCATGGAGATGAAGGATGGAGAAGATTGAAAGCGTGGATTCCCCATTATGACTTGTGCCGTTCAGCTGTGCAAGATGTTGTCTGGACACATCTCTGCCCCTGGAGAACTAAGAAGTCAGGGCTTGATGGCAAGGAGTGAAGGAAATAGAAATAGTATTTTTTTTTTTTTTTTGAAGCTTTGGTTTAAGTGTGTGGCTGCCATAGGTGTGTGGCTGGATGGGAACCGTTCCTTCCTTCCTCTCAGGCAGGATTAGCCTTGCCCTCTCCTCCCTCTTTTAACCCCTAGGTATTTAGACTTGGTCTAAACTAGAGTCATTTTTTGTTTTGTTTGTGATGATGATGGAGCTTTAGGGGGACCTTGTCCAGAACTCGCTGAGTGTCTGATGCAAAGCAGATCTGGGCCTCTGTGGGTAGTTAGAACTAAACAACCTTCAGGGGGATGGCATGCTTTGGGCCAGAGCCCAGAACCTGTCCATTCACTGCCCCAGCTTATCTTTCCTGTGGACTTTTTAAGGACAGCAGTCACACCGATTAGAATGGACCAGTCGAAGGAGGGATGTGAAGCAATGAAATGCAAACAGAGATGGTGTTTGCCTCAAGCGCCTTCTGCTCCTTCCCCCTACCCCATCTTTTGGATCTTTAGCTTTCCGGCTCCCGTGGGATCTCTTCTCACATGTTCAGCTCTGCTTTTTCCTGCTGGTTCCCTGACTCTGCTCCATGGTCTGTGGCCTCTGTGGAGTGATGGTCTTGACTCTGCTGTTCCTTTGCCGGGTCTCAGCCACATTGCTGACTGCTGCTGCCCATTGTTGCACTTGGCTCCAAGGGTTTCATATCGATGCCCCACGTGCTTCCCAAGTGCTGTCTAGCTCTCCACCCTTGAGCTGTGGTACTTCAGGGTATGGCATAGCCTTGATACCACTGAGGGTTTGGTTGTTATGCAGTATTAACTGGTTGGATAGCATCACCAACTCAATGGACATGAACCTGGGCAAACTCCGGGATATAGTGAGGGGTAGGGAGGCCTGGTGTGCTGCAGTCCATGGGGTCTCAAAGAGTCAAACCCGACTGAGCGACTGAACACCAATAACATACAGAATCAGTCCCATCATTGTCATCGGCGCCGACCTTGGCACTCCTACCATGACCGTGATGAACCAGACCCTGTCCCACAAGCACAATGACACTTGTATTGAGCCCCAAACAGGCGACGTATAACTTATTCTCTTAGTCTCTTATCACACCTGTAATGCTGCAACTTTTCCATTTATCTATTTGGCATCTTCAGATTGTATGTTTCTCATGAGTCAAAATACAAGTTCCTTCCAGGGTTGGGTTCAAAGAGGATCGATATCACACTGAATGACTTAACCCCTTACATGGCCCGACTTCCTTTTGTGCTGACCATCAGCCAATTAAATTGGCCTAAATCTTGAATCTTTCCTTTACTAGAGTATGTCTCCTTCCCATCCCAGACAGCCAGAGCAGGACTTTCTTCCAGGGAACCCCTTTACAACTTTTCAAAGAAATAAACCTTGACATCTCTGAAGTACGAGGATGGAAACCCCAAGTTCCTGCATCAGAGGAATAGCTTGGCTGGGATGTGGGAGTGGTATCTAAAGGCTGTGATGCTGAGTCCTTCTCTGTCCCTCCATCTCTTCCCTCCCCTCTTTCTCTCTCCCTCCCTCCCTCCCTCTTCCTTTCTCTCTCGCTTTCTCCCCTTTCTCATTTTTTTTTTTTTCTTTTGTTTTGCACCTAGCTCAAAGTAAAGCTTTTTGGGGCATGATTTAGTGAAGATGTACAGGGGCACTGAGAAAATGACTCATTGCAAAGAGCATGGGCTACCAGGAGATTTAGAATCGGAGTCCCACTCTGCCAGTCTGCTAGCTGTGTAAACTTAGGCAAAAACCTTAACCTCTCTGTGCCTCTCGTTCTGCAAGTTTCTCTTGTTCTCTTGGGGCGGGGGCGGGGAAGGAGGAAGTAGATTGGACTAAATTCTCAAAAACATTCTCTGATGGGAATGGGCCGTTCGCAGTTAGTATTGGAAAAGTCCCAGTGTATATTAGACTTTCCCACCTCCCTTCCTGGTAAGGCAGACAGGGGTGCCCAGACAGAAGCCACACGCTTATGCATTGTACCAAGAAAGAAGTGAGGCAGATACTAAGTTTAAATCAATAGTATTCCTCGAGCACTGAAGATGAAACTGTTTCCCCCAAATTGTTTTGATTGCTGCCAGTAGCTGCTATTTGGTATGAAATCCATTCAGATCATCAAAAACCAAAGGAACATACAGTGCATGAAAAGATTTGGTAATTGGCATCATTGTAACTCTATACAGTGTGTGATCTTAGCTGGGAGGAAGGGAGGGTTGTTAGATAACTTGTAATCTAATTTTCTTTGTTGTAAAATAGAATGTTACCATTGTATTCCTGTGGAATTATAATTATACCATCTCAGCCAAGTAGAGCTGCCTTTCTCAGGAGGTGCTTAAAGAGCTCAATAGACATCCATTCAGCCCTGTAAACATAGTAAAACCTGGCTTGCTTGCATATCTCTCGACTGAAAATTCCTATTAGCCAGCCTCTCCCCTCATCCTTCCTATGGGGATAAATGATTTTCATGCTGGTGAACCCGACATCCCGAGAGACACTGAAGTGCCTTCTGAATCATCAAAGAATTATGAAACCTTCCGCAGAGTTTCAGTGTTAATTGCAATTTATGACAGCCTAATTTTTTGAAAAGTGGTAATTCACGTGTTGCATAAGTGATAATTAGTTGGAATAGTTGATTAATCAGACTGCTCTATTTTCTGACCACGTTGAGGTACAGTATTTACAGTAATGGCAATACTGGCTCTTTCTCAGTGCCACGAGGGAGGCAGGGTAAATGAAAGTAATATTCTCTATTTCATCATCATTATTATTATTTAAAAAATTTATTTATTTTTTTCAGTTGGTGGGAAATTGCTTTACATTTTGTGTTGGTTTCTGCTGTCGAACAACTCAAATCACTCATATAATTAAATATATATATATATTCCTTCTCTCTTGAGCCTCTTTCCCCTCCTCCTATCCCACCCTCTAGGTCATCACAGAGTACCAGGCTGGGCTCCTTGTGTTATGTAGCAAATTCCCACTATCTATTTTACACGATGGTGTATATATGTCAATGTTACTTTCTCTAGTCATCCCACCCTCGCCTTCCCCCTCTGTGTCCTCAAGTCTGTTCTGTACTAGTTTCATCAATACCTTTCTTCTATATTCCATATATATATGTATTAATATTTGGTACTTATTTTTCTCTTACTGACTTACTTCACTCTGTATAAGAGGTTCTGTGTTCATCTACCTCACTAGAACTGACTCAAATTCGCTTTTTATTACTGAGTAATATTCCATTGTATATATACTATCCTTTATCCAGTCATCTGTTGATGGATGTTGAGGTTGCTTCCCTGTCCTGGCTATTGTAAACAGTGCTGCATTAAGCATTGGGATGCATGTGTCTTTTAGAATTGTGATTTTCTCAGTGTATATGCCCAGTGGTGGGATTGCTGGGTTGTATGGTAGATTTACTCCTCGTTTTTTTTAAGGAATCTCCATACTGTTTTCCATAATGGCTGTATCAGTTTACATTTCCGACCAACAACACAGGAGGCTTCCCTTTTCTCCACACCCTCTTCAGTACTTATTGTTTGCACATTTTTTTTGATGATGGCCATTCTGACTAGTGTTGAGGTGATACCTCATGGTCGTTCTGGTTTGCATTTCCCTAACAATGAACATCATTTCATGTATGCATTATTATTTTTTTATTAAGGTATAATTGACATACGATATTATGTTAGTTTCAGATGTGATATGGTCCCTACTTACTGTAGTGTTCTATACTGTCTTATAGTGTTCCACCCTGTTCTATTAAACATACTTATAGAATTTCTTTCTTGCAATAAGAAATTTTAAGATTTACTCTTAGCAACTTTCAAATACACAGTACAGTATTTTTAACACATTACATCCTCATGAGTAATTTACTTTATAGCTGGGAGACTGTACCTTTTGATCTTCTTCACTCATTTCAGACCCCCCCACCCGACCCCTAGTCCCTGCCTCTGGCAACCATCAGTCTGTTCTCTGTATCTATGAACTTGGTTGGTTTTGATTTTGTTTTTAAGGTGTGAGATTGTATGGTACTTTTCTTTCTCTATTGGACTTATTTCACTTAGCATAATGCCCTCAAGGTCCATTCATGTTGTCAAAAATAGCACAATTTTATTCTCTTTATGGATAAATAATATTCCATTATATTTATGTGTGATATTTTCTTTCTTTCATTCATCTGTTGATGGAGACAGTAGTATTCCATATAGCCTGGCAGGTGTACAGTATTACTCATTCTGGGCAAATAGTCATTTTCAGAACTTATTCCTCAATTTCTGCATTAACTTCTAAAATAAATGAGAAAACAGGTAAATTATACAAACATGTTATATTTGCTTTTCATGGCTTTGCAATCCCCAGGGTCGTTGCTGATAACTAGACTATTAGCTCTTAGAGTAAAGGTGAGTAAAATTGAATTTTGTATATTTAGCAGAGCCTCTTCACAAACAGAGGTTTCTTAAGGGGAGTATCAGTGCAGTAGACTTGTGTTAATTGGTCCATTCTAAATGTGTTACAAAAGGGATAAGATCTTAAATCAGTTAAGATTAACTTGATAACTTTTTAAAATGCTCAAGTACCTAATAATGGGATCTTTAAAAAGTATTGGAATTGGGGTTATAGTCAGGTTCACTGCAAAGGAATAGAAAAATTCAGGAATATGTAAGAAGAAATTAAAAAAATCCATTATTCTATCACCCAGAGAGAACTATGATTGCCTTTGGTATATATCCTTCCATTTCCTTCCTATGTATACATGCGAATATTTTACAAAGTTAGCATATACTACATGTACTATATGCTGCCCCCATACAACATTACATAAAGGCCATTTTCTAGGTTAGTAAATATATTCTTTAAAACCATACTTAATGCTGACTGTATTTATGAATTGTAATTTATCAATACAGTCTTCTATCATCAGACTTCAAGTGGTTTACAAATTTTGGCTTTATATTGCTTCAACAAATTATCTTTGCTCATTCATTTGCTGATTCATCCATCCAATCAGTTTTTACTGAGTATGGTGTGCCAGGCTCTGGGTCAGTAATTAAGGACATATCATTAATCATAATCCTCCTAAGAGTTAACATTTATTACCATTTTTAACTATGGACCAGGAACTTTATGAATATCTTAATTATATGAATAGGTATTATCATTCTAATAAGTTAGCATAATAATATTAACTAATTAAATCCTTATGAGGTAGATAAGGAAAACAAATAAGGAAACAGGTTTATCTAACTGAAGTGACTTGGCCCAGATCACTCTAAGTCAGTACTTGCAACAACCAGAATTCAAACCCAGGCAACCTGACTCTAGTCCTGCTCTTATAACCACAGTGGCTACTATGTCAGTAAAAAGCACACTCTCTTGCCCCTATGAAACAATTTTAATTGTAATGCTCTTTGAATCATTTTGTTTTTTTGATTTCTGAATATTTTCTTAGGATAAAGTCTAAAAACAGAAATGCTGAGCCAGGGCTTCCCTGGTGGCTTAGTGATAAAGAATCCAGTTGCCGATGCAGGAGACACAGGGTTTGATCCCTGATCTGGGAAGATCCCACACGCTGAGGAGCAATGAAGCCCATGCACACAGTCATTGAGCCTGTGCTCTAGAGCCTGGGAGCCACAACTACTGACGCCCACGTGGCCTAAAGGGCGTGCTCTGCAATAAGAGAAGCCACTGCAATGAGAGGTCCTTACAGCATGACTAGAGAGTAGCCCCTGCTCACTGCAGCTGGAGAAAGCCCATGCAGAGCAACAAAGGCCCAGCGCAGCCAAAAAGAAATAAATAAAATTATGTAAAAAAATCTAAATTACATTATAAAAAAAGAAATGCTGGGTCAAATGTTATGAATAATCCTAGTGAATAATACTGTGGTCAAGGTCCGAAACAGGGGAGGACCAGGGATGAGAAGACTGTCTCTCTGTGTCTCTATCTATCATCCATCTATCCCTCCACTCATACATCCATCTTGGGTCTCTCCTGTTGCTCTGCCATCAGGGGAGACAGCAGGAAATAGATGTGGTAGTGATTCAGGCCTGGGCAGGCTTGGAGATGGTGTGGGCAATGCTCTTCCCATCAAGGCAGAGTCAGTGGGTGGCTGCCCTCCAGGAATGTTTCTCGTGACACTATATGATGCGGGATGGCAGAGGGGAGGTAGAAGGGATACGAAGAGCTCATCAAAGGAATGAGTCTAGATCACAAGTGTGAGTGTACAGCCCCTTAAGATGACTATCGTTACAAGAAAATGCCTCCACCTCACACCAGTCAGAATGGCCATTATCAAAAAATCTGCAAATAATAAATGCTGGAGAGGATGTGGAGAGAATGCAAATTGTTACAGCCATCATGGAGCACAGGAATGCACTGTTGGTGGGAATACAGCTATCATGGAGAAGAACAGTATGAAGACTTCTTGAAAAACTAGGAATAAATCTAGCATATGATTCAGAAATCCCACCACTGGACATATGCCCTGAGAAATACCATAATTAAAACATGTACCCCAATGTTCATAGCAGCATTATTTACAATAGACAGGACATGGAAGCAACCTAGATGTCCACAGATAGAGGAATGGAATAAGAAGTTGTGATATACACACACACAGACACACACACACATATTCCAATATGACTCAGCCATAAAAAGGAACAAATTTGAGACAACTCTAGGGAAATGGATGAACCTAGAGCCCGTTATACAGAGTGAAGTAAGTCAGAAAGAGAAAAACAAGGATCATATATGTTAATGTATGTGTTAACATATATATGGAATCTAGAAAAATGGTACTGATGAACCTATTTGCAGGGCGGGAATGGGAACTGAGACATAGAGAATGGACTCATGGACACAGCGGGGGAAGGAGAGGATGGGATGAATTGAGAGAGTGGCATTGAAATATATACATTAAAAAGGGGTGGGGGGCTCAAATGGTAAAGAATCTGCCTGCAATGTAGGAGACCCGGGTTTGATCCCTGGGTCAGGAAGATCCCCTCGAGAAGGGAATGCATTGAAATATATACATTACCATGTGTAAAACAGATAGCTAATGGGAAGTTGCTTTATAGCAAAGGTAACTCAGCCTGGTGCTTTGCGACAGCCTAGAGGGGTGGGTTGGGGTGGGAGGTGGGAGGTAAGTTCATGAGGGATGGACATATATATACCTATGACTTATTCATGTTGATGTATGGTGGAAACCAACACAACACTGTAAATTATCCTTCAACTAAAAATAATAAAAAAAAATGCCTCTATTCACTAAAAATCACTAGTTCAGTTAAAGATTTTCTTATTTCAGTTAGTATTTAATATAGCCTTCCTTGTTCCTAAACCATAAATTACTCATATATGGCAAGTGACTGTCTATAAATATTCTTTCTGTTCCTTAAATTCCATATTTTTTCTTAAGTTCTACTCCCCAAATGAACATTATCTGTTCTTTGCCAACTTTCTGTCATGTGGTATCATGTAATAGCAAAAATACAGATCTGACTAGCAGTTGAACTAGGTTTAATTCCTGTCTCTGCCATGAACCTGCTGTGTGGTGTTAGCCAGTCTTTTTAATTCTTGATTTCTTACCTTTAAAGTAATACAGAGTTGTAATGACAATCATATGAAGTGCTATGAGCAGAAAAAAGAAAATAACAGTTAACCTATACTGAGTTCTTATTTTACATATCACAAAGTAAGACACTGTTCTAAGTGTTTAAAATGCATACATGTACGTATTCCTCAGAATAATCACATGGTAAGCTGGATTCCAAATAGCTCTATGGCTTTCACCCCTGGTTTTCCTTCTGTGATTATGTTACATTATGTGGGACTTTGAAGATGTGATTACATTGACTAATCAGGTGACCTTAGGACAGGAAGATGATCTAGGTGGGCCTGGATATTATAATTGTGTGATCACATGAGCCTCTTTAAAGTGAAAAGTCTTCTCTGGCTGTTTGCAGAAAAAGAAGTTAGAGAGCTCTGAAGCCTGAGAAGGACTCAAGACGATTGTTGCTTAGAAGATGGAAGAGGTCACGTGAGAAGGGATCTGGGCAACCTCTCTGAGTGGAGGGTGGGCACCCTGCTGACAACTGACAAGGAAACCAGGACTGAGACCTATAGCTGCAGGGATTAGAGTCTGTCTACCAGTTCGCTTTAAAAAATGATTATTTATTTATTTTTGGTTGCACTGGGTCTTTGTTGCTGCACATTGGTTTTCTCTAGTTGCAGTGAGCAGCTGTGGTTCATGGGCTCCTCATTTTGGTGGCTTCTCTTGCTGTGGAGCACACGGGCTTCAGCAGTTGTGGTGTGTGGGCTCAGTAGTTGCAGCTCGTGGGCTCTAGAGCTCGGGCTTCAGTAGTTGTGGGGCATGAGCTTAGTTGCCCTGTGGCATGTGTAATCACACATGCAGGGATCGAACCCATGTCTCCTGCATTGGCAGGTGGATTCTTAATCACTGGACATCCAAACCCGAATATTTATAGATAGAATACAAAAGATAAAACCAGAGATGTCAAAGAAATTTTGTTTTTGAGGATCTCTTTACTGCAAAAAAAAAAAAAAAACTGATTGAAAAAAGTTTGAGAAGCACTGAGCTGATATATTCAAAGTAATTTACACCTTTCCTTCATATTCTATTCCCTAAATTTACAGTGAGTTTGTTATACCAGCTAGAATTCTGGAATGAGAATCAGGAAATGGACCCAGCTATTCGTCACCATCCATCCAACCACCCATCTTCTACTCATGGTGTCCAACAAGCATTTGTAGGGTGCTCCTAAGACAATGTGTTTCCTTGCATTTAAAACTAACTAGGTGACGCGGCAAACCTTTCTCTGTTACCAACGGGATGCTTTTACAGTTCTTGTATGTGTTGACCTCTGGGTTTGACAAGGTAGGGCAGTGTTTCTCCAAGTCCAGCCTGGGTATCTACCACCTGCAGCAGAATCTCCTGGATGCTTAATTAAAAAGTAGACCCTGAGGCTGCCCCAAACCTTCTGAATCAGAAACACTGGAGGTTGGAGTCCAGTACTTCTGGTTTTAAACAAGCTCTCTGAGTTATTCTCATGTATACTTCAAGTTTGAGATGTATAGCTATGTTGTTGTTGTTCAGTCGGCAAGTCCTGCAGACTCTTTGCAACCCCTTGGACTGGAGCTCGCCAGGCTTCCTTGTCCCTCACCATCTCCCAGTTTGTCCAAGTTCATGTTCATTGAATCTGTGATGCAATCCAACCATCTTATCTCTGTTGCCCTATTCTCCTTCTGCCTTCAATCTTTCCCAGCATCAGGGTCTTTTCTGGCTGCAAAATAAATATGTAAGGTAGGTTGCCGCGTCCTAAAATTATCTCCCTTATTAGAAGACAAGCCTTACAGGTTTGGAAAGAAAACAGGACCATACCTGTGTGCATCAACCTCCTGGCCATGTTCATCCGTCCCCGCCCCACCCCCACCCCAGCCAAGGTTGTGATTATGGAGCATATTTGTGCCCAGACAGCTCCCTATCTATGCCCTGTACCTGCAGTCACCTTTCCCCTTCTGGGCCAGTGCCTGTCCCATGCATGATGAGGGGTTACAGGGAGAACGTGAGCGGGAGTCCCCCTCGCAGGCTTAGGGAGCCTTTTCCCTTCCCCGAGGGAGGGTGGGGCCGGCGCCAGCCGCCGGGGGAGCCCCTGCGGGCAGCGCGCGCCTGGCAGCCGTCACCAGGCGGGTCAGCCGCGGCCGGAGGCAGCCCTTCCCACCTCCCTCGGCGCGGAGAGGGGAAACCGCAGAAGTGGGTCACCCCGGCCGGCCCCGTCCGCCCACCCTCCCCGGCCTCGCCTCCCGCTCCCCCGCCGAGCTTCAGGCCTGGGCCACGGCCGAAGCGGTGTGGCTGGAGCGGCGGCGCCCGGGCCGGGCCTCCGGTGCCCGCGCCTCGGCGCTCTGCCCGCCAGTGCCCTTGCCCGCGCGCGGCGCCCGTCCTGCGGCGCGTTGGCCCTCCCGCCCCGCCCTCGGCGGGGCCCTTCCCGGTACTCGGGCGAGAGTGACATTCAGCGGGAAAGGCTAGCGCAGACGGCGGCGCCCCGCTCCCGGGCGGACCCGGCCGCGCGCACTCGCACCCCGCACGCCGGGCGGCGGTGGCGGCCGGGCGGCAGGCGCGCTCCCCCCGGGCCCGGCCCCGCCGCGGGCCGCCCCCAGCCCCGGGCGGCGCTGGCCGGCCGGCTGCGGGCGAGACCCAGGCGCTCGGGCCCCCGCGCCGCGGGAGGACGGATCCGGCGCCTCGGGAGAGCCCCTGCCTCATATGGCAAAGTTTCTAGCCAAGCTCCTGGGCTGCACGTTGCCGAGCAAGGGCGCCTCTCCCATGTTTGAGGTAGGTGGAGGGCGTGTCCCCGCGGCGCGGCCGTCGGCGCGGGCGGCGACCCCCGGCGGGGGCCTGGACCGCCTCTCTTGCTGGTTTCCACCTGCAGGTCTGGGGTGGGGCGCGAGGATGGCCGGGGGTGGGGGTCGGGGGGGGACCGGACCCCAGGGAGCCTGAAATCTAGCTCCTCCGGACCTCGGTGAAAATTTTGTTTTCCTTCCCTAGTAGGCAAACACGTTTTCTGTTAATCGAGTTTTACGAGTTGCTCCTTCCCTAAAAGGCCAGGAACGTGTGAAAATGAGCGGGTACCCTGTAGTCCCTCTCTGCTGCCTACTTTGTTTCTTGCCGTTTCGTTTTCATCTGAAAAAACCTCAAACCCCAAACCAAAACAAACCGGGACGTGCGGTCTTCGGGTCGGGAGGTTTCCACCTTGCCGCCCTCCTGCGCTCCCCTCCCCCAGCCTCCCGCACAGCGCCAACTCCATTGAAGTTAACTCCTTTCTTCTTTCGGGAGTAAGATCGCTTGGGGATGACAAGGGTTAAAAATGGGATTGGCCACCTCGGGTGAACGAATCGCAGTGCTGAAGGCAGGTACATCGAATTGCTCCCACCTGTCTGAGGCGGCAGTGATGCTGCGGTGAACATCTCTGCAAGGAGGCGTGTAAGAGGAGGGTGGCTGGCTTCTCCTGGGGTGAAGGATGGCACCGACGGTTTTACAGGAATCCCATGGGGGCCACTCAGTAGGGACAGCGTCACCCTGTGCACAACTCCCCCAGCCCCACCTCTGGAACCCGTGTGTCCTTTGTCTGCTCCACCTGCTGACTGCCTGACTGCCAGGCCTGGACCAGAGGACCGTGGCCGCGGCCGTGGCCAGGTTAACCTGCACTGCGGTGCGTGCCTGTGCGGTTCTCCTCCCTGAGTCCTAGGCCCCTGCCAGCCTCAGGCTGCCTCTGGAGTACCTCAGTCCTCAGTTTCCTGACTGGTCAGAGAGAAGCTGAATTTGGTCTCCCCTCTCAGGATGCAGGAATCATCCTTCAATAAGCCACCTCTTCAGGATTCCGACTCTTGAGTCTCCTCCCTGACTGCCGCTGAGTCTTTCTCATCTCGGACAGTTGTAGGTCTTCTTACCTTCTGAGGCCCTGTGGTCCCATCCCTTTGAATTTGGAGCTCAGGCTGATGAACCCAGAATCTCTGCTGCGTGACAAAACCGTCTTGAAGCAGGGAGATCCCGACCGTAGGGAAGAGAGGAGCTGAGAAAATATGGGCAGACAGGGAGAAACCAGACTGAAATGCCTGGGTGCATGGTAGCCTGAAATCTAAGATGTAATGAAGAGGCTGGAAAAGTCAAGTCGTCCAGGCCTGCAGTTAACATGAACTGTCTCCTTTGGCACGCAGCGTCTCTGCCCATTTGCTTCTCTGTAAGGGCTTTCCATGTGGCACTAGTGAAGAACCCGCCTGCCAATGCAGGAGATGTAAGAGATGTGGGTTCAATTCCTGGGTCGGGAAGATCCTCTGGAGGAGAAAATAGCAACCCACTCCGGTATTCTTGCCTAGAGAATCCCAGGCACAGAGGAGCCTGGTGGGCTACAGTCTGTGAGGTCACAAAGAATCGGATATGACTGAAGCAACTTAGCATGTTAGCATGACCTAAAGGTTGGGCATCATTTGAGGGTGGTTCTGGACACCCGAGGTGCTTCTTGAAAATGGCTTTTCTCTTTGGCTTTCTCTTCACTTGTGTTTGGATTTTTGTTCTGAAATTACCAGAATCCATGCCAAGCAATTTCAGTTGTGCATGCTGCCTTTTAATGGTATATTCCTGCCTGTTTTATCTTCAACCGAATAGATGCCCCACCTTAACTTCTTAAAATAATTGCCTCTCAATCATGGCTGGGAGGAGGGGGTCTCAGAAACTAGTCAGAGACCTATATATTTATTTTCAACAATTTTATTTATTTTTGGCTGTGCTAGGTCTTCGTTGCTGTTGGGGCTTTTTCTCTGGTTGCAGTGAATGGAGGCTACTCCCTCGTTGTGGTGCGTGGGCTTCTTATTGTGGTGGCTTCTCTTGTTGGAGGGCATAGGCTCTAAGTGTTCGGGCTTCAGTAGTTGCACACGAGGGCTCGGTAGTTGCGGCTCAGGGGCTCAAGAGCACAGGCTTGGTTGCTCTGTGACACGTGGGATCTTCCCGGATCAGGGATCAAACCCGCGTCTCCTGTCTTGGCAGGTGGATTTTTTGCCCCTGAGCTGCCAGGGAAGCCCCTAGAGACCTATTGAGACAGTTAAGAAAATGAGTGGCTGTTTGTTCTTTGAAGAACTCTAGGGAGCGGGAATTCCCTCAGTCCTTGCCGTCTCCTTGTGTCTTGCTCTGGGTTATTTTTAAGCACCCAGAGGCAGGAGCTGCCGTGGCATCTGCTCTCTTCCTTTCTACAGCCGATGGATGCAGCGTTGGCTGAATCAACCCCCGACACTTCACCCAGGTGTCACTTTTAATCAGTGCTGCTGGAACAGTTAAGTGATCATCCGTTTCCTCCCTGTTGGGGAAAATCTGTGCCCTCAGACAGATGAATAACTGAGTCAGGGATGTGTTTCAAGGATGCTTTCTTCTCAGGCAGCAACCCCTTCAACGCGCTCAGTCATAAACCAAGAGGCAGTTGTTGAGAGCTCTTGACGTCTGGGAGGGAGAGAAGTGTTGTAAGAAAGAGATTCTTAAATCTTTCTAAATATTCCTTTTCTAAAAGTGGAAGGCGTGCTAGGATCTGAGAACATTTTAGGCAGCTTTTCATTTCCACCACACACTCTCTTCCTAACTGTGGAGGTTACCTTCAGTTTCAGGGAAATCAAGAGCAGAGATGGGTGTTTACATGATGCATGGCCTTCGGTTTCATTTTGGTTTGGAGCTGACCAGGAATTTATTTGCTTCGTGTGTGTGTGTGTGTGTGTGTGTGTGTGTGTGTGTGTGTGAGTGCTAAGTCATGTCTGGTTCTTTGAGTCCCCATAGACTGTAGCCCTCCAGGCTCCTCTGTCCATGGATTCTCCAGGCAAGAATACTGGAGTGGGTTGCCATTCCCTTCTCCAGGGAATCTTCCTGACCCAGGGATTGAACCCAGGTCTCCTACATTGCAGGTGTATTCTTTACCATCTGAGCGACAGGGGAAGCCCTAGCTGCTTCCTACGCAGGCCAAATAGGTTTACGCAGAAGAAATTCTACCTGAAAGAACCCTGAGTCCCGACAGGACCTCTCGTGTGCTTGCCGTTGTCTGACCAAGGAGGACGGGTGCCAGACTGTGGAGGACACGGGAGCCAGAAGTCACTGTGGTTGCAAAACAATGCCAGTGCGTGTCCGGCTGCATCATCTTCAGAGGCTAAGGACAGATGGTGTGCGTTTGAAACAGAATGTCTTCGTGATCATTTTGTTTCATCTTTTTCTTAGTATTTCAGTTAACAAGCCAAGTCTTTGAGAAACGGCTTTAAAATTTCAAGGAAAAAAGAAAGTAAAGGACCATAAGTTCACTCCAGCCACGGTGGCACCGTGAGCATGGGGTTAGATGTTTGGAATGCGGTTTGCAGTACATGAAGGCAGAGGTCCTGCAAAAAGAGTGGGCTTCCTGAGCGTTCTGATATCTAAGCCCACGGGTACGTGGTTTCAGACCCAGCAGGTTCTACTTCTCTGTGTCCTGTGGGCTTGGATGGCTGGATGTCGGGTCCTGCCATCAGTTTCTTCCCCTTTAAGCTCTGACATATTAAGAACCTGTCCCCACCTCCACCCACAGTAGTGCTTTGCGCCTCAGGGCTGGTCAGTGATGAGGTCTGGCTCCAGGATAGGAAGTGGCAGGAGAATCATGTAGGCAGAGGCGAATGCCTTTTCTCCTCCCAGAGCCCTCTATCTTCAGTCTGCAAAGCTGCATCTCTCATCCTGCCACCCTCCATCGTGTGACCTCGCAGGGCACCTTTCAGAGACCACATTCATTGGGCAGAACACATCTGGCTCTACAGAAAAGGGCTGTCCATTCCCCACCACTCTCATGGATGTCCTCTAGAACTGTCACACCTCATGTGCATTCTACTTATCTCCACGTTCTGTTTTCTGTCTCCCCCAGTATTACTGCCTCACTGCAACTATTGTTCAGTTACTGTTGTGTCCAACTCGTTCTGACCCCATGGACTGCAGCATGCCAGGCTTCCCTGTCCATCACCAACTCCCAGAACTTGCCCAAACTCATGTCCATCAGGTTGGTGACGCCATCCAACCATCTCATCCTCTGTTGCCCCCTTCTCCTCCTGCCCTCAATCTTTCCCAGCATCAGGGTCTTTCCCAATGAGTTGGCTCTTGGCATCAGGTGACCAGAGTATTAGAGTTTCAACTTTAGCATCAGTGCTTGCGGTGAATATTCGGGGTTGACTTTCTTTAGGATTGACTGGTTTGATTTCCTTGCAGTCCAAGGGACTCTCAAGAGTCTTCTCCAGCATCACAAACCACCTCCTTTATGGTCCAACTTTCGCATCTGTACACAACTGTAACTATAGTTTCATTTAAATTTATGTGTAACACAAAATAGCTATTGCCTACTCTGGGCCAGGCATTGTTCTAAGGGCATAGTATACATGATACCAGCTAGCCTCTCAATGGCTTCACAATTTTGGTGTTAGCAACCAGGAAAATTGAGTTTTAGAGAGTTTATTTGCTTAAGACCATCCTATTAATGTGTGTTACAGTGAGGATCTCAAGGTTCACCTCCCTCCCTCAACTATAGTTACTTGGTATTTAGTTTTTTGCTTTGTTTTACTTTTTGTTTTCTACCTCAGCTTCATTTCTAAATATACTCTTTGTCTTTGGAAGTAGAAAAGGCAAACCCCATTCTCTCACATTCTTTCTCTCACTGTATTACCGTTGGGATGGCATGAGTATCTTACTTCTGGAAATGGTCAACCCAAGGTTGATTGAACTCAGAGGAATTGTTAAAGGGAAGATTCAAGTTCCATGTCTGTGACCCTTTACAAATAACCTCCATTTGGAGGTGGGGTGGGATGTTTCCTGTGTGTCGTCCTGTCTTATTTCCATGTAACGTTATGAGAGAATTGATGTTGTCTTCCCTGTTTCAGAAGTGAGGACCCCAGAGTCATTACACGAGTTGTCCAAGGTCACAAACCCACTCCAGGTCTAATCTGGGAGGTACATGCGGGATTCCAATTCCACATGCTTTGCCAGCCAGCTGCGCTGAGTTATCTACATCTTTTCCTGGCCTCTGATCTCTGTCTTACCCACTTGGTCTCTTGCACTGTTGCCAAAGTCATTTTCCTTAATAGCCCACCTGAGCACAGTGCTCATTTATATACCCCCAGTTTTTGGTGATTCACCACTGCACACAGATTTAGTGGGATATGTAGTTCCCCTCAACGGTGTGTTCCTACCTAATTTTCATATTCAGTCTTATCTTCTTCCTGTTATCCTTCCAGTGTTCTTGCGACTTTTTAGTCTCTTCCCATTTCTTAACCATATCCTCTCACCTCCAAGCTCTTCCTCTGCCTGGAATATTCTCCTACTAACATTCTCTTCTTAGCTCAAATCTCATCTCCAGATCCACTTGCTGGACAACATCCAACCCTCTCCATGGGTCCACTGAATGTTATTTATGTTTGTTCCTCTGTAAGACCTTGAACAAATTTCTCTTGTAGCTCCTCTACGTTTCACTTTTCTAGCTTCAGTGGGAATAATAGCACTGCTGATTGCAGGGTGGTGAAGGTCAAATGAGTTAGTGACTGGAAAAGTATTGCATTGACAAAAAGTTTTGTTTGGGTTTTTCCATTAGATGGTATGGAAAACCCAAATGAACTTTTTTGGCCAACCCAGTACTTAGACTAGTGCTCAGTACATGGTCATTACTGAGATTCTAGTCTGTGTGTCTCTGACCTCGTCAACCTTTACAACCAAGTCTTTTTTCCTTCCACAAGACCTAACAGAGGATTTTGCACCTAGCTTTGCATCAAATAAATGTCTGATGCGTTCAACCTTGAAGATTAATGGTTTTCTTTGCCATTAAATTATTTGTTTATCTGAAATTCAAATTTAACCAGCATCCTGTGTTTTTATTTGCTAAATCTGGCAACCTTGCTTCCCTTCTTCCTCTTCCCCTCAGAATCCAGCTCCTAGAGTCCAATCCCACTCAACCATGGGAAGCTTTTCCCCATCCTTCCCTCTTTAAAGCCCCTTCTGTGTCAGAGGTCCTGTTCCAGGCCAACAATGTCACCTGTAGGGAATTCTAGCCAGGCAGCTGTCTGTCCCCACTGCCTCACTAGTATGGAAATGCTGGAGCGAGCAGGCTTTCCACTGCAAGTTCCAGGGCTGTGACTGAGAGCGGTGTATTCCTAGCATTCTGTGTGTTCATTCTTCATGTGTTCACCAGTTCAGTCACTCATTCATTCATTTAGCAAATGTTGTGCGATGCCAGCTTTGTGCTGGATGCCCTGTGGAAGCCTTGCTAAGAGACATTCAAACTGTTTTGACTGCGAGTCACTGTCAGAAATATATTTTACATAACAATCCTGAAGGCACATAGCTATTTATACCTGTAACACTGAAGTTAAGTTTCAAAAATAATACTTCTCCTTACACCTGGGATGTACTTGATCTTTGCAATTTTATTCTTTCCTTTCCTTTCCATTTATTACTTTCTATTAAGAATTAAACTGGGAAGAACTCATTGAATCGATTTCATGATTTGTGACTCATAATTTGAAAAGCACTGCTATGTAGGATGGCAAGATTCTATTTTTACAGAGCAGTTTGTATTACTTCATTATCCCAGTACTCTACTTACACCTTATTATACTATACGTTAGATTTTTGGGGCCTCTCTTGGGAAACCGTTCACCATGCATAACTATTTTCAGGGGGAGGTGCATATTTTCAGAGTTTCAAACAACTAACTTACCAAATGACTTTTGATGAATATCCTGCCTCTAAACTGGGTAAAAGGTTAACATGTTACCTGATAATATTTTATGACACAGTTTTTAATTTTGAACACTGTACTCAAATTTCAATTTCTTTCTCTTTTTGCATTCACTAATAACAAATGCGCTCCATTGGTTGGATGGCCTCCCCAGGCTATATTTAATGGATCTTTCTGACTATATATTTTAATTGACTCCATCCCTTCTCCCTTGAAGAAAGTTGTACTTTGAAGCAGTGTTTTTCCCCTTCTAATTTGCCTGGGGAAGATCTTGATTTTATCCACTACAGTGAGCTCCTTTGTCTGCATAAATGAATCTTGCATACTCTCATCCACTTGGTCCTTCTGACCGCTTCAAGCATCTAAAGGAAGAACCATGTGGTCTGGCTGTTTTGAAAGCAGATAACTTGGATGAGTGTGGCTATTGCTTCAGTGATTGGATGTTGGTAGATGATCATAAAGGAGAAGTTTACTTTGAGAATAATAGCTCCCATTGCCACAGCTGGGCTTTCTATAAGGGTCATTTGAATTTTAAGCTAATGGATACTGAGTTTGTCTTGTAAATTCCCCATTCGGTTGGTTTGAAGGCCAATTGGATGGCTCTGCCACATCTGAGCCATTGTATACACACAGGCAACTCTACTTACCTTTTGTGTTGGCTGCTTTTAAACTCCGCATGTGGTCCTAAATGCTCGCGTTTCAGTTATAGGAATATGTGGTCCCATTATGATTACATCTGTCTAATGGATTCTTGCTGAGAAACCGTTACATGATTTCCCCCCTTTTTTTGTATTTTGATAAGGAAACGCTAGTGTTTCACATCTGTCAAATCGCCAGTGCTGGCTGCATGTCATGGGGAGCATGGATGGGAGCTTAACTCTTTGATTTTTTTTCTTTTTGCTTAGGTCTTTTCAATTCGTAATGACCTTCTTGTGTATTATGAATTTCTACTTTGTGAATCTTTGAAAAGACACAATAGATCTAATGGTGATGTTTATATTAGGAAAGTTCTGCCTACTTAGATTTGCCTATTGAAGTGGCCAGTAAATAAAAACACAACTTTAATTTGAATTTTGTGATGAGTAAGGACTGTGCTTCCCACTCTTAGAGAGTCTTAAATGTACTCTAGGTCTATTTCTCCAAATATCTACAATATATTAACAGTATTCTAACGTCCCTTTCAAAGTTTGCATTTTCAAGCCGAAATCATCATTCTCTCTGCTCCCCACCTGAAACCCACTTTTACTTTCCAACACCATCATCAGCCCAAAGCTCCCCGTGTCTTCTTTTCTCCTAGAGTAGCACTTTGGTGCCAGCTTTGCTTACTCTCTTCTCTTCTTTCTTCATGAACACTGTCAGTGATTCTTGCAGATTTTGTCTTGGAGTTTGTACCATTCTTTTTATTGCTTCTAGTCATCATCTACTGATCTGACAAATATTTATTGAGTATATGCTATGACCGAGGACTAGTGGGGTCTGTAGGGGTTTTCATGGTAAGCTGCTAATTGATTTGCCCCCTGATGTCTCCCTCCTCTCCCCTTTTCCTGAATATGCTGCTGGGACACCACAGTGCCTTTTCATTATCACTTCCCTACAGATGAGTCTGTATGACTTTCTATTCTCAAAGGGTCAAGTCTTTAAATTCCACCTAGGTTATTCGTAAGGTATTCAGTTAAGTGTCTCACTCTGCATACCCAACTTTACTGCTTGTCATTGATTTCCTTCAGGGATCCTCACCTGTTAGATACAAATTCTTGCCCTGCGTATTTGTTTATGCTCTTTGTTTATCCTGCAATATGATGACCTATCCTCATTCTTCCCATTCATCCTGCCTAAACGCTATCTAATCTTCAGAGCCATAATAAAGACCCAGTTGTTTATGAAGGCTTACCCAAATAAAGCAAAGAGGTTAAGAGTACATGTGCTCATAAATCAAACACTTGGCTTCCAATCCTGGCTCCCTTACTTCTTAACTATGAGACTAAAGAACAACAGCCACAGTCTAATATTTTAATCCCAAACTCCTAATATATCCCTCCACTCCTTTCCCCTTGGTAATCATTAGTTTGGTTTCTAAGTTCATGAATCTGTTTCGATTTTGTAAATTAATTCACTTGTAGCATTATTTTGGATTCCACATATATGCAGTATCTTATGATATTTGTCTTTCTCTATCTGACCTACTTCACTTAGTATGATAATCTCTAGGTCCAGCTGTTTTGTTATAAATGACATTTTCATTCTTTTTTTATGACTGAGTAATATTTCATTGTGTATGTGACCCTAATTAAGTAAATTACTTCCTTGTGTCTCACGTTTATTTCCTGTAAAATTAAAATAATAATAGTGGCTATCTTATTGCATTGTTATGAGAGTTATATAATTCAAATAAAATACTTAGCATCGTATCTATGATAGTACTTACTATGACATGTATTTTCACCTTGATCTCCATACCCTGAGTATCCCCTCTTCTTTGACTAATCTTACAAATAATATCTTATTGTTGTTGCTGTTGTTCAGTTGCTGAGTCGTGTCTGACTTTTTGCAACCCCCTGGACTGTAGCACGCCAGGCTTCCCCTTCCTTCACTGTCTCTCAGAGTTTGCTTAAACTCGTATCCATGGAGTGGGTGATGCCATCCAACTGTCTCATCCTCTCTTGTCCCCTTCTCCTTCTGCCTTCAATCTTTCCCAGCATCAGGGTCTTTTCCAATGAGCCGGCTCTTCACATCAGGTGGCCAGAGTGTTGGAGTTTCAGCTACCAGTAGCATCAGTTCTGACCAATGCATGTTCAGTGTTGATTTCTTTTAGGATTGACTGGTTTGATCTCCTTGCCATCCAAGGGACTCTCAAGAGTCTTCTGCAGCACCACAGTTCAAAAGCATCAGCGCTTCGGCACTCAGTCTTCTTTACAGTCCAACTCTCACATCCATACATGACCACTGGAAAAGCCATAGCTTCGACTAGACGGACCTTTGTTGGCAAAGTGGTGTCTTTGCCTTTAAAATGCTGTCTGGGGTTATCATTGCTTTCCTTCCAAGGAGCAAGTGTCTTAATTTCATGGCTGCAGGCATTGTCAGCAGTGATTTTGGAACCCAAGAAAAGAAAATCTGTCACTGCTTCCACTTCTCCCCTTCTGTTTGCCATGAAGTGATGGGACTGGATGCCATGATCTTAGTTTTTTGAATGTTGAGTTTCAAGCCAGCTTTTTCACTCTGCTCTTTCATGTTCATCAAGAGGCTCTTTAGTTCTTCGCTTTCTGCTATAAGGGTGGTGTCGTCTTTGTATATGAGGTTGTTGATATTTCTCCCAGCAGTCTTGATTCCAGCTTGTGCTTCACCCAACCCAGCATTTCTCATGATGTACTCTGCATATAAGTTAAATAAGCAGGGCGACAATATACAGCCTTGATGTACACCTTTCCCAATTTTGAACCAATCAATTGTTCCATGTCTGGTTCTAACTGTTGCCTCTTGTCCTTCATACAGGTTTCTTAGGAGGCAGGTAAGGTGGTCTGATATTCCCATCTCTGTAAAATTTTTCCAGTTGGTTGTGATTCACACAGTTAAAAGGCTTTAGTGTAGTCAATGAAGCAGAAGTAGGTGTTTTCCTGGAATTCTCTTAGGTTCTCTATGAGCCAGTGGATGTTAGCAATTTGATTTCTGGTTCCTCTGCCTTTTCTAAATCCAGATTGTACAACTGAAATTTTTTAGTTCATGAACTAGCTTGAAAGATTTTGAGCAAAACCTTACTAGCATGAGAAATGAACACACTTGCATGGTAGTTTGAACATTCTTTGGCACTGCCATTCTTTGGGATTGAAGTGAAAACTGACCTTTTCCAGTCCTGTGGCCACTGCTAAGTTTTCCAAATTTTCTGGTATATTGAGTCCAGCACTTTAACAGCCTCATCTTTTAGGATTTTAAACAGCCCAGCTGGTATACTTTTATGAATTCTCCATAGTGCTGAGCACAACATTGGTGCTCAATTAGTGCTGATCAATTTTGAAAACATTATGCAGCTTTATAAAAATCTGGGTACCAGTTTATTTCTGGATATATTTAATTGTAGTTAATTGAAATGTGACAGCTATTGTCCTTTAGTGACTTGTCCTCAACCTATGGGATGTGTGTTAATTCTAACTTAGGCTGCTGTTGCACGAATGGTGATAATATACTTTTATATGCAACTGTGACAGAAGCAGTTCTTGAAAAATGTACCAATTATAAATGTCATTTAAATGAAATTCAACCATAGATTGCAATATAATTAAATACAGGGTATTTTGTTTTTCAGTTGGTTTGCAAAAACATGTATCCTCAAAATAGGTCAAGTGAAGCAAATCCATGCCATAAGTCAAGGTTTTATTCATCAGACTTTTGTGTTCCATGCTGTTAGTGGAGAATTCTGGCTTAAAGCCAGGTTGGATTATTCTAAAGTTAATTTACTCCAAAGGACACTTACTCAGTGGGCTTCCTTATCGTATTTCCAGTGGGACAGAGGGAGTAATGATGCCCTGCTTCCCTGGAAAACTCTGTTGGATAGTTTGAAAGCATGGGGATTTACTTTCATGGAGATTATTTGAATTTGGCTGAAAGTGAATTGGGGGTACCTTCAGTGAGACACATGGGGCTGAAAACTAAAGAGTAGCAGCCTTATGAATTGCAAAGAACCTGCACCCAGAGTCTTAAGATCTGAATCCTGAACCTGGCTTATCTCCCCACTGGCTGAATGCAATTGGGGGAAATCTCCTTACCTCTCTGAGTGTCAGTTTTCATAGCTCTGAAATACATGTATCAATATTCGATTTGCATTATTCACAGATGATGTGAAGCTCTAGTGTAATAAATGTGAAAATCCTTTATATAAAATATCAAGCATACAGACATGAATTGCCATCACTGGTACTGTAACAAAGAGGACGGAAATATATGGTAACTACTTGGTGTCCTGGGCATGTAGGAACCTGTTGGCAAGTGGCCTGTTGGGGATGGTATGAATGGCAAAGAATAGAAATGTTTCTGTTTGAAAGGTAGAGAAAGAATATGAAGCAGTCATAATTTACAACATGAGCTTGAACGCTTGTGTAATAACCCCTGGAATCTCTGAATGCAGAGAATTTCTTCAGGAATAATACACTTTTTAAAAAATATTGGAGGATAATTGCTTTACAATATTGGACTGATGCTGAAGCTGAAACTCTAATGTTTTGGCCACCTGATGTGAAGAACTGACTCATTGGAAAAGACCCTGACGCTGGGAAAGATTGACGGCAAGAGGAGAAGGGGACGACAGAGGATGAGATGGTTGGATGGCATCACCGACTCAATGGACATGGGTTTGGGTAAACTCTGGGAGTTGGTGATGGACAGGGAAGCCTGGTGTGCTGCAGTCCATGAGGTCGCAGAGGGTCAGACACAACTGAACTGAACTGTTGTGTTAGTTTCTGCTGTACAGCAAAGTGAATCAGCTGTCCGTATCCATCTATACCCTCACTCTAGAGCCTCCCACCCTCCCATCCCACCCATCTCGGTCATCACAGAGCCCTGAACTGAGCTCCCTGTGATGTACGGCAGGTTCCCACTAGCCCTCTGTTTTGTACATGGAGGTGTATGTATTTCAGTGCTACTCTTTCAATTTGTCCCACCCTTACCTTCCCTACTGTGTTCACAAGTTCATTCGCTACATTATCATCTCTGTTCCTGCCCTGCATATAGGTTCATCAGTACCAGAACCAGTTTTCTAGTAACATGTATGGGTTAATATACAGTATTTGCTTTTCTCTTTCTGACTTTACTTTGTATAACTGGCTCTAAGTTCGTCCATCTCCATTCAACTGAGTCAAATTTAAGGAAGAATGCACTTTTTGAGAAGTAAACTTGAACTAGATTTATGAAAGAAATTCTATCAGCATGGGAGGAGGAATGCAGATACCAGTGAAAGAAGGAAAACTGCAAGATGGGACTGCTGGAGCAGACTCAGAAATAGGGTGTGAGGATATAGGACCCTAGATGGAAGAGACAGACAGTGGTTCCAACTCTTTTTGTCCCTTGAATCTAGCTACCTTGTGCCAGCAAAAAAGAGCTTGACATATGTTGACGCAAATAACCTTGCTGTGGGGCCATTGCAGAGAGTAGAGCTCAGTCAGACAGGGGAGCCTGTTCAATGCAGGGGGAGCACTGTGGGTCTAGCAAGGGGGCAGTGAGTAGTTTTGAGCAGGAGCGGTCCAGACGTACAGGCAGCCTGGAGCCAGCAAGGTTCAGTGGCTGCTTGGACTGGTTCAAGAGTTTTTAGGATGTAGTCTCCCCCAGAGAACACCTACTGATACCAAATGAAGAACGGATCCTTGGAAGAGAACCTGAAATGCTCAGTGTGTGGGTAGGGTTATGTGGCTAGCAAAATTTGGGTGTGAGTGATAAGATGACTTCATTTGTAACCACATTTGGGTACTTGAAACTGGCTGGTATTATCTTGTCAATTTCCTTCTTTCCTATTCCAGTCTTCAACCAGGGTAGGCCTTTTGTGAAATCTAACCCCCAAGGCAATTTTTTTTTTTTTAGCCTAACAAGCTTATTCTTGATGTTTATTTTAACCAAATTTCATGTGTTAACATGTATTGTGTGTCTATTTGAGAAAGGGGGGTGGTGTGGGAGAGGTCAGGCTGACATAACAGAGCCACACATAGACAGAAAGACACACAGACACACTGTGATTTGCTCCTGGAGTGGTCATGATGATTGAACCACACCATAACCAGTGGTTAAAATGAATCCAGAAATCGCACTGATTTTATTTACCAGCTTTGCTCTGAAACCTCAGATGTGTTTATGTACGTGAGGCCAAGCTCATGGTACACTTCTCAAGCATTAGCAAATGGAACTTCCTTTCCTTCCGAATTTCTCTTTTGCCTCCTTCCTCTCCTAGCTTAGGGAGGCCGTTTCTAAGAATCTGTGGCATCACTGTGTGCAGTTTTCATTTTTTTTCCTCATCTCATTCTGCAAATAGAAACTGATTTCATTTTTTCTCATGTATAAAGAAATAGTGCATCTGATTTTATAGGCCAGAAAGAAATGATTGGAAAGCATCCAGCCAGGCCCTGGGGAAGCCCCTAAAATTATCCCCTGCCTTATGTACTGTCCAGATTGTTTGTACGTGTGGCTAGGGAAGATGGGGGTAGAGAAGAGGGATTTGGGAAATAGACTTTTCTTGTGCCCAGATGCTGTGAGTGAGTCAGATGGCTGAGCGAATACCCCGATGCCTGCTGTGATTTTTAGGAGTCCATTTGCTCAGTGCCAGCTTTGGACGTCTAGGCAGCTGGGTGGACCCTCTGGGGTTCCTAGCTGATGCCGCACCCTCTCTCTGCTCATTGTGTGGACTTCCCTTTTGCATGAATACTTCCTGGATAAATAGACTTCTCTTGGGTTACCTTGAATTCTTTCTTTGATTTGGAATTGCTGCTGGTTAGAATGACTAAGAAAAATGCCTTCACTCAACAGAGTTGATGGATCATAGACAATAATAACAGTTCTTTGTCATGTTTAGAATTCACCAGAACACCTCATTTACATAATCTTATTAGAAATGGAGAAACAGTAAGGGGTTCTTTTACTCTACTTACAGATGGAAAAATGAAGGAAGAAGGAATTCAGAAATATTAACCTTTGGAATATAGCTTGGGTTTAAAATTGTCCAACAGCCTTGCAGATAATAATTTCTCATTTTTTTCTGTGTTTGTCTTCCTCAATAGAATTAAGCAGATAGCACTAGAGAAACACCATCAATTGAAACCATTAATATGAAAATCTTTGAAACTCATAAAGTAGTACAAAAAATTGGCTTCCCAGGTGGCAGTGATAAACAATTGGTTTGATCCCTCAGTTGGGAAAATGCCTTGGAGGAGGAAATGACAACCCACTCCAGTATTCTTGCCTGGAAAATTCCATGGATAGAGGAGCCTGGTGGGCTGCAGTCCATGGTGTTGCAAAAAGTTGTACACATGACTGAGCAACTAAGGCACTCTGGAATATTGAAAGACATACCTAAATACTGTAAAATATTATTATTATTTAGATGAAAAATTTCCCATTTCTGGCCTTGCAGATGGACATGGTAATAGAGGGGACCATCTTTTTTAAAAAAACTTATTTATTTTACTTGGAGGCTAATTACTTTACAATACTGTAGTGGTTTTTGCCATACATTGACATCAATCAGCCATGGGTGTACATGTGTTCCCCATCCTGAACCCCTCTCCCACCTCCCTCCCCATCCCATCCCTCAGGGTCATCCCAGTGCACCAGCCCTGAGCACCCTGTCTCATGCATCGAACCTGGACTGGTGATCTGTTTCACATATGGTAATATACATGTTTCAATGCTACTCTCTCAAATCATCCCACCCTCGCCTTCTCCCACAGAGTCCAAAAGTCTGTTCTTTATATCTGTGTCTCTTTTGCTATCTCACAAATAGGGTCATCCTTACCATCTTTCTAAATTCCATATATATGTGTTAGTATGCTGTAATGTTCTTTATCTTTCTGGCTTACTTTACTCTGTATAATGGGCTCCAGTTTCATCCATCTCATTAGAACTGATTCAAATGAATTCTTTTTAATGGCTGAGTAATATTCCATGGTGTATATGTCCCACAGTTTTCTTATCCATTCATCTGCTGATGGACATCTAGGTTACTTCCATGTCCTGGCTATTATAAACAGTGCTGTGATGAACATTGGGGTGCACGTGTCTCTTTCAGTTCTGGTTTCCTCAGTGTGTATGCCCAGCAGTGGGATTGCTGGGTCATATGGCAGTTCTATTTCCAGTTTTTAAAGGCATCTCCACACTGTTCTCCATAGTGGCTGTACTAGTTTGCATTCCCACCAACAGTGTAAGAGGGTTCCCTTTTCTCTGCACCCTCTCCAGCATTTATTGTTTGTAGACTTTTTGATAGCAGCCATTCTGACCGGCGTGAGATGGTACCTCATTGTGGTTTTGATTTGCATTTCTCTGATAATGAGTGATGTTGAATATTTTTTCACGTGTTTGTTAGCCATCTGTATGTCTTCTTTGGAGAACTGTCTGTTTAGTTCTTTGACCCAGTTTTTGATTGGGTCATTATTTTTCTGGAATTGAGCTGCAGGAGTTGCTTGTATATTTTTGAGATTAATTCTTTGTCAGTTGCTTCATTTGCTATTATTTTCTCCCATTCTGAAGGCTGTCTTTTCACCTTGCTTATAGTTTCCTTTGTTGTGCAAAAGCTTTAAATTTTAATTAGGTCCCATTTGTTTATTTTTGCTTTTATTTCCATTACTCTGGGAGGTGGGTCATAGAGGATTCTACTGTGATTTATGTCAGTGTTTTACCTATGTTTTCCTCTAGGAGTTTTATATTTTCTGTTCTTACATTTAGATCTTTAATCCATTTTGAGTTTATTTTTGTGTATGATGTTAGAAAGTGTCCTAGTTTCATTCTTTTACAAGTAGTTGACCAGTTTTCCCAGCACCACTTGTTAAAGAGATTGTCTTTTCTCCATTGTATATTCTTTCTTCCTTTGTCAAAAATAAGGTGTCTGTGGTGCATGGATTTATCTCTGGGCTTTCTATTCTGTTCCATTGATCTATATTTCTGTCTTTGTGCCAGTACCATACTGTCTTGATGGCTGTAGCTTTGTAGTAGAGCCTGAAGTCAGGCAGGTTGATTCCTCCAGTTCCATTCTTCTTTCTCAAGATTGCTTTGGCTATTTGAGGCTTTTTGTATTTCCATACAAATTGTGAAATTATTTGTTATAGTTCTCTGAAAAATACCATTGGTAGCTTGATAGGGATTGCATTGAATCTATAGATTGCTTTGGGTAGTTTGCTCATTTTCACTATATTGAAACATTCTTCCGATCAATGAACATGGTGTATTTCTCCATCTATTTGTGTCATCTTTGATTTCTTTCATCAGTGTTTTATAGTTTTCTTATATATAGGTCTTTTGTTTCTTTAGGTAAATTTATTCCTAAGTATTTTATTCTTTTCATTTCAATGGTGAATGGAATTGTTTCCTTAATTTCTCTTTCTGTTTTCTCATTGTTAGTGTATAGGAATGCAAGGGATTTCTGTGTGTTAATTTTATATCCTGCAAACTTACTATATTCATTGATTAGCTCTAGTAATTTTCTGGTGGTGTCTTTAGGGTTTTCTATGTAGAGGATCATATCATCTGCAAACAGTGAGAATTTTACTTCTTCTTTTCCAATCTGGATTCCTTTTATTTCTTTTTCTTCTCTGACTGCTGTGGCTAAAACTTCCAAAACTATGTTGAATAGTCATGGTGAGAGTGGTTACCCTTGTCTTGTTCCTGACTTTAAGGGAAATGCTTTCAATTTTTCACCATTGAGGATAATGTTTGCTCTGGGTTTATCATATATGGCTTTTATTATGTTGAGGTATGTTCCTTCTGTACCTGCTTTCTGAAGGTTTTTTTTTTTAAATCATAAATGGATGTTGAATTTTGTCAAAGGCTTTCTCTGCATCTATTGAGATAATCATATCATTTTTATCTTTCAATTTGTTAATGTGGTGTATCACATTGATTGATTTGTGAATGTTGAAGAATCCTTGCATCCCTGGGATAAAGCGAGGGGACCATCTTTGATGATCTATTTCTAAAATCTTTTCCAAGCCCTTCTTTGTCCCACAGAATTAGCTTAAATTCCACCTGCCATCTCTAACCAGTCCCATCAGCTCCAACTCTTCGAGTTCCTTGTATCACTGAATGAAGAGCTCCTAAGCCAAGGCCTGTTGAGAACAAATCAATTTTTGTCTCAACACAAACCCTTCCTAAGTTACAGCATGTGGGCTAATTGAAAGATTCAAAAGCTGAGGTTCATCGAGATAAAACAGACATCCTGAGATAACCACAGTCAGGAGGAGAGCTGAGACTTTGGCTCCAGGTCTTGTGTTCTCAAGTTCCCCTGCTTTTCCCAGGGCAAGCTGAGTGTTAACTGTGATGCCCCCACTCCCCCACCACCAGTGTAAGGAGACAACTGAGTCTCAGGTATGTTAGTTCTCTTCATTCCCAAGTCCCCCAGTCTTTCCAGGGCAAGGTGGGTATTAACTGTGATGCCCCCCACTACTAGTGTTAGGAAGCAACTGAGCCTCAGATATGTTAGTTTTCCCCATAATGACTCCATCACCAAGGCAAAGGCATGACCCTTCCCACTCCCTGTATCTTTATTGGTACCAAAGTCTGTTCTTTAATGATTATCTTCTAGAGTTTAAGCCAGCTCTCTACTTTGTCACTCATCACTTATTATTGTGTGAACATAGTCAAGTTACTTAAATTCTCTGAGCTTCGGGGTCTGTTTATCTGTAAACGGAGGATGGTGATTACCATGAGGATTAACTGAGAAAATAAGTATCAAGTGTTAAGCACTATGCCTGGTGAATAATTAATGTTAGATGTTACCTTTCTCCTGCTGCTTATTTTAAAAACATTTCCACCTCATGGTTGGGCTTGATTTACATTTTAGCCTGGTTCTTCTCCTGTTAATTTTTTGAAAGTGAGGTGGACGTTGAATGGACTTGTGATGGGAATGGGAAATGCCCAAAAGAAGGGACCTTCTATATATATTTTGTTCCTGGTACATGAAAACTGTATTAGATGCCATACTCTAGTGGTGATAAAAGATTGGTTTTTAAAAATTTTTTTCTGGGTAAATAATGTTTACTTTTCTTTCTGAAGTCTCTTGCCCATCACATACTGTGCTATGCTGATTACTCATTGAACAAGTATTTATTTAGTCCCAATTATGTGCCCTATTCATGTGCTTGGTGCTGTAAGAATTACAAAAGGAATAACACAGAAGGTCTTCCTCAAGTTTACTTGAAGAGATTTGATCTTTAAGTGCAAAAACAGGGGACAGTTCTGAGCTGAGGTCTGGTAGGACACCACTATGCCTGTTCTAGGGACAAGATTTCACAGGCTCTTTCCCCAGAATGCTTCCAAGTGTTGTGGCAACCATTTACAATCTTTTAAAATCATTTAAAAGAAGGAGTTGCTTTCAGAAGAGCATCTGTTTTTCTAGATTGGTACGATAAATAGGCAAAATAAATTATCATTTGTGTTTTACAACTTGCCAAGACACCAGAAATGATTTAAAATGGTAAAAGGTGGAATTATGTCTGAGGTCACATCAGACATAAAACGTTTTTAAAACCAAGCCTCTTTATTGGATTTTCTAATTTATTTTGCAGTACCTTCAGCAGATTACTTTCCTCATATGTATAATGTTCTAAAAAAAATCTCACTGGTCTTCCCTCTAGACTTTATGAGTTATGACATGAAAACACTCAATATAGGCCCCAGCATATGGTAGCAAAGTATCCAATTAGTAATATTTTTCTTTCTACACTGATGAATATGCTCTTTGTCTTTTCTAGATCAGAGGTTTAAATTAAGTCCTCCCTTTGAAGTCCCTCCTCCTGTTATCCACTTTTATTCTGCTATCTCCTGGAACATTTCAATATTGTCTACAGCTCAGCATGGCTTTTCCTACCCCATCAAAGAGTTAATAATGCCATGCTCCAGCTTTTCTAGTTAGCTGGAACTACTTCATCAGAGAAATCGTTGTGGCTCTTTTTGTGCAACTCACTGATGTCCAGAACTAATTAGAGAGGGGGAATATAGAAAATCAATCTTTACTAACATTGATGTTTCTTCCAGTTTAAGCAATTGGTTTGCTTAATTCTTTGTGAAAACCTGTTGAGATCTAAAATTACCCCAGATGACTATGTTAGAGAGTTCTAATAGGCTCTTGGTGTTAGAATAAAGATTGCCTGAGCATTAAATACATCGTCAGGATTTGGAAGGGATCCAACACATTATGTGAACTCACTAGACAGTGGTTTGTACTCACAATACCATTTAAGAAGCTTCCGGCAAAGATGAGACTAGTGTTACTTCATGAGAATCTAGCCTAGTTAGAGGGAAGAGGATGGTATTAGATCTGTTTCCCTTTGCACCTTTATTTCTTGATCTTTCCCCACTGTGGACTCCAGGAAGTCAACCTGTATGAAATACATCCACAGCATTCTCTTGGCCTCAGCATCTAATTACTGGCTTTAGCCAGTGGAGAGCTTTGGCTAGAGATTGGAGGGCGTGGAGATTGTGAGGGCAAGATGTTTATTACCCTGACTCACAGTTTTCTACGTTACCTTGAGCTGGTTGGTTCCTGCTACCTGAGATCACAGCTCCTGTAAGGTGGTCCTCTCCACATAGCCTGTCTGTCTCTAGCTTCCTGCAACTCTCCCCTTTTCTTGCTGCTTTAAGCAGGGTGCTGTGCTGGGTTTAGTCGCTCAGTCATGTCCAACTCTTTGTGACCCCATGGATTGCAGCCCGCCAGGCTCCTCTGTCCATGGGGATTCTCTAGGTAAGAGTACTGGAGTGGGTTGTCATGCTAGGGCATGTTACTAGTCCCAAGACACAGTACCATGCCTTGTGGTTTTTCTTATATCTTTCTTGCATCTTTGTAAAATTTTACTGAACTTCTCTCAAATTACCCAATTTGAGTGTGTCATCTGTTTCCTATGAGGACCCTGAATGATAGAGGAATATTAGCAACATCCTCTTGAAAGATCAAAGCGGCCATTGGAATTACTGGCTTGTAAAAAATTCTGCCAGTTCATAAAAATGCGGTGTACCTTGCTACCTATTCAAGTCAAAGTGGGAAATCACAAGAATGACGTATAAAGATGTGGCTTGTGTTGGTTGTGATTGTGGTTACATGGAATGTTGTTTGGGTCAAATGATGTATTACTAGAGCTTCAGTAAATGCCAGAATCTTAACAGTGGAGCATTGAGAGATAGAGTGGGAAGCTGAATGTGTTGCACCTCAACTTCTCAGCTTGCAGGTGAGGAATCTGAACTGTCAAGAGAGTTAGGTGAGTTGCCCAAGGTCAGCTGGTTAAGTATGTGGCAAAGCTGGGTCTTGAACCATGTCTTGTGATTCTGACATAGTTCATAGTTGTTTTACTGCTCCCGAGTATGGAAAGGTGTCAAATTTAGTTTCCATTAAGCAGAATACAAGACCTTTAGAACTAACTAACACCCAGAAAAGGTGTCCTTTTCATTATAGGGGACTGGAATGCAAAAGTAGGAAGTCAAGAAATGCCTGGAGTAACAGGCAAATTTGGCCTTGGAGTACGGAATGAAGCAGGGCAAAGGCTAATAGAGTTTTGCCAAGAGAACACACTGGTCATAGCAAACACCCACTTCCAAAAACACAAGAGAAGACTTTGCACATGGACATCACCAGATGGTCACCACCGAAATCAGATTGATTATATTCTTTGCAGCCAAAGACGGAGAAGCTTTGTAGAGTCAGGAAAAACAAGACTGGGAGCTGACTGTGGCTCAGATCATTAACTCCTTATTGCCAAATTCAGACTGAAATTGAAGAAAGTAGGGAAAACCACTAGACCATTCAGGTATGACCTAAATAAAATCCCTCATGACTATACAGTGGAAGTGAGAAATAGATTTAAGGGACTAGATCTGATAGACAGAGTACTTGGCGAACTATGGATGGAGGTTCATGACATTGTACAGGAGACAGGGATCAAGACCATTCCCATGGAAAAGAAATGCAAAAAAGCAAAATGGCTGTCTGAGGAGGCCTTACAAATAGCTGTGAAAAGAAGAGAAGCGAAAAGCAAAGGAGAAAAGGAAAGATATTCCCATTTGAATGCAGAGTACCAAAGGATAGCAAGGAGAGATAAGAAAGCCTTCCTCAGTGATCAGTGCAAAGAACTAGAGGAAAACAAGAGAATGGGAAAGACTAGAGATCTCTTCAAGAAAATTAGAGATATCAAGGGAACATTCCATGCAAAGGACAGAAATGGTAGAGACCTAACCGAAGCAGAAGATATTAAGAAGAGGTGGCAAGAATACACAGAAGAACTGTACAAAAAAGATCTTCACAACCCAGATAATCACGATGGTGTGATCACTCACCTAGAGCCAGACATCATGGAATATGAAGTCAAGTGGGCCTTAGAAAGCATCACTACAAACAAAGCTAGTGGAGGTGATGGAATTCCAGTTGAGCTAGTTCAAATCTTGAACGATGATGCTGTGAAAGTGCTTCAATCAATATGCCAGCAAATTTAGAAAACTCAGCAGTGGCCACAGGACTGGAAAAGGTCAGTTTTCATTCCAATCCCAAAGAAAGGCAATGCCAAAGAATGCTCAAACTACTGCACAATTGCACTCATCTCACACGCTAGTAAAGTAATGCTTAAAATTCTCCAAGTCAGGTTTCAGCAATATGTGAACTGTGAACTTCCAGATGTTCAAGCTGGTTTTAGGAAAGACAGAGGAACCAGAGATCAAATTGCCAACATCCACTGGATCATCAAAAAAGCAAGAGAGTTCCAGAAAAACATCTATTTCTGCTTTATTGACTATGCCAAAGACTTTGACCATGTGGATCACAATAAACTGTGAAGAATTCTTCCAGAGATGGGAATACCAGATCACCTGACCTGCTTCTTGAGAAATCTATATGCAGGTCAGGAAGCAACAGTTAGAACTGGACTTGGAACAACAGACTGGTTCCAAATAGGAAAAGGAGTACGTCAAGGCTGTATATTGTCACCCTGCTTATTTAACTTATATGCAGAGTACATCATGAGAATCACTGACTGGGCTGGATGAAGCACAAGCTGAAATCAAGATTGCCGGGAGAAATATCAATAACCTCAGATATGCTGATGACACCACACTTACGCCAGAAAGTGAGGATGAGCTAAAGAGCCTCTTGATGAAAGTGAAAGAGAAGAGTGGAAAAGTTGGCTTAAAGCTCAACATGGAGAAAACTAAGATCATGGCATCTGGTCCCATCACTTCATGGGAAATAGATGGGGAAATAGTGGAAACAGTGGCTGACTTTGTTTTTTTGGGCTCCAAAATCACTGCAGATGGTGATTGCAGCCATGAAATTAAAAGACGCTTACTCCTTGGAAGGAAAGTTATGACCGACCTAGACACATATTAAAGCAGAGACATTACTTTGCCAGCAAAGGTCCATCTAGTCAAGACTATGGTTTTTCCAGTGGTCATGTATGGATGTGAGAGTTGGACTGTGAAGAAAGCTGAGCACCAAAGAATTGATGCTTTTGAACTGTGGTGTTGGAGAAGACTCTTGAGAGTCCCTTGGACTGCAAGAAGATCCAACCAGTCCATCCTAAAGATCAGTCCCGGGTGTTCATTGGAAGGACTGATGTTGAAGCTGAAACTCCAATACTTTGGCTACCTCATGCGAAGAATTGACTCATTAGAAAAGACCCTGATGCCGGGAGGGATTGGAGGCAGGAGGAGAAGGGGATGACAGAGGATGAGATGGCTGGATGGCATCACCGACTCGATGGGCTTGAGTTTGAGTAAACTCTGGGAGTTGGTGATGGACAGGGAGGCCTGGTGTGCTGCGATTCATGGGGTCACAAAGAGTCAGACCTGACTGAGCGACTGAACTGAACTGATCTGAACTGAAGCAGAATACATGGGTTTGACTTTAACTAGTCAGCTTGCATGGAGAAGGAAATGGCAACCCACTCCGGTGTTCTTGCCTGGAGAATCCGAGGGACGGGGGAGCCTGGTGGGCTGCCGTCCATGGGGTCGCACAGAGTTGAACACGACTGAAGCGACTTAGCAGCAGCAGCAGCAGTCAGTTTGCAATGAGCTAGAAACATACCTAAAAACAGTGTTGTGGATTTTGATTTATTGTAAACAGGAAATTAAGTGCAAGTGAAGAATTTTAGTTTATGATCATTCATTTATCTGTTGCATCAGTTTACCTACATAGAACGATGTTTTGGAGATGTTAACACTGTTTTGGGATTGGTCTGTCCTTAAGGAGATATTTTTTTGCTCTATAGTACTTTTATTTCAGAAAATGTAATTTATATTTGTGCTGAGTGATGGATTATAAACATACTCAGAAAACAATTCTAACCCCTGAATGTGTTTCATTTTAAAAGAGTTTGGGGGGAACTCCCAATGTGTTTCATATGAGAGAAATGTTTGATTTTCTATTGTGTCTGTGGTGTGTGTTCCCTGTGAATTGGTGTAGTTGTGATATGGAGAATATAAATGTTTCTACCCTTAAGATAACAGCAGCCTAATGCTGTTATATTGGATAGAGATTATGTTCCAATTGGAAAACCAACAGGATAAAATTTCCTGCTTTAGTCAACTGTTAGGAAGACCTGAAAGATAACCTCTTCAATTAAAGTATAGACCTCTGACTTCAAGGATGAAAATTTACATTTCTTTCATAGTCTCTTCTACCTCTTTGCATAGTGGACGGGAAAAATGATAATTGCTTAGTAAAGACTTGGCCAGTAAATAAATGAAATCATGGTAGATGTTCTTGTAGTATTTCGGGAATAGGAATGGGAATTCACTCCTGTTGTTGTTTCACCCAGTTCATAATTGCTAGGGTTGATGGCTCACACAGAGGAAACATCACTTTGCTATACATTGTATGTGAGTGTAGTGGCAGCTTTTTGTTTTTTTTCTATTTAGGTTTGGATACAGAAAAATTGGATTGTTAATTCAATGTTATCTTTTTAATCAAAGAGTAAAACTGTTTAGGTAAGCAAATTAATAGTAGATTGATTTAAATCAATTTTTACTATGAAACATCATCAATTTTCATATATATAAGCCTTGAAGTTTAATAAATATAAGCGATTTGTTGGCTTCAGTTTTTGTGCTTTGATCCATAAAAATGGTGACTCACAGCAACCAGATGTGTTATTTTTCTTGTACCTTTGTAAGGTGCTGGGAGGGTCTTTTCTTCAGTCCTGCTTTCCTGGATAATGCTTCACATTATTACATTACATGCAGTGTTTAGAATTTTGAGCTATCAGTTTTGCCCTGTATAATGCAAACAAAACTGCAGATATATACCACTCCTTTAAAAACATCATAAATGGGTCCTTTTGAAAGCAAATGCCACGATTGGCTTAATTATATTTTGAATGGGGGAGCGTTCAGAGAAACAGGTCTGTTGAAAAGATAATAGTCATCTACATGCTGACCCTTATGTAATAATTGTACTTTGATTATGACTTTTCCTTCAGAAAGAAAATTAAATAGAAAGTTATGCCATAGTCCTCTGGGATGAGTCCTCAATGTTAACTTATTACTCATCCTATCAAATTACTCCTCTGCCTCATTTGACCCCAAGATGGAGACCCGTGAGTCCTAGAGGTTACAGGCCTCACATTAGGCCATACCTGTGAGTGAGGGGAATTGCTCTCTACGTATATCTGCCACTTTTTCTTCTATTTTGCCTTCTTTTCTTCCTTCTGAAATGGTAAGAACGCCCACTTGTGAAAATGCCCAGTCAACTCCTCCCGCGTTTTTCCTCTTCTTCTCTCTCTTTTTTTCTTTTGTTATTTTCTCTTTTTCCTGTTTTTTAATTGGAGGATAATAGCTTTGCAGTATCATGTTGGCCTCTGCCATCCATCAGCGAGAATCAGCCACAGGCATACATGTGTCCCCTCCCCGTGAACCCCCTTCCCATCTCCATACCCCGTGCCACGCCTCTAGGTTGTCACAGGGCACTGGGTTGAGCTGGCTGTGTCACACAGCAAATTCCCACTTGCTCTCTATTTTGTATATGATGATGTCTCTGTGTCCATGCTGTTCTCTCAATTGCTCCCACCCTCTCCTTCCCCCAGCAGAGTGTCCACAAGTCTGTTTCCTATGTCTGCATCTCCATGTTCTGTATTGTGAGAGTAGAAAGCTGTGCCTTTGAAGAGATGCAGCAGGCTCTCTTGCTCTCTCTAAATTCACTATCCTCATTCCACACTGCAGCAAATGTGGAGTGACTGTCCTACCAAGAAGCTTAATATTAGACAGTGAGAAGAACTGTGTATTCCTTCAGTATTGTATCCCCAGCATATTACAGTGTTTCCCGAATAGGAGGCTTACAGAACTAATAGAATGATTAAAGTCACAAAGCTACACCATACCTTTTCCACAGACCTTCCTCTTTCCCCATCACCAAGAAAACTTGAAAAACTTTGGTCTCTCTGAATGTACATACTTAAGGATAGAATATACTTCTTTTTTTTTTTTTGATGAACTCGTTTCCCCCTTCTATTTGGTCTTGAAGACTTACCAGTTTGACTTTCTTTTAACCTGCTTCCAATTGCTTTTAAATATTGCAGTGGATAGAAAGAGATGTTAGAGTGTGATTTTGCCCATCTTTAGGGAAGGCATCGGATCCTAAAATATTTTAGGATGACTTTGATTGTAAATTCTAAGATATATTATGAAACAACTTTAACATTGTTTAAGTTGATTAATAATATTTATTTGAGTCTGACATTTTTGATTGATACAGTTGAAACTGTTCATTATTTTCAAATTACTAGTATTCAATTGAAGAACATAAAATTTAGTTTACTTTAATTCACTTTTTAAAATTACTTTTTGTGTATATATTTACATCTTTTGAGGAAATTTCTGTATAAATCTTCAGTTCCTATTAATTGGAACACAGTAGATACAGAGATTTTTCTCACAAATTGTGTTATATTCAAAAATGTTCATAATTTTAAAAGGAAGTTACAAAAAATGAAATTGGACAAATTTCCTTATTATCATAAACACCACATTAACTTGAAATATTAACACTTTCTGTGAACTTTTTGCCTCAGTGACATCTAAAACAACCCTTGTTTTTCTGCTTGAGTCAGTGACCTTTTCAGTCTTGTTATAACTGTCCATGGTGCTGAAAACATACTGTCTTAATAGACACAGTCACAAAATGATGACAGTGTGAGAAATCTCCAGACTAATGTCCCCATTTTCAGTGAAGAAATATAGAGAAGTAAACTCATTAACCTAATTTGATGTAGTTTGTAATGGCTGATCAAGACTAGAATTTATGTGTTTTTTTCTATTATGCTAGGCTGGCAAACCTGGCTTCAAACCTAGAGGACCCTTAGTAGCCTGCCAGGCTCCTCTGTCCATGAAATTCTCCAGGCAGGAATACTGGAGTGGGTAACCATTCCCTCCCACAGGGGATTTTCCCAACCCTGGGATCAAACCCAAGTTTCCCGCTTTGCAGGAAGATTCTTCACTGTCTGAGCCACCAGGGAAGCCCATAGTAGAGTTAAATGCACAAAACTCTAGGGTTCAATTTGAAAAAGCAGTTCCTGCATTATGAGTCTTCATAAGCCCTTTGGACACAGGAAACTATATGAAGATTTTTTCTTTTTGAGGTATAGTGATGAGATTTCATTAGCTTGCAACAACTCTACTGGTGATGGCTCTGAAACCTTTGGGAAAAAGAAATTTTAAAAAATTCTGAATTGTTTCTCACATCTGAGTCTTTTGAAAGCCTTCTTAAAATTCAGACTGACTTGTGAGTACTTTCCAAATATGAACAACTACTTCATTATTTTAAGATTTACTATTAAAATTCAGTGTCTATTTATGATTTTTTTTCTATGTATGATTTTTAAAAAAGTGTTTGGGAAAGATAGCAAGATATAGAAGAATAAATCTTGAGATTTCTGGGTAAAAATTCTGAGATAAAGTATGAGCCAACCCTTATAAATGATGCTTAGAGGAATTTTATGTGGTGAAGATTTTCTTTTCCTTCTTAATAGTTTGAGAAGCTACCTACTTAGTTTGTTCTTGCAGTTTGGATTGATAGTTTTATTTTTCTCATTATTTTTGTCTTGGTTTGACTATCTTATAGAAACATTTGAAATCTGTTTTGGTTCCTTCTTTGAAAGATTAATAAGATTACTTGTATTTTACTTAGAATATGGGAGTATTTTTAGAAAAGTTCAGACATTTTGTCTTCCATATGTATCTATAGGAAAAATAGCAAAAACCATCCCTTAAGTTAATTCTATGAGGAGGATATGACAACCTACTCCAATATTCTTGCCTATGAAATCTCATGGAGAGAGGAGCCTGGTGGATTACAGTCTGTGAGATTGCAAAGAGTCAGACACGGCTGAGTGAGCACAACAACATATAAGTTACAGGAGTACAGAATAGTAATTGATAATTTTTAAAGGTTATACTCCATTTATGGTTATTATAAAATATTAGTTATATTCCCTATGTTGTACAGTATATCCGTGTAGCTTATTTTAAACATAATAGTTTGTACCTCTTAATCCTCTACGCTTAAATGCCTCTTCCACCTTCTCTCTCCCCTCTGGTGAAAGAAAGTGAAGTCGCTCAGTTGTGTCCGACTCTGCGGCCCCATGGACTGTAGCCCACCAGGCTCCTCCATTCATTGAATTTTCCAGGCAAGAGTACTGGAGTGGGTTGCTACTTCCTTAAATAGTCTATAAAAAAAGATAGAAATGGAAAAAGGCAAACACGAGTCAATTGTTCATGCCATATAAATTTATTTCTGAACTCTTTACTGTGTTCTATTGATTTATTTGTTTATCTTTGTGCCAACACCAAACTATCTTGAATACAATTGCTTTATAATAAGTCTTTAAATTGTGTCCTCTCATTTGGCTATTCTTTCTCAAAGTTGCTTTGGCTATTCCAGGCTCCTTAAATTGCCATATAAATTTTAGGGTTCACTTAGCAGTTTTTTTTTTTTGAGGGATCTATAGATCAATTTAAGGATAACTGACCTCACAACAATACTACATATTCTAACCTATAAACATGAAGTATCTCTTTACTTATTTAGGTCTTTAAACATTTTTGTTGGCAATGTTTTATAGTTTCCAGTGTATAGGTTTTGCATCATTTGCATCTTTGTATTATATATATTTTGTCAAATTCATCCCTAGGTATTTTGTATTTTTAATGCTGCTATAAATTGCAGTATTTGTTGAATTTTAATTTCTAATTACTCATTGATTATATATAGAAATGCAATTGGTTTTTGTGTTTTGATCCTGAAAAATTGCAAACCTCAGTTCTTAGTTCTAGTTGCTTTTATGTAGATTCCATTATATTTTCTATTAATATAAAGGCAATCATATTGATGTAGTTTTCTTTTATTACTTTGAAGATATTGCTCCATGTTTTTATCTGTACCCTGTTTCCAATGAGAAATTTGCTGTCATCCTTATATTTGCTCTTGTGTATATAATGTGTTTTTTTCCCTGACTTATTTAAGATTTTTTCTTTTTAACAATGATTTGAGTATTTTTATTATGTGGTGCTTTGGTGTCATTTTCTCAGGCTTCTTGTGCTTAAGAAGAGCTTCTTGGTTTTAATTAAATTTGTAATATTTTCATCAGTTATTCATTAAAACTTTTTCACTCCCTGTCTCCTCTTCTTTGGGACTCCAGCACATGCATGCTAGACCTATTAAAGCTGTCCCACCACTCACTCACTCTCTAGTTTTAAATGCTTTTTTTCTCCATGTTTCATTTTAGAAAGTTTCTATTAATGTGCCTTCAACGTAATATTTTCTTCTATAATATCTAACGCACCACTTATCCCTTCCAGTGTATTTTTCCTTCTAGACATTGTGTTTTCATCTCTAGAAGTTTGATTTGAATTTTTTACATGTCTTCCTTGTCTCTATTAAATTTTTGAAGGTATGAAATATAGTTATTACAGCTATTATGATATCCTTGTCTTTTAATTCTAACAGTTGTGTCACTTTTGGGTCACTTGTAGTTGAATATTTTTCCTTATTAAAATTTATGCTTTTCTGCTTCTTTTTATGCTTGATAATTTTTAATTGGAAGACAGACATTTTGTGTTCTGTAATTTTGTGCTTTATTTTGGAATGCAGTTATTTGGAAACAGTTTATTCCCTATCAGGTTTTATTTTAAAGATTTTCAGCTCACCTAGAAGTGTGTTGTTCTTTAGTCACTAAGTTGTGTCTGACTCCTGAGACCCCATGGACTGTAGCCCACCAGGCTCCTCTGTCCATAGGATTTACTGGGCAAGAATACTAGAGTGGGTAGCCATTTCCTTCTCCAGACGATCTTCCTGACTCAGAGATCGAACCCGAGTCTCCTGCATTGGCAGATGAATTCTTTACCACCGAGCCACATGAGACAACCCAAGAGGTGTGTTAGTCCAGGGTAATTATCCCCCACTTCTAAGGCAACACTCTGGTGAGTGTCCTATCCAATCACCTATATGCTGTGATGTTTCCTTGTCTGTCTTGAAGGAAGAGGGACTATTCTCAGCCTTAGAGGAACTCTAGATATTGTTCATTCTAATCCTTTCAAGTACGTCTTTCTCCAGCCTCAGATCCTTTCCTCACTTTTATGTGCAAATCAGTACCTTGCTTATTGTTTTTGGAGAGATCTGCAGATCTCTGGAGTTCTCTCTTTGTGAAATCTCTCCTTTTTTGATACTCTGTTGCGTGTACTGTGTGTGCTAAGGTGCTTCAGTTGTGTCTGACTCTTTGCTATCCCATGGACCATAGCCCGCCAGACTCCTCTGTCCATGGTATTTTCCAAGCAAGAATGCTGGAGTGGGTAGCCATTATCTACTCTAGGGGATCTTCAGACCCAGGGAGGGAACCCATGTCTCTTATGTCTCCTGCATTGGCAGGTGGGTTCTTTACCACTAGTACCACCTGGGAAGCACCCTGTGTATAATCTGGCTGCCTTAGTCTCCCTAAGACTTTCACTCAGTCTTTTCAACCTGTTTAGTCAGCTGACTTCCCCCTGGCTTCCCTCTCCTTGGGCTGCAGCCTAGAAACTCTGTCAAAGTAGTATACAAGCACAAATGTAGGGCTCTTGTTGTTTGTTTCTTATCTTTCAGGGAATGTTGTTCTTCATTGCCTGCTATCCAGTATCTTAAAGACCACTGTTTCATGCATTCTGTTAGTTTTATGGGGTAGTTTTGGGCAGGAGGATAAATCTGGTCTCTGTTACTTCAGATGCTCTCATTATTATTGGGAGAATAAATATATGCTAAATCATGTGCTAGATGTGGAAAGTTCTTCAAGAGATGGGAATACCAGACCCCCTTACCTGCCTCCTGAGAAATCTGTATGCAGGTCAAGAAGCAACAGTTAGAACTGGACCTGGAACAACAGACTGGTTCCAAATTGGGAAAGGAGTACGTCAAGGCTGGATATTGTCACCCTGCTTATTTAATTTATATGTGGAATACATCATGTGACATGCCAGGCTGGATGAAGCACAAGCTGAAACCAAGATTGCTAGGAGAAATATCAATAACCTCAGATATGCAGATGACACCACCCTTATGGTAGAAAGTGAAGAAGAACTAAAGAGCCTCTTGATGAAAGTGAAAGAGGAGAGTGAAAAAGTTGGTGTAAAACTCAACATTCAGAAAACTAAGATCATGGCATCTGGTCCCATCACTTCACGGCAAATAGATAGGGAAACAATGAAAGACTTTATTTTGGGGGGCTCCCAAATCACTGCAGATGGTGATTGCAGCCATGAAATTAAAAGACACTTGCTCCTTGGAAGAAAAGCTATGACTAACTTAAACAGCATATTAAAAAGCAGAGACATTACTTTGGTGACAAAGGTCCGTAGAGTAAAAGCTATGGTTTTTCTAGTAGTCATGTATGGATGTGAGAGTTGGACTCTAAAGAAGGCTGAGTGTTAAAGAATTGATGCTTTGAACTGTGGTGTTGGAGAAGACTCTTGAGAGTCCCTTGGACTGCAGGAGATACAACTAGTCCATCCTAAAGGAAATGAGTCCTGAATATTCATTGGAAGGACTGATGCTGAAGCTGAAACTTCAATCCTTTGGCCACTTGATGCGAAGAACTGACTCATTGGAAAAGACCCTGATGCTGGGCAAGATTGAAGGCAGGAGGAGAAGGGGACAACAGAGGATGAGATGGTTGGCTGGCATCACTGACTCCATGGACATGAGTTTGAGCAAGCTCTGGGAGTTGGTGATGGACAGGGAGGCCTGGTATGCTGCAGTCCATGTGGTTGCAAAGAGTCGGACATGACTGAGTGACTGAACTGAACTGAACTGATGTGCTAGATACATAAGTATAGTTATAGGAATTAAGTAGAAATAGAAGAGATTTCTGGAGAGATGGGAGACAGTTACATGGAAGAAGAGAATGAACTCATATTTGAAGGTTAAGTAGAATTTGGAGATGTGCAGTGGATGTGTCACATCTTTGTAGTCTGAAGTAGTCCTCTTGTCCCAGAAAACTAGAGACAGGAATGAGCAAAATTTTCACTGTTAGTTATTTTAAGGGACAAGTCTACATATTTGCCTTTTTTTATTTGCTCATCCACATCTTTTTGATGGAAACTATTAAGAGATACAGTGAATGTAAGATCTGGTCATTTGGGAATGTGTTATTTGTTAATACTAAGTTTTAATTTTCAACCTCAAAGCATAAAAACATTATGAGTTTTTATTATAAATAATAGATGTTAAATAAATGAATTTTGGAATCAAGAAGATCTGTATTGGAACTGGCTTTGTCATTTACTAACTGTTTCCTTAGACTAGTTACTTCTCCTAGTTTCAGATTCCTTGTCTTTAAAATGAGAATAGTGATGGTTGTTATCAGGATTTAGTGAGATCATTCCTATAAATACTTGTAATGAAGCCTGGAACAGATTGAACCCTCCATAAATGTTGGTTACCCTTATATGTTATATCATGAAGGTGGAATGGCAGTTGCATTAAAATATTTTGTGTATTTAGCTTTCTGACATAAAATTGTTCATTTGTTTTTCTCACAAATTCTTATATCTGAAAAAAGCTGCATTCAAGTGTGAAAAGTGAAAGTGTAAGTGTTAGTCGCTCAGTCGTGTCCAACTCTTTGTGACCCCATGACTGTAGCCTGCCAAGCTCCTCTGTCCATGGAATTCTCCAGGCAAGAGTAATGGAGTGGATTGCCATTCCATTCTCCAGGGGATCTTCCTGACCCGGGGGTTGAACTTGGGTCTCTTGCATTGCAGGCAGATTCTTTACTGTCTATTCACTCATAATATTGTCCTCTATTCATTACTTAAGCATCATTTTGTTTGGTCATTGCCCACGTGATAACAAACATCTGGATAAAAATTGAATAAGTATTAAACGTGGATAACTGACTTTATCTTAATGGCCATGCTGGATTGATTGGATGACCTTGCCTGAATTAACTATATTTATGTCTGATTCCTTCCTCAACTTTTTAATCTGGATCTTTTCTTTTTTCGTCTCCATTATCCCTGTCCTGCTTAAGTTGGCATCTTCTCCCAGTGGTTTATCTTTTGTGGGTTTTGTTTTGGAAGGGAACTTTGCCTGATTAGTTTTGAGGCTTTGTAGAAACCAAGCTCCTACAGTCCCTTTAGATGTTGCTGAGAACCTCTTGCAGTACAAATGGAAATGTATTGAATTCATCTGATTTTCAGCCACTGTCTTCACATCAGCCCATTGTGTTTTCCAGTGAGTAATGTTGTTGTTTAGTTGCAAAGTTGTGTCTGGCTCTTTTACAGTCCCATGGACTGTAGCTCACAGGTTCCTTTGTCCATGAGACTTCCCAGTACATGAAGTAAAGCTGTGACAAACCTAGATAGCATATTAAAAAGCAGAGACATTGCTTTGCTGACGAAGATCTGTCTAGTCAAAGCTATGGTTTTTCCAGTAGTCATGTGTGGGTGTGAGAGTTGGACTATAAAGAAAGCTGAGCACTGAAGAATTGATGCTTTTGAACTGTGGTGTTGGAGAAGACTCTTGAGAGTCCCTTGGACTGCAAGGAGATCAAACTAGTCAATCCTAAAGGAAATCAACCCTGAATATTCACTTGAAGGACTGATGTTGAAGCTGAAGCTCTAATACTTAGGCCACCTGATGCGAAGAACTAACTCATTGGAAAAGACCCTGATGCTGGAAATGATTGAAGGTGGGAGGAGAACAGGGCGACAGAGGATGAGATGGTTGGATGGTATCACCAACTTGATGGACTTGAGTTTGAGCAAGCTCCGGGAGTTGGTGACGGACGGGGAAGCCTGGTGTGCTATAGCCCATGGGGTCACAAAGAGTCAGACATGACTGAGCGACTAAACTGAACTGAACTGAGAAACCCATTACTGGAATGGGTTGCCATTTCCTCTTCCAGGGGATCTTCCCGACCCAGGGATCAAACCCACGTCTCCTGCATTGGCAGGTGGATTCTTTACCACTGAGCACTTGGCAAGTTTTGGATTTTCCTGTTCTCAAATCCATCAGATACTCTTTGCTTCTTTCTCTTTCCTCCTGCATTGCAGGGGATTCTCCATGGGACTTGAGACTGCTGGCAGCTTATTTCTATCTGCTCATATTTTCAGGTTCCTGGGGAAATCTCATCACTTATTTGTCACTGTTTAATGTAAATATTGTTTGTAAGTTTTTGATGCTGTTATCCTAGTTGCTTTGTTTTTATGGGGGATTTGGGGGAGATTTAAAAATGATATTGTGTCTGCTATTGTGTCCTCAGAATTCTTCCCTGATCAGAATGTTTTTCACATTTATCTTCCCATTTGAGACATAGCCAACAGTTTTCTGGAAGCTCTGACCCAAAGGTTAATGAAATGGAAACTAGATCGTGATCAAGGAAACTACCCTAGCTGGAGGTGGGTTTCTAGCAGAGTTATTTTAATGGAACCATTTAATTTTTCTGGATGTGTCAGTGGCTTAGGATATGTTACTTCCTTATTATTTAATTTGCAGTTTTGGCTGTGTCTATATCATTTTTATGCATTTCAGATATGCCAAGAGTCAATGTCTGCTCTCCTGTCCAATAAACATGAGAATTACTCAAAATTTTTTGATGCAGCTCTATTAGCTTAAAGTTCAGGTATTGGTCTTATTTCGTATCCAGAATTGTAAAGGGATTTTACTTTTTTCCATGTTGAGCGTGTTTTTCTGATCTTCTGTTGAGCTGGGATTACCTTCTTTTCTTTTCCTGATCTCTTGTTTTTCTTGGTCTTTAAAATCATTGAAGATGAAGATGGAGGAGGTGAAAAGCTTTTTAGAGTTTTCATTGCCTTCAAACCTAGAAAGTGTCAATTAAACCAATCTATTATCTTTTGGAATTTTTCCTCTTTTTCTGAGGATATTAATCACTGTAGAAATAAACATGTCATCTGGTCATTTGAAACCTTATAGATTTTTGTTCAAGTTTAAAATTGATTACAAGTAGTACCAGTAGTGGTGTGGGGTGAGTGAGAAAGGAAAGGAGCAGAATTAATTATCTCCTGAAACCTATCCTTCTCCAAGGGCATCTTCTTCAGCATCATTATTTTGAGTGTATTGTTAGACCTCACCATGGAAGACAAGTGTATTAGCAATTTTACCTGATTCACAGGAGAGGAAAATAGGAATCTGAGAAATTCTTAAAAGTCTAGGAATATATATTATAATTAGTTCCCCAAAGTCTTCCTTATGTTCTATGTTCTGCCATAGAAATAGCTGAACTTTTATCAGCAGTCATCATTAATGACCTACAATCTCTCTTACAATAACATTTTTCACCTAATTTTCAGAGAGATTCAGAAAGCGTTCATTTTGGAAACCAGAGAAAAGACCACTGACCACACACATTTTTGTGCACCAGTGGCCTTTGATGTACTTGGATGATTTATATCAAGGAGAGGTTTTTCTCCTTATTTGACTTCACCGTTTTGTCTCCATCACAGCCCATGAGCTCCTCTCTAGAGTCTTGCTGTGTGTGGTATGCAGTTCATGACTGCCTAATTCCCAGTTCCCACCCTTGCCGGACTCTTGTCCATAGACCGAAAAATCTCCTATCATCAGTTTTGTTAGTAGGAGTTCGTTTCTCCACTTTTTTCTAGCTCAAAACTCAATTCTTGCACAAAGTCTTCTGTTGAATGCTACTTGTTCCCTCAGAAATGCCATTGGGATAGCATCGCTTTGCATATATATTTTTGATTTGAATAATAATGCTTCTCGCTGCATTTAGTATAGCTTTTAGTCCAGACTGAGCTCTTAATATATGATGCTTAACCAACTAACCTATTACCTTTCCTTGTAGGAACACCAGGAAGTAAGCCTCATGTGTCACACATCTATATTTCTTAACATTTTGAGGGTTTGAGGGTAAAACGAATGCTTTATGAAAACAAAGGATGGATGAATTTAGATGAATTGAGTTTTATATGTAATTTGGTTGTATGCATACAAACACAAATAAAACATGTAGTAATAACTCTATAAATGCCTTTTGGATGATAAAATAGCTGCTGTGTGCTGTTGCGTGCCAGGTTTCTGCTTAGGAACCTGGATTATCTTGTCTTATCTTTGCCACACTTGGAAGTATGTGGCTTAGTGGTAAAGAGTCTGCCTGCAATGCAGGAGTCGCAGGAGACACAGTTGCGATCCCTGGATTGGGAAGAGCCCCTGAAGGAGGGCATAACAATCCACTCCAGTAATCTTGCATGGAGAATCCCCTGGACGGAGGAGCCTGGCAGACTACAGCCCATAGGGTCTCAAAGAGTTGGACACAACTGACGTGACCTAGCACACACACGCACTATTAATATACTCATTTTACATGCAGGTGATGACCTTGGTGCTTAAAGAAGCTAGGTAACTTGCCCAAGATCACCTAGATAATAAATGGCAGAGTTGTGGTTCAGTAGTTGCAGCACACGGGCTTAATTGTCCCTCGGCATGTGGGATCTTAGTTCCCCGACCAGTGATTGAACCTGGGTCCCCTGCATTGGAAGTAGGATTCTTAACCACTGCACCACAGGAAAGTCATCAGAGCAACACTTCTTAAAAGGAAGACTTTTGGAATTAATTTTAATAAGGATGTGGCGAACATAATAATGGCTCATGATAAGTGTCCGCGTCCTAATCTGTGGAGTCTGTGAATGTGTTAGGTTGCATGGCAAAGAGGAATTACAGTTGTATACAAAATTAAGTTGCTAATCAGATGACCTTGAGATGTTGAGATTGTCCTGGAACATCAGAGAGGGAGTCAGTTCAGTCGCTCTGTTGTGTCCGACTCCCTGCGACACCATGGACTGCAGCATGTCAGGCCTCCCTGTCCATCACCAACTCCCAGAGCTTGCTCAAACTCATGTCCATTGAGTCAGTGATGCCATCCAAACATCTCATCCTCCGTCATCCTCTTCTCCTCCTGCATTCAATCCTGCCCAACATCAGGGTCTTTTCCAGTGAGCCAACTCTTCGCATGAGGTGGCCAAAGTATTAGAGTTTCAGCTTCAGCATCAGTCCTTCCAATAAATATTCAGGACTAATTTCCTTTAGGATTCACTGGTTTGACCCCTTTGTAGTCCAAGGGACTCTCAAGAGTCTTCTCCAAAACCACAGTTCAAAAGCATGAATTCTTCAGCGCTCATCTTTCTTTATAGTCCATCTCTCACATCCATAAATGACTACTGCAAAAACCATAACTTTGACTAGACTCTGACTTTTGTTGGCAAAGTAATGTCTCTGCTTTTTAATATGCTATTTATGTTGGTCCTAGCTTTTCTTCCAAGGAACAAGTGTCTTTTAATTTCATGGCCACAGTCACCATCTGCAGTGATTTGGGAGCCCCCCAAAATAAAAGTCTGTCACTGTTTCCATTGTTTCCGCATCTATTTGCCTTGAAGTGATGGAACCAGATGCCATGATCTTAGTTTTCTGAATGTTGACTTTTATGCCAACTTTTTCACTCTCCTCTTTCATTTTCATCAAGAGGCTCTTTAGTTCTTCTTCACTTTCTGCCATAAGGGTGGTGTCAGTCATCTGCATATCTGAGGTTATTGATATTTCTCCCTGCAATCTTGATTCCAGCTTGTGCATCATCCAGCCTGGCATTTCCCGTGATGTACTCTGCATTTAAGTTAAATAAGCAGGGTGACAACATACAGCCTTGATGTATTCCTTTCCCAGTTTGGAAGCAGTCTGTTGTTCTATGTCCAGTTCTAACTGTTGTTTCTTCACCAGCATACAAATTTCTCAGGTAAGTAGGTCAGGTGGTCTGATATTCCCATCTCTTGAAGAATTTTCCACAGTTTGTTGTGATCCACACAGTCAAAGGCTTTGGTGTAGTCAGTAAAGCAGAAGTAGATGTTTTTCTGGAACTCTCTTATTTTTTCGATGATCCAATGGATGTTAGCAATTTGTTCTCTGATTCTTCTGCCTTTTCTAAATCCAGCTTGAACATCTGAAAGTTCATGGTTCACGTACTGTTGAAGCCTGGTTTGGAGAATTTTGAGCATTACTTTACTATCGTGTGAGATGAGTGCAATTGTGTGGTAATTTGAACATTCTTTGGCATTGCCTTTCTTTGGGATTGGAGTGAAAACCAACCTTTTCCAGTCCTGTGGCCACTGCTGAGTTTTCCAAATTTGCAGGCATATTGAGTGCAGCACTTTCACAGCATCATCTTTTAGGATTTGAAAAAGCTCAACTGGAATTCCTTCACCTCCACTAGCTTTGTTTGTAGTGATGTTTCCTAAGGCCCACTTGACTTCACATTCCAGGATGTCTGGCTATGGGTGAGTGATCACACCATTATGATTATCTGGGTCATGAAGTTCTTTTTAGTATAGTTCTTTTGTGTATTCTTGCCACCTCTTCTTAATATCTTCTGCTTCTGTTAGGTCCATACCATTTCTGTCCTTTCTTGTGCCCATCTTTGCATGAAATGTTCTCTTGGTATCTCTAATTTTTTTGAAGGGATCTCTAGTCTTTCCCCTTCAGTTGTTTTCCTCTATTTCTTTGCACTGATCGCTGAGGAAGGCTTTCTTATCTCTCCTTGCCATTCTTTGGAACTCTGCATTCAAATGGGTGTACCTTTCCTTTCCTCCTTCGGTTTTCACTGAGAACCCCATGAACAGTATGAAAAGGCAGAAAGAGAGGGAGAGTGTCATTGTAATCAGAATAGTGGAAGAGGGAAACCAAAGCCCCATTGTGATCTGAGAAGGACTCGATCTGTTGTTGGCTTTGAAGGTGGAAGGAGATTATAAGACTAGGAATGAGACTCCTTCCAGAAGCTGGAAAAGATAAGGAAAATATGTTCTCCTCTAAAGCTTCTGGGAAGAACACAGCCCTGCTGACATCTTAATTTAGCCCAGTGAGGCCTTGTGGGACTTCTAACATACAGATATGTAAGATAATAAATTCATATTATTTTATGCCATTGAGTTGCTGGTAATTTGTTACAGCCACAATAGAAAACTGATACATGAAATTAAATGTGGGGAGGGTGATTTCAAATAATAATACTTTAACTGGGGTCATTTACCCTGCAAACCTTGAAGTACGCGAAGGCTGTAATTGTCGTGTCTGAATGTTTGAAAATTTAATTCATTCCTTTGGAGCTTTGGTGGGTGCCATCATGACTTTTTGATATTGTAATTATGGGGTTGACATGGAAGCATATTATACACAGAGAGTGAGTACTGGGAATGTGTGGCGTGCTATTGGTACCCATTCGGAGCCAGGTCTTGATGGCCTAGAATGTAGCTGAACTTCAGTGAGTGGCATGCCAGCCCCGTGAGACATGGTATTTCCGTAGAGACCCTGTTCCTTTGTGTCTCTGGTAACTTATCAGGCTATCACTATGCTGGTTATGGAGGCTCGGCAAGAAGCAGGAGCACCTATGTGATTGGTTTGTTTATCTTATCCATTTTCTATAGTAGTTTTTGTTTTACTTATCTCCCAGTTCTCATATTAAAACTTTTACATTTGCTACCATATTTTTAATTCCCAAGAACTAACTTTTGATTTCCGAATGATGACAAACTTCCACTGAGCCCCTTTCTTGGCTATTCCTCCCGCTGGACTCCCAGCCCAATTTTAGCAAGAATCCTGCTAAACTAGTTTAGGGAGAAACCCCCCATCCCAGTCAAATTCCTCATCTCCCCAACCTTTGATGCCTAATAGATTTCTTCTTAGTGATTCCCCGTCTACTGACTCCCTCATCCTGCCTATGCTATAGATCCCCAACTGCTTCCCAGGTGAGAGAAGTGGGTACTCAGTTGTATCTGACTCTTTGCGATTCCATGGACTGTAGCCCACCAGGCTCCTCTGTCTATGGGATTATCCTAGCAAGAACTCTGGAGTGGGTTGCTATTTCCTCTTCCTGGTCAGTGGCTCAGTGGTAAAGAATCTGCCTGCCAATTTGGGAGACACAGGAGATGCAGGTTTGATCCCTGGGTCGGGAAGATGCCCTGGAGGAGCAAACAGCAGCCCACTCCAGTATTCTTGCCTGGGAAATCCCATGGACAGAAGAGCCTGGAGGGCTACAGTCCATTTGGGGTCGGACACAACTCAGCGACTGAGCACTCGCATACTTCCCTGTTGTATTTGGAGTTCAGTTCCGTCTTTCTTCCCTGCTGCAAGTAGTCTTGATCCTTGTTGCAGTAATCCTGAATAAAGTCTTCCTCATCTGTTTAACTGTCCAGTGCAATTTCTTTTTGACACTGCTTCTTTCATATAGACTTTGCCCCTTTTTTCTCTTACTAATCAGAGAACATTAATAGTGGGCTTTTTTATTTTTAAAGCTTTTTCCCCCTCTGCATTAAAAACAAATTATTTATTTGGCTGCACCAGGTCTTACTTGCAGCATGTGGGATCTAGTTTCCTGAGCGGGAATTGAACCTGGGCACCCTGCATTGAGAGCTCAAAGTCTTAGCCACTGGACCACCAGGGAAGTCCCTCTGCAGTTTTAAAAATACACTTAGATTTATTTGAGAATTGTTTCCCCTATTTTTCATATTTAAGAAGGGGACACAAAAGTTCTTATTGGAAGTTCCGCATGTGGCTTGTTAACTGCAGGGCTTTAGTGTAGGATGATAGGTGAGGTCATTTCCATCATCTCTGCCTCTTTTTACAGTCTCCTGTCAATACCTGTGGCTCCATTCTCTGGGGCTGGTATGTTTTTCCAGAGAGAAATTTCCCAAACTCTTGCCTGTTGGGAAAGATAATAAGAGATTAGTTATGTGCGTTCTGGATGCAAGGGTGAATGAGAAACTGGGACTCTCGCCTTTCAGTCTGTGGCTTTTATGTCATCGCCCTATCTAAAGTGTGATGTCCATTTTTCTCTGTGTCCCAGGTATCCCTTAGCCATCATCCCTTCCATTCCCCATCACCAGAAAGTGAACCTAGAGTCCTCTGTAGGTTAGAGAGGATCTTGAGCAGTCTTATGTAGACTCCCAGTCGATCTTCCTGTTTTTAACCCTGCCCAATTTCCCATTGTTTTGGAGGTCCATTACTACTCTACTGAGTCTTTTAATCATTCTGAGGGAGTAATTGGTTGGCTCCTTGGTTTCTTTCAATGCTGTTTTAGGATTCAAATTTCTCAGGTCTGCTAAGTTAGGATGATTTGTCTATCTGCTCTCCATCCTCCAATATTTTGTTTCTGTCTTCCCCACAACTGTTTTTTGGTCTTTCCTAAAAGTAAAATATCAGAAAGTGTTCAATGCATTATGTTTAACTGGAAGTAAATGTACATTTTAGAAAGGTTTCAAGATATTAGTTAATTATATTCTGGTTTCAGTCAATAAGAAATTCAATTTACCTTAACCTCCCAGTTCCTCCCAACAAACATAGAATTAGTAAATGGTGATGGAATGATTGATTTATTATGCAAATAGACACACTGTATTTCCTTGACTCTTTTTAGAGGACCTAAAGGAGTACTGTATTAAATAAATCCAATTCAAGGCAAAGTATTTCACAACAGAGTATAAATTACATAAATAGGAACTGCCTCACCCAGCATATTGCATTAGAGTCGAGGATTATCTCAATAATCACCTAACAATATGGGTCCATATTGATTTTAGCTACTAATTATGTCAGGGATATGCCCTTGAGTTAGAATTTTAAATCCAATTCTGTTTAATCTGAAAGCACTTCATGAACTCTGAGTTGTAATTTAAACAGAAAGGATTACAAACCCTGGCAAAACAACAGATCTGCGTAGTTTATCCCACAAGAACTGATTAAGAAGGTTTTCATCATCTTTTATGATGGCAGAGTCTGGCTTTGTCTTTTGGACCAAGGAGTCACAAACTGGGATACTGAAGGCTAACCCAAGTGGAATAAAGCTCCCAACAAAGTGAGAATTAGTAAATGATGATGGGGCTATTCAGTCATTAATATTGGGTATTTCCCTTGTGTTTCAAGGACATTTGATTATACTTTAAGGAGTAAAGTAAAAAAAGAATCAAGAGTAGACATGGAGGAATGTAATGAATTCCTATTTGGTAAAATCCAGGACTCATCTTTCTCTGGAATAATGCCTCGAATCTCTGCCGTCTTGTTAACGGATACAGAAGTAAACACTGATGGTGGCTTTTTCTCAAAGCCAAGTGTGATTCTTGGATCAATCTTATCATGTTCTTCATTTACATAAGTTTGAGAGTGGCTGAGATTTTTGAGATGTATTTTAGGTCAATATTGATCAGCTCAGCCACCTAAAGGACCTTGTTTAAAATGTGGTCCTGAAACGTCATTTGATTGTTTAGCTCTAAAACAGGGCTTAAAATATCTTGTTGGTACATAGATACGAATTTTTGAATTAGTTGAATTGACTATTGCTTTACTCCATTCTGAATACGTGTTTTAATGTTCCAGAACATTTCCAAATTTTAAAAAAATGCTTCTTATTGAAAACAGAGTTCTGTAAGTTGTTGCCAGGTGGTGAGGAGAATAAATTTCTAAAGCATCCTGTGGTACATATCTGTTTTGATGAGGAATATAACCTTTAAAAATATTCTTTTGATAAGCCTCTTTTACCTGTAAAATAAAATTTCTGTTCAGATACTCTTTCAACAAAGCCAAATGGTTTTCCATACAAGGAAAGGTATACTATTAACTGACATAACATATACTATTAACTGTCTTAAGTTTCAATACAATGAAACAGACTTAAACGTTTTTTGAACTACCTTTGTCAAATATACAGTTAGACTCTTGCATTGTCAATATTTCAGTCTGCAAGTATGTATCAATCAAGTGTTTAATGTTTGTGGGTTACAGAAAAACATGTTTTCTTGTTTACTTTTATGAAAGCACCTGCCATAGTGCCTGTCACATGATAGATGCCTATTTAACATTTTTCTGGACTTCCATACCTGTTCAATTTGTTGACTATCCACTGAAAAATAAAACGAATATTGGAAATAAAAGCAAAAATAAACAAATGGGACCTAATGAAAATTAAAAGCTTTTGCACAACAAAGGAAACTATAAGTAAGGTGAAAAGACAGCCCTCAGATTGGGAGAAAATAATAACAAATGAGGAAACAGACAAAGGATTAATCTCAAAAATATACAAGCAACTCCTGAAGCTCAATTCCAGAAAAATAAACAACCCAATCAAAAAATGGGCCAAAGAACTAAACAGACATTTCTCCAAAGAAGACATACAGATGGCTAACAAACACATGAAAAGATGCTCAACATCACTCATCATCAGAGAAATGCAAATCAAAACCACAATGAGGTACCATTACACGCCAGTCAGGATGGCTGCTATCCAAAAGTCTACAAGCAATAAATGCTGGAGAGGGTGTGGAGAAAAGGGAACCCTCTTACACTGTTGGTGGGAATGCAAACTAGTACAGCCACTATGGAAAACAGTGTGGAGATTCCTTAAAAAACTGGAAATAGAACTGCCATATGACCCAGCAATACCACTTCTGGGCATACACACTGAAGAATCCAAATCTGAAAGAGACACGTGCACCCCAATGTTCATCGCAGCACTGTTTATAATAGCCAGGACATGGAAGCAACCCAGATGCCCATCAGCAGATGAATGGATAAGGAAGCTGTGGTACATATACACCATGGAATATTACTCAGCCGTTAAAAAGAATTCATTTGAATCAGTTCTAATGAGATGGATGAAACTGGAGCCCATTATACAGAGTGAAGTAAGCCAGAAAGATAAAGAACATTACAGTATACTAACACATATATACGGAATTTAGATAGATGGTGGCGATAACCCTATATGCAAAACAGAAAAAGAGACACAGAAGTACAGAACAGACTTTTGAACTCTGTGGGAGAAGGGGAGGGTGGGATGTTTTGAAAGAACAGCATGTATATTATCTATGGTGAAACGGACCACCAGCCCAGGTGGGATGCATGAGTCAGGTGCTCAGGCCTGGTGCACTGGGAGGACCCTGAGGAGTTGGGTGGGGAGGGAGGTGGGAGGGGGGATCGGGATGGGGAATACGTGTAACTATATGGCTGACTCATGTCAATGTATGACAAAACCCACTGAAATGTTGTAAAGTGATTGGCCTCCAACTAATAAAATAATTAAAAAAAAAAAAAAAAAAAAAAAAAAAAAAACGTCTACAGAAATAAATTATTAAGCGAAACTTAAACCTTTTAGGCAAGTGAAGATGAAGCCATGTTCAAACCATAATCTTAAATACGTTACCACTTCCTCTTAGGCACAATTGATAGTACTGTCAAGAAAACTGAGTGCTGAAAAATTGATGCTTTTGAACTGTGGTGTTGGAGAAGACTCTTGAGAGTCCCTTGGACTGCATGGAGATCCCACTAGTCCATCCTAAAGGAGATCAGTCCTGGGTGTTCATTGGAAGGACTGATGCTGAAGCTGAAACTCCAATACTTTGGCCACCTCATGCGAAGAGTTGACCCTTTGGAAAGACCCTGATGCTGGGAGGGATTGGGGGCAGGAGGAGAAGGGGATGACAGAGGATGAGATGGTTGGATGGCATCACCAATTCGATGGACATGAGTTTGGGTAAACTCCGGGAGTTGGTGATGGACAGGGAGGCCTGGCGTGCTGGAATTCATGGGGTTGCAAAGAGTCGGACACGACTGAACGACTGAACTGAACTGACTGACTGGATGTAAAATATCAACAATACCAGTTGGTGTATACCAGCCACTGTTCTGAATACTCACCCCTGTCTCTGTATTTAGCATCCTGGGCCTACCTACAACCCATCAATTAAGTAATTACAGCCTGACACAACAGGCAGTCTTCATGGCCTAGAGTCTGTTCTGATTGACAGATGTCTGGGATATTCTGTTAGTATCTTGATTATCACCCTCTTCACTCACCAGGTGATATTTGCTTAGGGAATGCAAATAAATTTCCATAGTAGCTGGGTGCAGATTTTATTAGTATGCAAATCACTTTTGGGGGGGAGGGTAGATGAATGGAATAGAATGTAGTATTTCCCAAGGTCTTTTTTTCATGGAAATATTATTAGTTGACTTGAAAAATGCTGGGTTGAGCAAAGTTACACCTATTATTTTTGTGTGTGTTAGTTGCTCAGTCATGTCTGATTCTTTGCGACCGGATGGACTGTAACTGCAAGCTTCTCTGTCCATGGGATTTCCAAGCAAGAATACTGGAGTGGGTTGCTATTTCCTCCTCTAGGGGAAATCTTCCCGACCCAGAGATTGAACCTGGGTCTCCTGCATTACAGATGGATTCTTTACCATCTGATCCATTCCTTTGGTATAGAACCTAAAATATATGACTTTATATTTTAAATCTCTAGGAATGGATATCTCTTATTCCCAAACTTACTTTACTCTAAAACACTTTTTTCCCCTCATGGGACACCAATTAATATCAATTGATATAGTGTATATTAAAACTCTAAATATTTAGGATAGCCCTTGGTGCTTCTCACATATGTATGTATATCTATGTATATATATATATGTTAGGTTTATTCACTCTTTTTGAATTATCAGTTTTATGGCAAGGCAGAAGAAAAATTAATGTTGATCAAGGCAAAGAAAAGTGAGAGCTGACTATTGTAGTCAGAGTAGGTTAGGTCAAACTGTTGATGTTCAGTTGCTCAATCATGTCCAACTCTTCGCAACCCCATGGACTGCAGCATGCCAAGATTCCCTGTCCTTCACTGTCTCCCTGAGTTTGCTCAAATGCATGTCCATTGAGTCAGTGGGAACACCCAATACCCAAACTCTAGTTGGTTTGATACAGCGGTGACTTGCCCATGCAAAGGCTGCTGTGTTCCAGACATTGTCCTTCAAGTTGTGACCCAGAGATGTGGCTGCTTTTTTCTTACTTGGAGGAGCTGATGGAATGTTTGGTGAGCCTTGTCTCTGATGAACCTGTATTGCAAAAATCAGTATTATGTAATTTAATATGTTGATTGTCCTTCATTTTGGTAAATAAATAACAAGCTATGTGTTTTTGCCTTCTTCCGAAAGTACTTTTTCCATTCTGCACATTAGCCATGGGAAAGTATCAACTGGCTTTGCTTAGCTCACTCTTAAGAGTATCTATCATTTTACCATTACTTGTTCAGGTTTTTAATTATCCAGTCAGTGCTGTAGACACACAGAGTTGAGAATTTGGTTATCTGATTTCTTGCTTTTTGGCATCTTGTCTACATATCAGAATTGTTCATTTTAATGTTATTTATTCTTTGTGACTGGTTAATTTACTTGTAGATACTTAAACAAAAACTATTCGTTTTTTCCCTAAACATGAGAAGTGCTTTCTCTTACCATAATTATTTTCTAAAAGACTTGCCAAGTGAGAAATCTTCCCTGATTTTGTGAAAGCTGACAGTCTGTTTTGAAGAAAGAGTCTCATCTTTTGTTATCAAGGGAATAGTGCAAAGGGCATGAATACCGACAGAACTTCACAAGAGCAGCACGTGGTATCCTGTGGTGCCTCTAAATCAATTGTTATTAATTTTTCAGTTTAGTGAGTAGCACATCCACCCACAGTTATTCAGATGTTAATAAAGCCTCCAGTATCACCAGTATTACCTCCTGCCTCTTCAACACTCTATTGGAAGGAAAGGAGCTAACCTTAAACTGGTGTGAACTGAGGCTTAGAAATACTGTGGTGAGGGACGAGATGAGTCCCTTTCACTCGTTACTTAAATATCTTTCCAAAAATTATTTGAACTGTAACATAGTACACTCATATAATTTTTCTTTATGGTGCTGTAAGGAACGAAAAATATCTTTTCCTTCTGCGCTTCTAAGTTCTTGGTTGGGTTCCCTATAATAAGACAGATGAACAAGTAAAAAGCCTACAGATGTAATTTTTTTCCAACTTTTAATTTTGTATTGAAGTATAGCCAATTAACAGTATTGTGATAGTTTTAGGTGGATGGCAAAGGGACTCAGCCATACATATGTATGTATCCATTCTCCCCCAAACTCCTCTCCCATCCAGGCTGCCACGTAACATGGAGCAGAGTTCCCTGTGGTGTACTGTAGGTCCTTGTTGGTTATCCGTTTTAAATACAGCAGTGTGTACCAGTCGATCCCTTACTCCCTAACTATCCCTTTCCCGCATCCTTCTCCTCAACCATGAGTTTGCTCTTTAAGTCTGTGAGTCTATTTCTGTTTTATAGATAAGTTCATTTGTATCATTTCTTTTTAGATTCTGCATATAAGGGGTGTCATATGATATTTCTCCTCTGCTGAACTTCTCAGCCTTCAGATGTATTTAATATAACATTTACATGACATGAGAACCTTGATAAAAAAAATAAAGACTTGAAAAAGCAGTTAAACCAGAGTGTTTTCATACTAGGTTTGATAAAGAGTAGAAAGTCATGGAAAAATGTGATAGGATAACAGAGTATGAGATAAGGGTGGTACATGGGGAAAGATGTGATTTCAGCATCCTTCCACCTTGGAAATAAGGAGGTTCCTTTCCTCCCAGCATGGGGAAGGCCCCTCTCCCATGAGGGTTTTGTGACCTCCTTCAGGGGAGAGTCACAAGGTCCTTTCTGCATGTGATATTTCTGAAGTTTTTTTCAGCTTAAAGTACTTAGTATACCAAGGTGTCATATCTTGGCATAGGTTGGCCTGAACACCATCAGTGTTGTGAGTTAAACACCCAGAGAAGCTCATTAGCCTCAATTGTACTTGATACTTTCCTTTATGGGTTTCCTTACTCATTCTTCCCAAGTTCTCCCAGCAGAGGTGGCCTTTTCCAGTTTAAGAAATTCATAATGTACAGGTGCTGCGTGGCAGATATACTAAGCTCCAGATGATAATATTTTCTCCTACCCTTGTGAATTCAATGCTTTGAAATAATAATTTTCCCTCAAAAATGTTGGAGACGGGGTTTAGAGTCTTTAGCCTCTTGAATCTTTAAAATTAAAGATTTTTTAAAAAAAATTAAATTCAAAAGCAATATATTTCATTATAAAAATATTAGAAATGACAGATAAAGAGAATAAGAAAAAAAAGAAATCCAGGGATTTCCCTGGCGGTTCAGTGGTTAGGACTCTGCCTTCATTGCCAAGGGCCTTGGGATCAGGGGAACTAAAATCCCACAAGCCTTGCCATGTGGCCAAAAAAAAAAAAAAAAGAAAAAAAGTCACCTTTGACTGCCCCCAGTCTCCTACACAAAAATAATTACTATCAACCTGTGTATATTATTTATGACTTTTTAATGACCTTTTCTATATAGGTATAAATAATTTTATCTATGTAAGTGATTTCTCAAGGTTGTAGTAATAGTATAAATACAATTCTGTGTTTTCTTTGGTTTTCCTTTTTATAAACTCTTTTCCATGCTTTTTGTATAATCTTCATAGTTACCATTTTAGTGGCTAACACCGTTATTTGAAAATGAGTCATTGTTGGAAGAAACAGATGCTCAGAGAAACATTTTCCCTTCTATTCTTTTAGTTTGAACAAAGTTCTGGAGTGTAGGGGCTACCCAAGTGGTGGAGCGGTAAAGATCCGCCTGCCAATGCAGGAGACACAGGTTCAATCCCTGGGTTGAGAAGATCCCCTGGAGTGGGAAATGGCAACCCTCTCCAGTAATCTTGCTTGGGAAATCCCATGGAGAGCGGAGCCTGGCGGGTGCAGTCCTTGGGGCTGCAAAGGGTCAGACGAGCCAGCACACAGCAGCGGCAGCTGGAGCATAGGGCACCCTTCCCTCCCCACCTTGGGCGTGTGTTCACCCATTTCCTCTTCCCCTGTTTTCCCCTTCATACTAGAAATATTTTTTTTCATCCAGGCAGATGAATAATGTTAGAAATTTTTGTGGAAAGAAATAGCAAGTGAGAGAAGTATTCTCTGAGGAGGATCTTTTTGGATAGGGTAGAAGACAGGGTTTTTCATGCGATCTGACACTGGCTTCCACATGAAAGTGAAAGGAATGGCAGGTGTATTTTAAGTGCAGAATTGTGCATATCTGTGTGTCTGAGCAACTTGATGAAACAGCTTAGAAAATGATCATCAGTGCCTTCAACAGATCCATCACCAGGTGTGTACTTATTGAAAGCACATGCTTGGGTCCTCTGCATTCACATGGCCTGCTTTGTAATATATGCCTTTTTTCCCCCTGAGTTTGCATATCAGAGAGGATGTCTTTTTCTCTCCCTCCCGGTATGCACTGCTGCTGCCTCTACCTGGGATTATGCAGATTGTGGTTTAAACCTCTTTATTCTTTTCTGCAAGTGTACGGCATGATGGGCTTCATTTCTGGGAGTAAATGATAATGGATTTCAGCTTTCAGCCGGTGACATTTGGAAACTACATGTCTTCAATAATATGTGCGCCATACAATAAAAACAGTCACCCTGTTCCAAGGATGGGAAAGTGTAAATAAAATAGCCATGCTGTAAATATGGAGAGGCTAAATCTTCCAGTGAAGGTAGGGGATCCTCATTATTTTAATGGAGCCAATTTTATGACTTTTCAAGCTGGATGTAGAGGACAATCTTATCGATAGTGGGTACTTGGGATAATCAGGGGAAGGCTCTTAGAAAGGGTTTAATTTATTTTGTCAGATAGTCAAGGCTATAAAACATTTCAACAAATCAAAGCCATCATTTTGAGATATAATAAAGATTAAAAGCCAGCATCGGACACCACAAATTTGGGTCCTTCCTGCCCTTGAATCTGAGTACCAGTTTTATATGAAATAAAGCATGCTTATCATTGATTAGCATTTATTTCTATCTCCCTGGGTGTGCAGTGCTTTTTGATGGTCTGGATGTAAAGGGACCCAATTTCTTGTCTGAAGCAACTGAGCATCTATCTTTTGTTTATAATGATAAACTCCATGCGTGAAGGTCGGCAAGAGAGTTTTGATAAATTTGTCAGACCTGGGCTTCCTGGCTACAGTTCACAGGGGGAGGAGAGGCAAGGATGTTTGAAAAGAGCGGGGAGATTTCTCTAAAGAGCTGTGACCTCAAGAGGTAAGGTTACTGAAATCTCAAATCTCAGTTTTGGTTCTTGAGGCAAAGTAGCCTCTGCCGCATCCTGAAATTTCCATCTTAGCAGAGTCTGGGCATCAGTTTCCTACCTTTATGAAAACAGTTTATTGGGCTTCTCATTCCCACATTCTCTCTTCTGTAAGAGAAAGAGGAGGCTTTTCTGCTCTAAATGCCTGGGGAGGACCATCCTCATTTCCTATTCCTGAATCATCTGGGTCCTCGCACTTGGAGTATTGACTGGTGGCAGCGACACCTCCACCTTGGGGTAATATGTCTTTCAAGCGAGAAGGCTTTCCTGGTCAATACTGAATCAATTTGCTCTGGCAGTCTAATTGAATGCCTCCCTCAGACAAATGGGTCACTGAGGGAAAGGGCAAAACCTTGATATGCAGATCTGAGTCGAAGCCCCAGAGAAGGCTGTTTTTAAAATATATATTCCTCTTGAGAAGTAGCCTGTGTAACAAAAGCGGTGCTAGTTATTTGCTCAGCAAAGTGGACATAAATCAATCTGTTTACATTCCTCTTTTTATTGGAGTACAATTTTACTTTAACTTGATCCCTGTATAGCAAGAGAGAAAGAGAGACAGACAGACAGAAAAAGAGAGGAAAGAGAGAGAGATCAAAGCTCTAGCATGACCTCTATGATGAGAAATCTCTTGCCTTCAAATTTTGGGTATGTTGATCTCTTTTTTAGATTGCACGGCATTTCCATTTAGCTTGATGCTTAAATTCGTTGATATCCTTAATATTCATAATATACAGCTTGTCCTAAGATGACTATGTTTTTTTCTCAGTGTTTCCTTGGGGGTTTATGAGAAGAAAGCGGCAGTTGAATGCCCAGCATTGTGTTAGCTTCTTTCTAAAAACTCTCTCTTTTAAACTAAAAGACTAAAACAGAACTACCATATGACCCAGGAATCCCACCATTGGGCATATATATACCCAGAGAAAACCATAATTCAAAAAGATACATGCATCCCTATTTTCTTTGCAGCAATGTTTACAATAACCAGGACATGGAAGCAACCTAAATGTCGTAAACAGAGGAATAGATAAAGAAGATGTGGTGCATATCTACAATGGACTATTACTCAGCTATAAAAAGAATGAAATTGTATCTTTTGCAGAGACAACCTAGATACTGTCATACAGAATGAAAGAGAGAATAACTAATGTTGATTATTAATGTATACATGTGGAGTCTAGATAATGGTATAGAGGATCTTATTTGCAAAGCAGAAATAGAGGCATATATGTAGAGAACAAATGTATGGATACCAAGATGGGAAAGGAGGATGGTGGGATATACTGGGAGATGGAAATTGGCATACAGTCACTATTGATGCTATGTGTAATTAGCTAATGAGAACCTACTGTACGGCTCGGGGAGCTCTCCTCAGTGCTCTGTGGGGACCTAAATGGGAAGGAAACCCAGAAAAGAGAGGATATGTGTACACGTTTAGCTGATTCACTTTGCTGTGCAGTAGAAGCTAGCACAATGTTGGAAAGCAGCCACGTGTGTTAGTCGCTCAGTCGTGTCCGACTCTTGTGCGATCACATGGACTGGACTGTAGCCCGCCAGGCTCCCCCGTCCATGAAATTCTCCAGGCACGAATACTGGAGTGGGTTGCCGCTTCCTTCTCCAGGTCATCTTCCCGACCCAGAGATCGAACCTGGGTCTTCTGCGTAGCAGGCAGATTTTTTACCATCTGAGCTACCAGGGAAGCCCCTATACTCCGAAAAGATAAAAAAAGTCCCTTTTCGTCCTTACTCCAGCCCTATGAGAAGATTCACAGAGCAGGAAACTCGGAGCTTGGTTAACTTGCCCCAGGTCGTTTAGTTACTTAGGGGTTTCCCAGGTGGCGCAGTGGTAAAGAATCTGCCTGCTAATGCAGGAGACACAAGAAAGGTGGTTTTGATCCCTGGGTCAGGGAGATACTCTTGAGTAGGAAATGGCAACCCACTTTAATATTTTTGCCTGGAAAATTACATGGATAGAGGAACCTGGTGGACTATAGTTCAGTGGTATGTGAAGAGTTGGACATGACTGAGCACGTGCGCGCGCGCGCGCGCGCACACACACACACACACACACACACACACACACACACACTCACACACACTAACAGACTTTGGTGTTTTCAAGGCCAGTGCTTCTTTTCCCATAGCATTGAATTTTGAATCACTTTTAAAAATAATATCTTGGGGTACCTTGGTATTTTATTCATCTTTTTGCCTAAATGGTATGAAAATGTATACACATTTAGTATTGTTTTCCAGTTGCTACTGTAACTAATTGCCACAAACTTAGTGGCTTTAAACAAAACAAATTTATTATTTTTCAGTTCTGGAAGTCAGAATCCCCAAAATGGGTCTTACTGAGTTAAGATCAAGGTGCTGGCAGGCGTGTGTTCTTCCCTGGAGTCTGGAGGGGAGAATCTTTTTTCTCACCTTCTCCAGCTTCTGGAAGCTGCTCTCACTTCTTGTCTCATGGTCCCTTCCTTCCTCTCCAAGTGATTACATGGGTCCATCTGAATAATCCAGGAAAATCCTCACATCTCAAGGTCAACTAACTAACAACGTTGATGCCATCAGCAACCTTAATCCCCCTTTGCCATGTAACCTGACATAGTCACAATCAGGGGAGTAGGACTTGGACATCTTTTGTTGTTTGGTTGCTAAGTCATGTCCCACTCTTTGTGATCCCATAGACTGACCCCATGGAAGACTGACCCCACAGACTGACCCCGTGGAAGACTGACCCCTTAGACTGACCCCATGGAAGACTGACCCCATAGACTGACCCCATGGAGGACTGACCCCATGGAAGACTGACCCCATAGACTGACCCCATGGAAGACTGACCCTATGGAACACTGACCCCATAGACTGACCCCGTGGAAGACTGACCCTATGGAAGACTGACCCCATAGACTGACCCCGTGGAAGACTGACCCCATAGACTGACCCTGTGGAAGACTGACCCCATAGACTGACCCCGTGGAAGACTGACCCCATAGACTGACTCCGTGGAAGACTGACCCCATAGACTGACTCCGTGGAAGACTGACCTCATAGACTGACTCCCTGATAGCTCAGTAAGTAAAGAATCTGCCTGAAATGCAGGAGACTCTGGTTGGATTCCTGGGTTGGAAAGATCTGCTGAAGAAGGGATAGGCTACCCACTCCAGTATTCTTGGACTTGCCTTGTGGCTCAGCTGGTTAAGAATCCACCTGCAATGTGGGAGACCTGGGTTCGATCCCTGGGTTGGGAGGATCCCCTGGAGAAGGAGAAAGCTACCCGCTCCAGTATTCTGGCCTGGAGAATTCCATGGACAGAGGGGCCTGACAGGCTACAATCCATGGGGTCACAAAGAGTTGGACACGACTGAGTGATTTTCACTTTGAATGTCACCTACTTTCATGGGCTGTAGTCTGCCAAGCTCAACTCACTCCAGTGGAGTGGGTTGCCATTTCCTTCTCACTGGGTTTGAACCTGCATTGGCAGGTGGATTCTTTACCACGGAACCACCAGGGACATCTTTGGGGGAACCTGCCTGCCAAATATTATGAAATCTTTTAACAAGTACACAGTAGTGAGAGACCTAGCATTTGAAGTCAGAATGCCTGAGTTTAAGTCCTAGCCCACTACTTTCTCACTGTGTGGTGTGGAGCAAATCAGTTACATTCTCTGTGTCTTGGCATTCTCATCTATAAAATGGGACTACATTTCTGGTGGAGATTAAGATAGTGTATACAGACTGCTCAGCATGTGGCATATAGTAGATATCCAATAATTCTTGGCTCTTATTGTTTACAAAACATTACATGAGTGTGCAGTGTATTGTACTGCACAAAAACTTTCACAGATATAAATTTTTATTGCTATGACATTTATTGTTAGCACATTTTTAGTTTATTGTGAAATTATTTTTAATCCAAGTTGAAATTATAAAAAAAATGACTTAACATTAAGGAGGATTTGTGGGAAATCCACCATTTAATTTTTAATACTTCATTTTAATCTTTTAATACTTCTAAGTCTTTACCTGCATATGTTCTATAGTTATTTGTGAACTTCCAGAAAGTAGAGATAGTGTTTTTGTTCATTCTGTAGGCACTGGCTTGAACATAATTAGCATGTAATGAATGCAGATAAATGCTTGAAGGAATCCAAAGAGGCTGAAATGACCAGAGATGAGGGCACAGGCTAGGAAGTGGTGAGGCTTTTACATTTCTCACTTTTTCTGCTGCTTTATAAGCCGCCTAGTGGGCCTCTTGACCTTGATGTGTTCAAACTTTTCAATTCATTGAGGACATAGTGACTTACTAAGAGCTGCCTTGATCAGTTTGATAAATTGGCTTTAGCCATGTGCAGGTAACAGAAACCTGGTCTCAGATTGCTAAAACAGTGAGGCATTTATCAGCTCATGTAACTGAGAAGTCACAGAAGTAGATCAGGCTTCAGGTCAGGCTGGAGCCAGTGGTTCATTGATGCCATCATTTTGTCTCTTTCTTCTTTTCTTGTTTTCATGACACCTTGTGTATCACAGGATGACTGGTAGCAGCTTTTCAGGGCTCTACACTTCCTTGTTTATGTCTTGTAAGTAGAGACAGCCAGCTTTCAGTAGCAGTTGCAGAAGAGCCAAGAACAAAGTACTCAAGCTGCAGAAGGGAGAGTGGTTTTTGAGTAGCCAAACCCAACAGAAATGAAAACAACTCAGGATATCTGAGAGTGTACAGTAAGAAATTCTTCTAGGTAAGGAAATCTGTCTGTGTTGTGTCCTAGTCTGTTATACCTTTAGAAGCTGGTCTCTTGAGTCATTCTTCTTGCTCATTATCTTGTTGACTTATGGAGCATTTCCTAAAGGTTTTGCGATTTCCTGTTAGAGTATAAACACTTCATTTATTCATTTGCAAGGATTTATCCAACACCTACTCATGAGAGCTGCTCTTCTAAGTGCTGGGGGATCCAGAAGTGAATAAAACATGGTCCCAAACTTGACCACTAGTCTTACCACCAATGAGATAGAATAGAGCCCCCAGGCTTCAGAATCCTTGGTTAGTTTCAAGGGTAAATCCTTGTCAGAGTCTCAACCTGACTGCAATTGGGTCAAGAAAGCTGAATCTTCAAACTTGTACATAAGCTTGAAGAACCCACTCACTTATCTCAGATGGAGCGATTTGGGGAAGGATATAAGTAGCGTGGTTGAAAGGTGTACAGTCAGCAAGAGAGATTGACACGGTTTAAATTTCTCGTATTAGAGTCATAAACAGTAGGGTGGCTGGGAGCAAGACGGGGTGATTGAGATGGGATACAGAGAGAGATGGAGGCCTGAAATACATTCCATGGGGCCCTGGTGTGGATTGAATGGGAAGTGGCTTGAAACCGTGCAGTTACTTCACAGTTCATGACCTCTATTGGAGGAACCTAGGATCGAATCTGTCAATTAAAATCCTATTTTCTCTCTCCAGGAAGCAGGCCCTCTGGGTCATCCTGTGAGCATCCACTGATGATGAACTTCACATTTTAACTGCTTTTTCTCTAAGTAACTACCTCCCTGGGGTGGAAGGCGCAGATCCTTTGGTGCATACAAAACTTACTTAAGCAATGAATCGACTTCTGTAGGTCACCTCAGGGTAGCCCACAGGGTAAGGGCTAGTTGGGGGCAAGGACTAGGGTTAAGTCAGGTTACTTAGCCTGTATCCACTCATGTGGCTGCCATTTTTTTCTCAGTTTTGTAATGGTTGAGTGCTAGGAGCACAGAAGCTTAAGTATATTGAAACACGTTTATTAAATTTCACACATTACGTTTGAAAGAAAAATAAGGTGACCCACCTTAATGGTATTTTTAGTAGTTGTTATACATGTCGCAATTAGTCATAGTGGAGTTTTCCACCAGTTATTCTAGTTAGTAAGACTTTGACATAGCCAGACCAGTTTTGAGTGTTCCCTTTGCTTTGTTGGTTTCCCAGTATCCGTAAATAGCATTAAGGCTTGTTGGGATCCTTGAAGGGAACCCATTAAATTAAGCCCTTTGTCTTGCTCGAGCACTTAGAAAAGTAAGAATTAAGACAACACAGTAAAACAGATGAGAATCCAAAACACCACTGTGTGTGCTAGTCCCTCAGAATCGTCTTTGACCCTTTGCAACTCCGTGGACTGTAACCTGCCAGGCTCCTCCGTCTGTGGGATTCTCCAGGCAAGAACACTGGAGTGGGTAGCCGTTCCCTTCTCCAGGGCATCTTCCCGACCCAGGGATTGAATCCGGGTCTCCCACACTGCAGGCAGATTCTTTACCATCAGAGCCACCAGGGAAGCCTGAAAATACTATCTTAGTTACACTTAAAGACTCAGCAGGAGGATGTATTTAACCCTACTTTCCCACTTGGCCGTTGGCTGTGCGTGGCTGGGGCAGGAATGGAGAAAGGATGTCAGGGCGTGACTTGGGGCTGCCCTGGAGGGACACAAAAGAGCAAAAGAGGTGTTAAGGAAGAGCTGAGTGAGCATGTTCATTCAGTTCATTCCTTCGAGTTTATCGGATAGGTCACTTCAGAGAGGTCATGGGTGTTACACGGAATGAATTCCCTTCTTCCGGAGTATTCTTTTTAACTTTGTAAATAGTTTTTCTAGATGTTTGTACAGTTTAATCCTCCCTTTATCTACTGACTTGACCTTTTACTGTTGTTCACTTGCTAAGTCATGTCTGACTCTTTGTGACCCCATGGACTGCAGTACGCCAGGCTTCCTCTGTCCTTCACTATCTCCTGGAGTTTGCTCAAACTCATATCCATTGAGTCGATGATGCCATCCAACCATCTTATCCTCTGTCTCCCCTTGTCCTTCTGCCCTCAATCTTTCCCAGCATCAGGGTCTTTTCCACTGATTCGGCTCTTCATATCAGGTGGTTAAAGTATTGGAGCCTCAGCATCAGTCCTTCCAATGAATATTCAGGATTGAATATTTAGGATTGACTGGATTGATCTCCTTGCTGTCCAAGGGACTCTCAGACCCTGTCATCCCAAAAACAAGATCTTGGATTCACAACAGTCATTGTATTTCCTTTGTCCTTCATCATCCCTGTTTCCACCCTATTCCTCTTCCTTTTATCTGGCCACTGGGCTCAGATCTTGCGAGGTCCTCTTCTATACTGTTTTAAATTATTTAGATTATATCCCACATTTAGTCCCATTTGGGAACTTCATAGCTTGTCATGTGCCAGTCACTTTATATATATTATCCCATTTAATCCACAACAAACCTGGGCAATAGGATTTATTCTCATTTCCAGATGCAGAAACGATTTCTCAGAGATGGTAATTCATCCAAGGTTAAAGAGACGGTAAATGGTGAAAACAGAATTCCTGTCCCTTGACTCCAAAGCCTGAGAGAAGCTGATGACCCAAAGCACTCCGTCCTTCCGTCCCTACAGTAGGGAAGAATGGGATGTGAGTCAGAGATGAAATACATCTGCCTTGACCCATGGAGTGAGCAAGGTCACGTGGGTCTTTGGCAGAAGTGGGTGTAGGACAGAGCATGGTTGAACCTGGAACTCGCTGAAAAGGCAGAGGGGAAGTTAAGAGAAAAGTAACTTACATCTTTGACACAGGCCTCTCTCCTCCTAACACTATTCTACGTGGAGAGAAGTTAGAAGCTGCCCAGGCTGCAGAGTTAACTTTTCTGGCTTTGCTGTGACCACTGGTCAAGGACTTGGCAAAGACTTAACTTGCCTTTGGGTGGCAGCCCCAAGGCTTCCCAGATGACTCAGTGGTAAAAGAAACTGCCTGCCAATGCAGGAGACTCAAGAGATGCAGTTTCTATCCCCTGGAGTAGGAAATGGAAATCCACTCCTATATTCTTGCCTGGAAAATTCCATGGACAGAGGAGCCTGGTGGGCTACAGTCCATGGGGCTGCAGAGAATCAGACATGACTGAGCACACACTTATTCCCATTACTCCTAGGGCAGAGAGATGTTCAGGTCTGTGAACAGTTGAGTTGAATCATTTCTTGACCTTCTTTTCTCAGACAAGGATCTGTTCTCCCCCGCTGACCCGCAAGGCCTCTTCTCTGCTGGGACCCCTTTTCCCTTCCCTCCTGCCTCTCCACAGACCGGCAAGGTAGCAGGAGTCGAGTACATGCAGCCTACACTGTTGAGGACTCTTTTGGTCCAAGGTTAATAAGACTTCCCTGTTGCTGGTGGAGGAGAGAGAAAAGAAAATGTATCTTTAAAAAAAAATTTTTTTTTTTTTAATGAGGGCCCTTTTTAAAGTCTTTATTGACTTTGTTACAGCACTGCTTCTGTTTTATGTTTTGATTTTTGGGCCAAGAGGCATGTGGGATCTTAGTTCCCTGACCAAGGATCGACCCCACATTTCCTACCCTGGAAGGCAGAGTCTTAACCACTGGACCGCTGGGGAAGTCCCCAAAGTGTGTCTTCTGTTTTTCTTTGTTGTAGAGTGGATAGCTGTGTCCTTGCATGACTGTTTCTGAGGATCTGTGGTTTCCTGACCAGCTTTGCCTCTGGAGCAGAATGCTTTCCTTGACTTTCTGCTGGGTTGATGATGCTACCGACCTTGCCTTTCTGTTTTCTCTGGGAGTACTGAGCGTGCCTCACCAGCCCCACCACCACCAATCTAAATAGTGACAATACTCACATCCCATGTGCCGAAGGCGTGAGCTCGGAATAGTCACATGGTTAACTGTACCACATGCACGGAACTTGCTTTTTCTAAGAAAATAACGGAAAGCATATCTATTTTATTTTTCTCTGTAAAGTATCATTCCTTTTTTGTGTTATTCTGTTTTTTATTTTGTATTATTTGTTAATTGGAGGGTCATTGCTCTAGAATGTTGTGTAGTTTCTGCTATACAATAGTGTGAATCAGCTGTGTGTATACACATATCCCCTCCTTCTTGAGCCTCCCTTACACCCCCAACTCCATCTCACTCCTCTAGATTTTGTTTTTTGATTCAAGAGGAATTACAAGTGTTATATAGCTCGGGGATAATGTGCTGGTATATTCATAGTAAGTCTTTCCAGGTGGCGCTAGTGGTAAAGAACCCACCTCCCAAATCAGGAAATGTAAGAACCTCGGGTTCGATTTCTGGGTAGGGAAGATTCCCTGGAGGAGGGCATGGCAGCCCCCTCCAGTATTCTTGCCTGGAGAATCCTATGGACAGAGGAGCCTGGTGGACTATAGACTGTAGGGTCACAAAGAGTCGGACACAACTGAAGTGATTTAGCATGCATGCACACATATTCATAGTACCTAATGTTCTTCTTTCCACTTATCTGGATACCTGATAAGGGTAATAAACATCTCACTTACTATGGGCAAGAGTCTAAGCCTGTCATGTGAGAGTGACTAAATATTGGGCTGAGACTTGTGAAATATAGCGATAATTTATTGGTTTGTTCTGTGCTAAGGGCTTGCGTGACATCATGAAATTCTTAATTGCTCAGTGGTGGCAAAAGAAGATTTTAGAACATTGTTGATAGTGTTTCTGAAACACTGAGGATTTCCCAAAACAGAATGTCTTGTTGCTCAATCTCTGCTCGATTGGTAATTCTAACTGGCCTTTGTAGATATATTTATTTCTCCAGTTTATACCAAAAAAGTAAAATAAATAAAAGAAAACACTGAAAATCAATTTTCTTCATTTCCACACTGCTCAAGGAGACTACACAGGAAGTATACTAGGAAACTTAACTTGATTTTAAATTCTTTTGGTACATGTGAAAAAGGAAAAGAAAATCATTTCTGATTGATTTCTTTCACTCTGCATCCATCTCCTTTACAAACAAACTGGAAACTCTGATAAGATTCTATTCCATTGATTTCTTTCTTGGTTAGGATGATGAGGGAGTCCATCAGTCATTTCTATGAAATTGGATCTTTGAGGTATCTGTGTTGTTCATGAAGGACTTATGAGATTTGTTGTTGGACTGATTCCCAAGCAGGTTCTCATTTACAGACTTCAGTAGAAATATGTAACCTATGTATACCTGAGTTAGGCAGGATGGCTGAAAAAGTGCTCACACGTTATATACAATATATTTTTTTGTAAGACGCCTTAGTGCCATGTCATAGATTGAAATGGGCAAGATGGTCCTGGTCAGGAGCATACAGATTGTTAAAGCTAGCTCGGGTTGGAAGCTTTGGGCTTATGTTTAGCCTGAAGTTTCTCTCTCACCAAAGAATAGTGTGACTCACTTTTCTTTGTGTGATTGCAAAGGCGAGGGAAAGTGAGGAAAATTCTTTAACTTTCCAGAAGGTCCTCTCATCATCTCTTCTATTAGTAATAGCTTTTATTTCTGTTTCTTTTTTAAAATTTATTTTTATTGGAGTATAGTTGCTTTACAATATTGTGTTAGTTTCTGCTGTATAGCAAAGTGAATCCGCTATATGTATGCATATAGCCCATCTTTTCTTTGGATTTCCTTCCCATTTAGGTCACCACAGAGTACTGATTAGGGTTTCCCGATTAGCTGCTCTTTCTTGAGAGCTAACTATGGGCTAGCTCTTGTGCTAAATGCATGGGTTTACACTGGCAAATGTTAAACGATTCGCTCTCAATAAAAGTTGTAGTCTGTAGCATCTGCCAGTTTCTGTGGTGTCATGCCATGTGTGTGATGTCACCAAAGGGAGCCTTGGGAAGAGATGCAGTCCATAGGGTCTTGTGAACTAAAAGGAGTCAAGTCCACCGCATGCGTGAATGCGTGCTAAGTCGCTTCAGTCATGTCTACTCTTTGTGACCCCATGGACTGTATGTAGTCCACCAGGTTCCTCTGTCCATGGGATTCTCCAGGCAAGAATACTGGAGTTGGTTGCCGCAAGTTCAGTACACCCCTGGCGAAATGTTTTACTAAATTCGCTGACTCTCCCAACTCTATGACTTGGGTACTGTAACAGCCTCATTTCAGAGCCGAGAGCACTGATGCCCTGAGAGGGGAATTAACTTACACCTGGTCACACTGCTAGCAAATAGCACAGCCAAGATGTGCACACAGCCGTCTGGCTCCAGAACCCGGGCTCTTAACCACCATGTCGTATCACTTGCAGCCTTATAGTGGTTTCATCTCCAGTTCGGGGTTTCCCGGGTGGTGCTAGTAGTAAAGACTACACCTGCCAATGCAGGAGATGCCAGAGACTTGGGTTCGATCCCTGGGGTCAGGAAGATCCCCTGGAGTAGGAAATGGCAACCCACTCCAGTATTCTTGCCTGGAAAATTCTATAGTCAGAGGAGCCTGATGGGCAACAGTCTATTTGATCACAGAGTTGGACATGCATGCACACATCTCCAGTTCAGGAGTTTAATGAAAATGCTGTTTAGGAATATGAGGTTCTTGAGCGTGAAAACTTTCATTTGATGAAACTGAATGAGGAAAGTGAAAGTGCTGGCTTACAACTCAACATTCAAAAAACTAAGGTCATGGCATCCAGTCCCATCACTTCATGGGAAATAGATGGGGAAACAGTGACAGGCTTTATTTTCTTGGGCTTCAGAATCACTGCAGATGGTGATTGCAGCCATGAAATTAAAAGATGCTTGCTTCTTGGAAGAAAAGCTATGACCAACCTAGACAGCATATTAAAAAGCAGAGACATTACTTTGCTGATGAAGGTCTGTCTAGTCAAAGCTATGGTTTTTCCAGTAGTCATGAATGGATATGAGAGTTGGACTCTAAAGAAAGCTGAGCACTGAAGAATTGGTACTTTTGAACTGTGGTGTTGGAGAAGACTCTTGAGAGTCCCTTGGACTGCAAGAAGATCCAACCAGTCCATCCTCAAGGAAATCAGTCCTGAATATTCATTGGAAGGACTGATGTTGAAGCTGAAACTCCAATCTTTTGGCCACCTGATAAGAATAACTGATTCATTGGAAAAGACTGATGCTGGGCAAGATTGAAGGCAGGAGAAGGGGACAACGGAGGATGAGATGGTTGGATGGCCTCACTGACTCGATGGGCATGAGTTTGAGCAAGCTCTGGGAGTTGGTGATGAACAGGGAAGCCTGGCGTGCTGCAGTCCATGGGGTCCCAAAGAGTTGGACACAACTGAGCCACTGGACTGAACTACATTTGTATCCGTGGAAGTTCATCTCTAAAATAACTTTAGGTAATGGTAGTGAGGGGCCATCATCTGGGGGCTAAGATAGAGCTCACATGGGGACATATCTCTAAAAATAACAACTATCTGAAGACAGTGCATGAGCGGACAGGTGGAGGGTGGGAGAGCCTGTGGATGAGTAGTGATGACAGGAGGTGAGGCTCTGGGAGCAGACAGTCCAGGTGTCTGTGAGGCAGATTCACTGAAGTGAAACAGCTTCATGGAACACTACCACCTGGATTTCCTGGAGGAATGCTTCTACTTGTCTGCTCACCTGCCAGTGAACTCCAGAGAGCCGCTGGGACTCAACACACCGTAAGTAAGGGTGTCTCCATTAATTGAGTCCTGAACTCCAGGAGAAAAAAGCTGATACACTCCCTTAGTAGCCCTTCTGTGGTTCTTTGCTGTTCCAGTTTTCTTCTCTGGGTGTAGTTATGTATGTAGTATCTTTTCTTTTTAAGGAGGCTAAAACTCTGTTTCTGTATTCAAAACACTTTTGACATCAGATATGCATTTTTTCCCATCATGCAATTCTCCAGTTCTCAGGAGACACCAACTGGGTAACCTATAGTTTCACTCAATTTTGACACTAACTGGCTGGAATTAGCAGACTCCACAGGGCAGGACTCTGTCCCTCTAGACCATCCTCCACGTTGAATGCCAGTCACAAATCCCAGGTTATGACTGAAAGTGAAAGCGTTAGTCGCTCAGTCATGTCTGACTCTTTTTGACCTCGTGGACTGTAGAGCCCTCCAGGCTCCTCTGTCCATGGGATTCTCCAGGCCAGAATACTGGAGAGGGTAGCCATTCTCTTCTCTGGGGGATCTTCCTGACCCAGGGATCAAACCCAAGTCTCCTGCGTTGCAAGTAGATTCTTTATCATCTGAGCCACCAGGGAAACCAGCTGGCTGTAAATGAGGGTCCTCATAATCCCCTCCTCAGGTGTGATAATTTGCTAGAGCAGCTCATGGAACTCATGAAAGTGTTTTTACTATTACTGGCTTATTTTGGAGGATACAGCTCCTGAGCAGCCAGATGGAATAGATGCATTGGGCAAGGCATGTGGTGCGGGTGCCTGGAGGTTCCACATCCTCTCTGGATGCCCGACCCTTCAGCACCTGTGTGTGTTCAGCAACCTGGAAGCACTCCAGGCTCCTTCCATTAGGGTTTTTATGTAGGTTCATTTGTACATTTTTCATATGCACATTTTTATGTAGGCACAATTGATTTAATCAGCGGCCATTGGTGATTAACTTAATCTCTGGTCCTTCTCTCCTCCCTGGAGGTTCAGGGATTCCCTGGAAGCTGAAAATCCGAACCCTTGAATCTCCTGGTTGGTTCCATCCTCCATGAGTCACTTTATCAGCAGAAACTCAGGTTTGGCTGAAAAGAGCTTGCTGTGAATCACAAAATACACTCTTCTCACTGCTGTCACTCAGGACATTCCAAGGGTGTTAGGAAGTCTGTGCCAGGAATGGGGAATGAAGACCAAGCAATATTTCTTATTATATCACAATATCCCAGAGCCTTTCCTCTGAGTTAAGCAAAGGGTGTGTAACAAAGAAAATTATTGCTAATTGTAATTACTGTTTTTAACATTCAAAATCAATACGTCCATGCTGGTATAACCCAGATGTCCCTTGAGGGAGGCTGTTTCCCGGTCACCTCTGACTTCTAATCTGTGTATAAGTCAGTTCACTATTGCATACATGCTGTCCCAGTATTGCAGAGTCAGCACAAACGGAGCTCAAAATCAAAAATACCTTTTTTTTTTTTTTGTGACAGTTCCTCATCCCATATCCAATCCATATCCCATATGCCAAAAGAATGACCAAAGCCAATCTCCTAAGATCTTTGAGTATGAGGAAGACCTTGTGGAGAGTCAGAGAGGGTTTCCATTTTGTAATAATATTAATAAGTTCATATTAAATTTTGATATTTCCCTTAAAAATTTTTATTTTGATGTGGACCACTTTTAAAGTATTTACTGAATTTGTTATTATATTGCTTCTGTCTTATGTTTTGGTGTTTTTAGCCATGAGGCATGTGGGATCTTAGCTCCGTCAGGGATCAAACCCGAACCCCCTGTGTTGGAAGGGAACTCCTAATGACTGTACTGCCATGGAAGTACCAGAGTTTTGATATTTCCTTTCACAAAGTCTCTTGGCCATTTCCTCCAACCTGAACTCCAGTTTTCCTCCATTTTCTTGTTTTTCTGCTTCTCAGTTTTTTTTTTTTTTTTCCGTCTCTAGATACTCTTCAAAGTTCTTGTATTTCATTGTCTACTTTTTTCTACCTGCTACCTTCAAAGTCAGCTCCAGGCTTCTCTCTGTAAACTAAAGACCCATTCCAATCCAGTCCAGTTCAGTCGCTCAGTCGTGTCCGACTCTTTGCGACCTCATGAACCGCAGCACACCAGGCCTCCCTGTCCATCACCAACCCCCGGAGTCCACCCGAACTCATGTGCATTGAGTCAGTGATGCCATCCAGCCATCTCATCTTCTGTCATCCCCTTCTCCTCCTGCCCTCAATCCTTCCCAGCATCAGGGTCTTTTCAAATGAGTCAGTTCTTCGCATCAAGTGGCCAAAGACCCATTAGTAAACTCTGAAACACCTGGGTCTTTCTTCCTTCTCTATGCATCTTTTATAGAGGAAGAGACAGTGCAGAATAGATCCTTAATGATATGAAATATGCACCCATGCATACCTCTACCCACCCCACCCCATCCTGAGTAGAATGGGCTCATTCACTTTGGTTCTGGTAACATTTGATTTGATTTTCCATTTTCACCTAGAACAAATATAATTCTAGAATTTGCTCAAATGCAGTTTGGTTGTAGAATAAGTAGGCACGATATAGTGGGGGAGATCGTTACGTGACATGATTGTCTGACTCCACAATCTGTTGTGTCCCTCGGGGGCACAATCTCATTTGTGTTTTCTTATGTCAATGTTGGTTTTATCCTATAAATCTGTTTATTAGCATAAGGGTAGATTTGACAGAATAGAGATTGTAGAGCTGTCTGGGAGCTTAATAAATTTTGAAAAGCCTTATCAAAATTTATTAAGCAGTATGTCCAGGTGTGTTTGGAGGGTTGGATGGCCTTTGTGAACAGACCTAAGCCCCCTTGGATATGCTTTTGGGTAGATCTCAGCAGCCCCTACTAATTAGAAGGGCATGATGATTTGCCACCCCTCCTCCCCTCCCCTCAAGTTACACATACTCTTTTTAAAAATATATTTATTTTATTTAACTGCACTGGGTCTTAGTTGCAGCATGCAGGCTCTTTAGTTGTGGCTTGTGCATTCTTAGCTGTGGCAAGTGAGATCTAGTTCCCTGAACAGAGATTGAATCTTGGCCCACTGTATTCAGAACACAGAGTCTTACCCATTGGACCACCAGGGAAGTCCCCTCACACATAGTCTTGATACCAGCTTATAATGAATTATACTGAATTTTTTCCCTCATGAAGATGCTTACTAGCCAGCACAGTCATCGAACTTGTTCTGTGGGTAGATGAAGCCCCAGCTCTGTCCTTTTTGGTCACCTGAAAACATCTTGCAGGAAAGGTTTACCTGCAGTTATTGTAGCGCTACTCCAGTGTCAGGATTCAGTGAACTGCTGGGAAACCAAAAATCTTCTGATGCACTGACTAGGCACAGGATGTTTAGAAATTAGGCTACAACTGTAGAATTTACTATTGGGCTTCCCAGGTTGCTCAGTGGTGAAGAATTCACCTGTCTATGCAGGGGACTCAAGAGACACTGGTTTGACCCTAGGGTCAGGAAGATCCTCTGGAGTAGGAAATATCAACTCACTTGATCATTCTTGCCTGGAGAGTCCCATGGACAGAGGAGCCTGGTGGGCTACAGTTCGTGGGGTCATAAAGATTCAGGCACGACTGAGTGAGTACATACCACTGCAGGACTTACTATACTATTACACTGGTTTTCATGTGTATCTAAGTGAGTGTCCCAGATCATCTGTTCTAAGTATTTCTAATTTCACCAATGAAAACCCTCACCAAGATTTGTTAAGCCAATTGCCAAAACCTCTGGTGTTGATCAAAGATAAGGATAGCTGAAGAATTGATGCTTCTGAACTGTGGTGTTGGAGAAGACTTTTGAAAGTCCCTTGGACTGCAAGGAGATTCAACCAGTCAATTCTAAAGGAAGTCAGTTCTGAATATTCATTGGAAGGACTGATGCTGAAGCTGAAACTCCAATCCTTTGGCCACCTAATGTGAAGAAGTGACTCACTGGAAAAGACCCTGATGCTGGGAAAGATTGAAGGCGAGAGAGGGGGATGACAGAGGATGAGATGGTTGGATGGCATCACTGACTTGATAGACATGAGTTTGAGCAAGCTCCAGGAGCTGGTGATGACAGGGAAGCCTGGAGTGCTGCAGTCCTTGGGGTCCCAAAGAGTTGGACATGACTGAGCGACTGGACTTGACTGAGCGACTGGACTGAACTGAAGGATTGCTGAAGGCTTGTGGTACTTACCTCTGAGTAAATGATGACTGACTACCCCTGGAGTATGATTTTCTAATTAAGGCAACTGTAGTTAGATTGTAGTTTAAACTAACAATGATATAATACCATGCTGCAAATAAATAGAAGCTGTGACAGGAACATCTCTTGTCCCAAGATGTTCAAGTATTTTGAATGTTTTTTCTAATTACTGAGCATCCTTACTCCTCCCTTCCAAAGAATGTCTCCTAGATTGCAGAGGAAACTGACCACTTTCTTTTCTTTGTGGTACAAACAGGAGCAGAATGCACTGTTGTAAATAGACATGACTGGCAACAGTCTGGTTTGATAGAAATACATTTGCAGCCATTGTGATGGATTAAATTGTAGAACCATCTACAGGACTAGATATCTACTTTTCTGGCAATAAACTTGGTCTCCTTAAAGTATGTACTGAAAGAAATACTAGAAAAATGCAGAAAACAAATCTTTAGACACCTTGATGTGGCTCCTTGTTTTCCATTTTTTTTTGTAGTAAATATCACTCACAATTTGCAGATCAAATGCACAGCAACTTGAAACTCTGACTACCATTAAGTCTGTTTTTTTTCTTGGTAATTTTGTGTGCCAATTCAGACACATTGATGGCTTATCCCATTAAGAAGAAAAAGACAAATAATGGGAATAGACGATTAACCTTCCTAACCAACCTGCAAAATAAAATATTCATGGAAACCAAGGTTCTTAATTAGCCAAGGGCCATAGAATGGCCAAGTTTATGAAAGGCTGCTTGAAAATTGTAATTGGAAACACATTTGAATTTTTATATTGTTCAAGATAGATAGCAAATTTATTTCCCTAATTAGAATCTCAAAAAACTCAATGATAAAAAATTTATGTCAAGTTCTTTGGTTTTGTTCAATTAAATCAAGTTCAATGATTTTGTTGAAACTTGTGTCCTAGAGAACAAGGTTCAGATCATGATGTGCTTTTTTCTAAAGACAGACATGAATGAATGGGTTCCTGTCAATGGGTGTACTGCTTATGCTTGGAATAATTCTATACTTTCTGGCCACCACATCTTTGAACATATTTCCCCTACTTGGCACTGTTTTATCCTTGCTCTCACCCTGACCTTTCCAATCTCAGGTTTGTTGTTTTTACTGTGCTGAGTCTAAGTCTAGGATTTCTTCAACAGCAGGGTAGCAAAACCAAGGAGGAGACTTGGGTTTGGATTTGGGTCAGTTCTGTGTTTTGGAAGTAGTGTCAGAGGGACTGATGCGACTGCAAGTGCTGAGAAGTAGGTGAGTGTGGTAAATTAAATATGGTACTGAGTGAGGAAGGTGATGAAAAGATAATAGTCTGTGAAACAGGATTAGGAAGGATACAGCCCTTGTGCCCACCAGCCCTATCCTTCCACACCATGGACAGCCATCACTAATGGATCATGACGTCCTTCCCTCTAGAACCTAGATAAGGCCTTGGGCTTTTTTCCAACAAAGTATTCTCGGCAGCCAGTCCAGTGAAATTAATTGATATTCATGGTTTAATTGGGTGACCTGTGTGGGGCATAAGAACCCACAGAGCAGACAGTATCTGGAACAGGCATGGAGCCCTCAGCTATGAAGAGTCTGGGACATAGGCAGATAACTAAATTGGGGAACAGGACAACATTCTCAAACTGGACTATTAAGCGGGGCCAAGGGTTTGAGGAGATACAGGAGACGCAGGTTCGATCCCTGGGTTGGGAAGATCCCCTGGGGTAGGAAATGGCAACCCACTCTAGTATTCTTGCCAGGAGAATTCCATGGACAGAGGAGCCTGGCGGGCAACAGTCCATGGGGGTCACAAAAGGACATGACTGAGTGCGCGCGCACACACACACACACACACACACACACACACACACACACACACACACACACACACCCCTTCACACACACATACAGACATACACCAAGGGTTCGAAAAGAAAGAGAAGTCCTGTTATCAGGACTGGGGAGCAACGATGAATCTGGATGGGCTGCAAGGAGAGCTTGGTGCCATTCCATGGAGTAACGGGAGAGAAAGCAGAGAGAGAAAAAGCCATCTTCACTGGGTGCCTGCTCTGTGCCAGGGACTGTTTGGTATTTTACAGGCTTGAGCTGATTATGCAGGCAGTTCCTGCAGTTCCTTCTGCCCAAGAGTCGCTTGATTCCTGGGCCGGATGCCAGCCAGGCTGTAGAGGCCGAGCGCCAGGCCAGAGCCATCGCTTGCCACCTACTCTCTTCACTTATCTTTGAAAAATCTCCAACTGGATTTCTTTTTTTGGGCCACACGATGAAGCTTGCATGTGGGGATATTACTTCCCAGATCAGGGCTGGAACCTGGGCCCTGGCAGTGAGAGCGCCGAGTCCTAACCACTGGACCTCCAGGGTAGTCCCAGCCCGGACTGGATTTTAAGCATTTGAGGGAAGAGACTGAGCCTCCTGCTTCTTTGTATTCTCCTCGTGTCCTACTTGCCTTAGATGTTCAGTAAATATTTGTTTATTGATTGCTGCCTCCTGGTACCCATGGCGTCTGTTTTAGGAGAAACTTATTTCTGGGGATTGTGTCTCCAAGCTGATCTCTGTAGACCAGACCCTGATTGTCCTCGAACCGCTCTCCTGTGGAGTCACTGAATGAGCAGGTAGTGAGGGGAAAGCGTGAAGTCCAGGTTTGTATGTGTTGTAAGTAACAGGGCAGAGTCCTCCCAGTGGATGCTTTCAACACTGAGTTCCTTTACACAAGGAAGAGTTTGGGCTAAAATCTACAAAAGCCAAGAAAGGAAATAGTACAGAATCCTTGGTGGGGTTTCACGAGTCCCGGGATATGTCCTCCCCATCCTCCTTTCACCTCAATATGCCTTTTGTGTTGTCTGAAATTCCCATGGTACTTAAAGCACTTACTGTTGCTCAGTCACGAAGTTGTGTCCAACTCTTTTCTACCTCATGGACTGCAGCATGCAAGCCTCCTCTGTCCTCCACTGTCTCCTGGAGTTTGCTCAAATTCATGTCTATTGAATGGGTGATGTTATCTAACCATCTCATTCTCTGCCGCCCCCCTTCTCCTTTTGCCTTCAATCTTTCCCAGTATCAGGGTCTTTTCCAATTAGTTGACACTTCACATCAGGTGGCCAAAATATTGGAGCTTCAGCATCAGGCCTTCAATGAATATTCAGGGTTGATCTCCTTTAGGATTGACTGGTTTGATCTCCTTGCAGTCCAAGGGACTCTCAAGTATCTTCTCCAGCACCACAATTTGAAAGCATCAGTTCTTCAGGGCTCAGCCTTCTTTAAGGTCCAACTCTCACATCCATACATGACGACTGGAAAAACCGTAGAGTTGACTATACACAACTTGCTGACAAACTGCTTACCTGTATGTTTGGGCAGATCCTTGTGAGTATATGTTAAAATACAGTCAATGTTTGGAAGATTTAAATTAAACAGATATCAGTCCTTTGTTTTGCAGAATCAAGATTATGATACTCTTAAAGTACGTTAGAGAAAAATAGCATAAATTAGTGTATATATGTGGAATCTAGAAAAATGGTACAGATGAATCTATTTGCAGGGCAGGAATAGAAACACAGACATAGAGAACAGACATATGGATGTGGCGGGGGTAGGGGAGGAGTGGAATGAATTGGGAAATTAGGTTTGACATAGATCCACCACCGTGCGTAACGTAGATAGTGTGAACCTGTTGTATAGACTGGGAGAAATCAACTCTGTGCGCTGTGATGGGAGGGGAGAGGAGTGCCAAGAGAGAGGGAACATATGTATACATATAGCTGGTTCACCTCATTGTACAGCAGAAACTAACGTGACATTGTAGAGCAACTATATTCCAATAAAAAAGATTAAGATACTCTTTTCTGTTAGGGCTGTCAGGTTACGTTTGGTACAGCAAAATGACTGGAGAGGAAACTTGTGGGTAAATTAAAAATAACCCTAAGAGACAGGTCCAATCATCATTTCTCAATCTGGGCTGTCTTCCTTTAGATATTCTTGGTGGGTGCTGAGATATGCAGGTGAAATAACAAGGCTTTGATCTTAGATGGTGTTTTTACTTTGTCACTTACTTACTTAGGCAAGGTAATTAACCTCTCTTGATTCTCGGTTTCTTTATCTCTAAAATGAGGATAACGATGCCTGTGTGCACAATTTTTATAAGGATTTAAGAGAACGCTACACACTGTGCAGCATGAAGTGGATGCCCAGTAAAATGTGGGTGTTATTAAACTTTTGATTGGTTTTTGAAATGAGGAGACAACCCTATTCTTATCTGTTTTTATTCTTCTCTGACTTTTCCTTTAACTAAAAATCAGATCAATAAACCAAGAAAGTACAAAGTCATTCTGATGCATTTTTTTGGCCTCTTTATTCATTGGATGTGGAGGTTTTGTCATTTCTTCTTTTATCCCTCAGGCAACATATACCACAATGTATGTGCAAATGCAAACGTTGAAGTTCATGCTTACAGTTAGAGCATTTTGTGCAGACCATTAGGGAATTCACAGTAGAGAGACAAGGGCAAGATAAATCTTTGATCTATAGAAGCTACTAAAAGAAGCACACATTAATTCCAAGATGCAGATATTGAGGCTGTTTGCCCAACATCATCTCTGCCATGTTCTTCTTTAACATTATAGTTTTGAGTATATATTCTAGCTTTCAGCCATCTTTCAATCCTAAGTGATCTTCTTATTGAGGAGCCGTCTCCCATATCTCTTAGGCAACCATGACAAATTGAGTGAGATTGTACTAAGGCAGTTCTAACCCAACAGTATCTTGGCACACTTTTTTCACTTAAAGAAAAATATAAACTCATGATGAAAGAAAACCTGCTATGCTGTATGTATATGTGTGTGGCCCCAGTCACTACAGAGCTGTTTAATATTCTGTGAAAATATTTTTACAAGCTTAGTTCCAGTTACTACCATCATGATAATAAATTTTCACACCCTGGCACCTATTAAATTAGCAACCAAGTTCTTTTCTTGAGTCATTATTCAAATGGATTCTGTCTGCATTCAAATTAATCTCAAGATCATAGAAATTAACAATGGGAAAAATACATTAAATCACCTACTCTATTTCTTTGCTAGGGGAGAATTGATCTTTACCTTATAATCTCTAGCGCTTTGTCCAGTCTGTTTCAAACATCTTGAATAAGTGTTATTCTGATTCTGGGTGGTCATCTCATCAAATTCCAGGGGAAATTCTTTTTCACAGCCTACTATAATATATATGGATTTTCTGATGCTATGCTATTTACCAGTGTTAGAGCTGCCAGAGATGGGGCAATGAATTTTCCAGAGAAGTATGTGTGTGCATGTATGGGTGTGCGTGAGTGTGCATTGAAGGGGGTTGGATAGGCCTTGTTGGGGATGGGAGACAAAGACAAAAAGAAGGCATCCTGAGAAGGATGGTACCTTTGATTATATTTGAGATTTGACTGTTGTTTGTTTTCATTTTGTAATATCCTGAGTGGCTTGGGGAATTCAAGGGAGAAGTAGATGTAATCACAAAGCCAAGAGAGGGGCAGTGAAAAATGTGGGTGAGTCTGATGTCAATTTGAATAGTAATTATGAAATTTTTATGAGGTCAATATCTAGAAGCCAGAGAAAAAATTCTTTACCTTAAGGTTATATTTTATTAATTTTACATATGGAAACTTTAAGATATAGACTGAAAAGTAGAAATTCAGAGTGTAGGCATTTTACTGTTAGTTATTTTTCTCTCTTTATAATTCAGTTTCAGCATTCTAATTAAACAGCTAGGAAGGTAGATAGTTAGACAGATAGAGAGATAGATAAAATAGGCTTCTATATTCACCATCCAGCTCAAGAAATAGAATATTGATAGTACAACGAATCCTTCCTTGATTGTTGTCTTATTGAACTCAAATGGCCTCTGTTTTCTTATTTTTAAAATGAGATAAACATAAGGGATGAATCAAACACTTTATAAATGTTAGGGCACAGCAAAAATAAAGCAGATTTTGTGATTTTCTTATAACACATTCATTGTTCAAATTTAACAAGTGTAACAGGGAAGGAGTTGGTGCCCCAGAACTGACATTAAAAGCATAAGGATCCTTTCTTTCAGAATCATGGAATATGAGGATCAGAAACTCCCCCCCCCCCCCCTTTTTTTTCCTGCCATGGTGCAAGCATGTGGGATCTTAGTTCTCTGACCAGGGATGGACCTCCGCAAACCCACGCCGCCTGCATTGGAATCTCTGATTCTTAACCACTGAACGACCAGGCAAGTCCCCAGGAAGCACTTTAAATCCATTTACCCTCTGTTATGCTGCTTGAATCCCCCCTTCAGCCTCCAAGACAAGTAGTTATTCAACTCCTCGTTGAATACCTTCTGTGGTGAAAAAACCATTGGTACTTAAGACTTCAGTAAAAATAGTTTGAAGGTTCTTATTTCCAGTGAGACCCAAACTCTGCCTCCTTGACAGTTTTATCCATGGATCCAACACTTAAGGGCTGAACAGAACTAATCTAATTTCTTATAACAGCTCTTCACACGTTTGAACATAGTTGTCATTACTCCTTCCTTAACCCACCCCGGTTCTTTAAGCTAATTCACTGTTGCCCAGAAAAGGTCATCGCTTGGTTTGCACCAGTCTTAAGTGGTGGCTCCAGGCAAACTCATTCTTCACTGTCTTCCTGAAATATGTTCCTTCGGAGACATAGCAAGGGCTTAATGTATAATTGCTAAATGGATACGCTTTGTCTAGCCAATCACAAAGCGTATTTATCTATATTGTAAACCTTAGTTTTGAAAACCTTGTTTCTTTAATATCTCCCATATCATTCTCTTTCCAAGTCTCTGTCCTCAGAAAAGATTAAAATGCTGCCTTAAAAGATGAAAATGCTGCCTTTGGTTCCAGTGGTTTCAGTCTTTCAGTAACTGATCCATCCTTTCTTTTTTTAAATTTTTGTTTATTTACTTATATTTTTGACTGCACTGGGTCTTCGTTGATGCTTGCAGGATTTTTCTAGTTGCGGTGCGAGGGGCTTCTCTTGCTGTGGAGCACGGGCTCTAGGGCGCTCGGGCTTCAGTAATTGTGGCCCACGAGCATACCTGCTCTGTGGTGTGTGGGATCCTCCCGGATCAGGGATCGAACCCGTGTCTCCTGCTTTGGTAGGCGGATTCCGAACCATTGGACCACCAGGGAAATCCCAATCCATCCTTTCTGATAAGCCCAAAACACAGCAAGCGTTATTTCAAGACTTCCTGTTCTCCCCACCTACTCTTTAAAAAAGGGAGAGTCTGCACTGAACATAGAACATTGAACAATGAATGGCCAACTGAACTGTACCAGGTCTGAGTTGTACACTCACTACAGAGCCCTTCTACAACCTCCAGAGCCGGAGGTGGCCTAGATTTTACAACAGTGGCTGGTGTTACTCAGGCTACTGCTGACATTGGGGAGGGAGGTCTTTGTGCAAAGCAGGAGAAGGGGCCCCTCTGGTGCCTCTGACAAAAGCCCCCTGCCCCCAGTCTTCGGGCAGCCCCACCAGGCACCTTTGTGGGCTCCACTCTCAGACAAGCTGGTAAATCAGATGACTGATAATAGAGAAAACTCTTGGAAACATTTGTTGGTTAAACGGTGATGTCAGGAAAAGAAAAAGACTAAATGCCTAATCGCTTTAAGAATAATGAACCACATGAATTTGCTTACATTTGGCTGTGCCTGCAAACGCAGTCTGCTTGGCTCACGACGCGTGCACTTCTTCACAGAAAACTATTAACAGAGCCCTGAAGGATGGAGAAGGCTTGTCATCTGAAAGGGCACTTGCTGTGCTTCCCAATGCCATGGAGCCCGCCGATCCCCCGACAACTGGATCGCTAGCTTTGCCTGTTTAGTTCGGTGTCGCTGCCCAGGCAGGGGCTTCCCAGGTGGCGCTAGAGGTAAAGAACCTGCCTGCCAACGCAGGAGTTTGATCCCAGGGTCGGCAAGCTCCCCTGGAGGAGGACATGGCAACCTGCTCCAGTATTCTTGCCTGGAGAATCCCATGGACAGAGGAGCCTGGCGGGCTGCAGTCCGTGGGGTTGCACAGAGTCGGCCGTCACTGAAGCGCCTTACCAGGCACAGACAGGAGGTGGAAAAACCGCCCAGCAGGTTGCCTGCTGCTTGATGGTCCCAAGGCTCAAGCCCAGAGTTTGTTGGTGATGAAAAGCTGAGCTCAGAAGGAAGTGAAGAGTCCTGGAAGAAGCACAAGCACATCTCTTGTAGGGAAGCCAAATATTAAGTCAGTCCTGTCGTCCTTCCACTGAAGTGACTGCAGGGGAAAGAGATGCTGTTAATTTTTGCACATCGCTGTCAGCAGCCTGGAAGTGAGTTCTATCATCAGTCTGATTCTCAGGCCCAAGTAGCTGCTACTCTGTAACCTTTGGGCTCCAGTCAGGGACACACCCTCCCACTGCCATTGTTACCACTGGGATGAGCAGACCAGGCTCTCCTTCCTTTTGTCCTTGTCCCTCCAGTTCTTCCTTCCTTTGTTGTTGTTCAGTCGCCAAGATGTGTCTGACTCTTTGCGACCCCATGGCCTGCAGCACGCCAGGCTTCCCTGTCCTTCACTGTCTCCTGGAGTTTGCTCAGATTCATGTCCATTGAGTTGGTGATGCCATCCAACCATCTCATCCTCTGCCACCCCCTTCTCCCTTTGCTTTCAGTCTTACCAGTGAGTCGGCTCTTCACATCAGGCGGCCCAAATACTGCAGCTGCAGTTCAGCATCAGTCCTTCCAGTGAATATTCAGGGGTGATTTCCTTTAGGATTGACTGGTTTGATCTCCTTGCAGTCCAAGGGACTCTCAAGAGTCTTCCTTCCTTCCCCCTGTACTAATCTGAGATGCCTTTGTAGTAGGACCATAAAGAAAACTTTGCATCCACGTAGAACACTTGGTGACTGACTGAAAATGCTTTTCTACAACCCATGGGGAAACTATAATGTGTGTAAAAATGAAATAGGTTTATTGCATGTGGTTTTAAGAGACCATTTGGAACCACAAAAAATAGCACCCAGCTTTAAAGTACTGGAAGGTTGATCTTGCAGTTTGTTTATGATTTTTTTTTCCTCCAAGAAAAGCCTGTAATTTATCTTTTGGGGGGAGGGGAATGGAGAAGAGGTAATGGAATGATCAGCAAGAAAACCAGAATTCACCCCCTAGCAATATGAATAATTGTAAGTTCTTAAATGGAATTGGCAAGGTTACAGATGACATAGCATTTGTTGGTTTAAAATGGGGTGTCCCCAGAGGCATAGGTAGCTTTAATTGTTCCTGAGAGCTTTTATGAACCCAGGAATAGCTGTAATTTTATAGTATCTTTGTGGTAGGTGCCCTGGATAGCAGCAAAGGTATGTTTAATAAAGTTCTCTTTCCAGAAAGAGCCCGAACACTCTGAGGCTTCGCACTGCCTTGGGAGTGTAAGATGCCAAAGCTAATTTCCATTAACTTTTTGTTTGTGTTCTGTCACATATAGGGTGCCCCGTAGAGTTTAGCCATGTGCTTGACCTCAGTGAAATTCTCTGTTCATGTCCTCATCTCTGCAAGTGTTTCTTCCTCGGAGGTGCTGGGAGGAAAGGTGACATGATTGGAGTTTTGGGGAGGAGGATGGGAGGTGTATGTTCTTAGCCAGGCATGTGGGAAGGGCAGACTGAGCTGACTGAGTGAGGGACTTCTTCTGGGAGACCTCTTATGCTGATAGCTCCTGTCCCCCTCTAAGGGCTTGGGAAAGTGTTACGGCTGTAGGTCTTGGAGGACCGCTTTGTGACATTATTTCCAAGGCTCATTGGTTCTTGACGTCAACTTGCCCCTGTTCACAGATTATTCACGGAATCACAAAGAAGCACAAACCTCGGGCTGGGGAGGCGGGGGCGGAATCTCTGCAGTGTGTCCAAACTCATATTCACTAATTTCTTTTTTAAAATTAATTATCTTATGTTAGTTGGAGGATGATCACTTTACAGTGCTGTGATGGTTTTTGCCATACATCAACATGAATCGGCCACCAGTATACATGTGTCCCCCCATCCTGAAACCCTTCCCACCTCCCTCCCCGACCCCCATCCCTCTGGGTTATCCCAGAGCACCGTCTGTGGGTGCCCTGCTTCATGCATTGAACTTGTACGGGTCATCTGTTTTACATAGGGTAATATACATGTTTTAATGCTATTCACTAATGTCTAAGCCTTTATAGACCATATGTCAGTGGAAATCATCTTTGAGCATACTGTATCCACTTAACGTGCACTTGTCTTCTCTGTGTTCTGATATAGCAGTGAAGAGACTCCTGGGCTGTGAGAAGTCCACTTCCGTGGCTCCACCAGGGGAGGACAGGCTTTAGCAAGTACTGGCCCATACCGGAGGCCTGGACACTGCACTTGCCCCTTTTATACACTCTCTTTGTGTTGCTGACGTCTCACACACTGGCTCTTTGATCTCTCTGAGATGGCTACCCTCCAGACTTACCTCCTGAACTTGCCAGCACTCTGATCTCCACCTCTTGCTCTATCCAGGCTACATTTCATGGCTATCTCTTCATTCAACACTTTCTAATAGCAGGCAAATGAATCTCTGTCCATATGGAGCTCATATTCTAATTGGGAGAGAGAAAAACAAGCAATATATGTATGAATGCATATGGATGAGAAGGTGGCAGCGTTCGATCCTGTGATCATGGGCTGCCCACTGAAGAACTGAAACTGAGTACCTACCGCCTTCTTTCTGGGTAGCCAGAGAACTCGCCTGCCTCATCCTTCTTGGAGTTCTAACTCCTATAGAAACCGAGTCAATGGGGACATTTTGCTGAAGATGGAGAGCTCCCCCAGTACTGGCACAGAAATAGACACAGTGTGGCCATCTGAAAGTATGCAACTTTGTCTTCATCCACATCCAAGTATTTGACGTGGGTTGACTGACCTAATTTATTGTAGCACTGAAATACCATGATCACTACTGCTCACGTCTAAACGAAATGGATGGACATATTAAAAATAATACAGATGGGGCTTTGCCATCTAAATAAAATGTTTGTACTAACACAGTCTCATTTTAGCTTTGCAAGAGTCCAAGAGGAAGGCAGAGTAGTTAGCATTTTCCACATGACAGTATCATACCTGTAAATCTGGTCCTACAGTGTTTTCTTGGGCAAGTTCCTTAAATTCACAAAGTCTTTCTTCATCTCTAAAATGGGAATAATAATAATAATAATGATACTTACTCTTTAGAATTCTGGAGAGGGTTTAATGAAAAAACATAGGTAAGTTTCCTAGATCTTGCCTGACGTGTTACTGGAATACTGAATGCCAGCTATTGTTATCATTATTACTATTTACAGTGGAGAAAATCAAGGCTAACAAAGGAAAGCCACTGGGCTAAGTCTGTTAATGATGGGCTGGAACCCAGATTCAGAGGCTGTTGTTTTCCCCCTTAACACCAAATGTCTGTGAGTTTGTCATGTTCTGGTTATGAATCTCTGTGCATCATCCACATTTAGTTTCAGACACGTGGTCTTTTATGCTCCCCAGATGATTAGTGCCATTGATCTTGTGAAATGATGCTTGTTTCAGGGCAGATGACATCTGTAGTCAGAGATACTGAATTTTTAGGGCCTAGGTGTTCTCTTTAGGTCCTAAAGCATCCTCATGGACTCGGGTGAAGAAAGCACCAGGAAAGAGAGTGAGAAAAAGCGCCTGCTGCTCTGGGAGGTGAAGAAAGGGGCCCCATTTCTTTCCAACTCGTTGGGGAGCTTCATTTGCCTGTTCCCAGAGGATATTTTCTAAGGAAGAGCATCTCCCATCTGAGGCATGTAAATGAATTGATTCCCTAAGTGTGAATGATTGAGATACCTTACCCTGCGCTCCTGTCTGAAAAAAAATGATCAGGATAGACATACTGCTTGACGGAAATTGGCATGAGGAAGCACTGAAAAATGATTGCACCCGCCAGATTTTATCTGTTTTCACTGTTTTCTGCAATAGACATTGTATGCATGTGTGGTCAGTTGCTCAGTTGCATCTGACTCTGCAACCCTGTGGACTGGAACCTGCCAGGCTCCGCTGTCCATGGAGTTTTCCAGGCAAAAATACTGGAGTTGGTTGCTGTTTCCTACTCTAGAAGATCTTCCTAACTCAGGGATCAAACCTGTGTCTCTTGAATCTTCTGCACTGGCAGGCAGATTCTTTACCACTAGCACTACCTCGGAAGCCCAGGCACAGTATAAATGAGTACTTTTTTAAAAAAGGCCTAACTGTTTATAATAGCCAGGACATGGAAGCAGCCTAGATGCCCATCAGCAGATGAATGGATAAGGAAGCTGTGGTACATATACACCATGGAATATTACTCAGCCGTTAAAAAGAATTCATTTGAATCAGTTCTAATGAGATGGATGAAACTGGAGCCCATTATACAGAGTGAAGTAAGCCAGAAAGATAAAGAACATTATAGCATACTAACACATATATATGGAATTTAGAAAGATGGTAACGATAACCCTATATGTAAAACAGAAAAAGAGACACAGAAGTACAGAACAGACTTTTGAACTCTGTGGGAGAAGGTGAGGGTGGGATGTTTCGAAAGAACAGCATGTATATTATCTATGGTGAAACAGATCACCAGCCCAGGTGGGATGCATGAGACAAGTGCTCGGGCCAGGTGCACTTGGAGGACCCAGAGGAGTCGGGTGGAGAGGGAGGTGGGAGGGGGGATCGGGATGGGGAATACGTGTAACTCTATGGCTGATTCATGTCAATGTATGACAAAACCCACTGAAATGTTGTGAAGTAATTAGCCTCCAACTAATAAAAAAATAAAAAAAAAAAGGCCTAAAATTCTGAGTTTCAGATAACCAGTCACATTTTACAGCTTTATGATGTATGAAGTACCTTTAGCAAACTTGATCTCATTTGAGCAACAGTTTTACCACATAGAAGGGCAGATAGTGTTCTGCCCCCTTTAGTGGTGGGGGCTGTGACCCCTGGAGGGTAACCAGAGTTGCAAACTCAAACCCCATCAGTTGTGAAAACAATAGGGTGTGGGAGGTCATTGAAGACTGCCTGGTCCAAAAGTGTTTACATCTAAAAATTAAAACAGGGACTTCCCTGGTGGTCCAATGGTTAAGAATCCACCGTCTAACATAGGAGACTTGAGTTTGATCCCTGGTCAGGGAACTAAAATCCCACGTGCTGTGGGGCAGCTAAGTCAGGCGCTGCAGCTAGAGAGCCTGCATGCCGCAGCAAAAGATCTCACATGCTGCAACTAACACCTGATGCAGCCAAATAAATATTTTTAAAAATTGAAACAAATGAGCCCTGTGTTGGCCTATTAAAACATATCTGTGGGGTCAATGTGGCTCATCTCTTTATATCATTACTGATAAAGTCATAAATCTTGTCAGTGGTAGAGGTAGGCCCACATCCTACATCTGTCTCTGCATTCAGTGCTCTTTCTATAGAACCTCATCCCCTTACATGATTGATCCCCTGGTTTTCTGTGAATAAGAGCAATAATAATATTTATCAAGCATTTTACAGTTGCTGGGTCCTTTTCTCCCTCCTCCGGTGCATTCATTCATGCAAACCTCATGACAGCTCTATGGGATTGGTAGCTTCTTGCACCTATGTTGCAGATGAGGACAGTGAATCCCTGTGAGGAGGAACAAGCTGCCTACCAGTCTCACGTGGTTCACAAGCAGAGGAGCCAGCCCTGGAAGGCAGGCAGTCCTGGCTGTAGATCATATGTGTGTGTGCATGTGCTCAGGCGTGTTTGACTCTTTGCAACCCCATGGACTGTAGCTCACCAGGCTCCTCTGTCCATGGGATTCTCTAGGCAAGAATACTGGAGTGGGTTGTCATTCCCTTCTCCAGGGGCTCATCCCGACCCAGGGATCCAACCCACGCCTCCTGTGTCTCCTGCACTGCAGGCAGATTCTCTACTGCTAGAGCCATTCGGGAAGCCCTTCAGATCATGGTTGCATGCTTTTAACCACTGAGTAGTGTTAGAGCACTAATTCTTTCTCTGAAAATTTAAACAAAAAACAACCAAAATATTTGTTAACCTGAGTCACTGGCACAATGTCTTCTTCATAAAAGTACGCTGTTTTGGGGAACCCTCTTTGTGATCTAAAATGCAAGGTAATGATTGAGCATCTTTCTCAGGGCTCTGGCTGGCCCACCCAGCATAGTCAAGGTTGGCATCTGGAAGTCAGGACCCTCTGGCCTTCAAGTAGCAGGAATGGAAAGGGGAGTGAGAACTCTGAGAGGTACATGCTTTGATTTGGTAGGAGATATGACCCCAAGTATAATGGATGTATGTCCTCAAACTGATTTGTGTATTTTTCATATCTTTCCCCTCTTAATCAAAATTTTCACTTTACATTAAAAAACATGATGTGACTGCTTTGGATCTTAGTTGTGGCACACGGGACCTTTTGTTGTGCATATGGACTCTCTCGTTGTGACTCTAGGGCTTCAGTAGTTGCAGCAGGCAGACTGTCTAGTTGCAGTGTGAATGTTTAGTTGCTCTGCCATATGTGGGATCTTAGTTCCCCAACAAGGGATCGAACCTGCATCCTCTGCATTGCAAGGCAGATTCTTAACCACTGGACAACCAGGGGAAGTCCCTCCATTTTGCTTTAAAAAAAAAAAAAGGTTCCATCACTTATTTTCTATAATTGGAGATGTGGCCTAACCTCCCTGTGCCTGTTTCCCTCTCTGTAATGATATACTTATATCAGGAATAATGTGAGGAATAAATGAGTGTATACAAAGCTCTTTGTGTAGTTCCTGGCATATCCATTATAAATGCTCAATAAGTGTTAGTTTCATCTTCATTGCCGAAGCTGAAGCGCCAATACTTCGGCCGCCTGGTGTGAAGAGCCAACTCATTGGAAAAGACCCTGATGCTGGGAAAGATTGAAGGCAAGAGGAGAAGGGGATGACAGAAGATGAGATGGTTGGATGGCATCACCAACTCAATGGACATTAGTTTTACCAAGCTCCAGGAGATGGTGAAGGACAGGGAGGCCTGGCGTGCTGTAGTCCATGGGGTCCCAAAGAGTCAGACATGACTGAGCGACTGAACTACAACATCATTATTGTTATTCTTTTAAAAAGTGCTGGTAAATTCTTATGACTGATATATTTCAACTCGAGCCAAGATAGAAAGGTATAAGCTGATCACTTGGGTTGGAGATTTATTTCCTTCCAATTAAAAATAATAAACAAAACATTTATTGAGCCTCACTGTACCTCAGGCCCTCTGCTGGGAGTTGACATCTTTTTTTTTGACTTGATCCTAGTCCATGAGCTAGCTAAGCAGAGACACATGTTATTCCCATTTGACATATGTGAAAACTGAAGCTCAGAAAAAATAAGTGATTCTCAAAGTCATTCAACTAATAAAAGGCAAGTCCAGACTAAAATTCATGTTTTCTGACTTAAAACCTGATGCTTTCTCCATAGTACCACCCTATCACTTTCCCTTGACCTGAATCCACCCATCTCTGTTGATTGATTACCATGCTTTCCCCAAATTCTGACTTGGTGTAATGACAAGCTCAATTCCTTTGCCTGCAGTCTTCAGGATCTTCAGGCAGATCTTCAGGCATGAGATGAAATGCTTTCATTTCAAAGACTTTTTAAATCCTTACTTTACAAAGATTTTTAATGCTTAAAAAATTTTTTTTCTTTGGCATGTGAAATTTCTTGCTTTCATTTCAGTTCAGTTCAGTCACTCAGTCATGTCCAACTCTTTGTGACCTCATGGACTGTAGCATGCCAGGCTTCCCTGTCTATCTCCAACTACCTCCCAGAGCTTGCTCAAACTAGTGTCAATAAAGTCGGTAATGCCATCCAACCATCTCATCTTCCGTCGTCCCCTTTTCCTCCTGCCTTCAATCTTTCCCAGCATCAGGGTCTTTTCCAATGAGTCAGTTCTTTGCATCAGGTGCATTTCTTGCTTTGCAGTTGCCCAAATCTATAAGTTCAATGTCTTATATCTCGTTAAAGAATTGGATGATAGCTATATTGAGTAATCTGCAGGGTTTATGCTGAGTAACTTGAAAACAATCATATTAAGATAAAGGTAAATTCAGAGCTGATGACTGTGCCATCTATGAGAAAGACTCAGAATACCACAGCGCCCAGTTGGGTGTTTTAGGTAATGAATGAAAATTTGCCCAACTGTTCAGTTGATTGTAGCAACAGAGTAAATGGGAGAATGTTTCTTTACAAAGCGAACATTTCGCTTTGCAAAACTCAGTTTTGTTTGATTTTTGGCCTGGTTTTCATTCTTGTCTTTCTTTTTCTCTGGGCATGGCTCCATCCATTGTAATTCTTAGTATCTCAGTCTGCCTGACTTTCCACTTGGATTAATCATGCAGAGCTCTGAATGGGTCCAGCACAGTCAGGTTGCTGCTGCGTGCTCCATGGTTTCACTGGTTGCAGAAATGCAGCACCTTGAAGGGGATCCACATGAACTGGGTCCTGAGTGGGATGTGGTAACCCCCTCAAATCTCTTTGTCATAGGCTGATGTCAGAGAATTATTTAGTAATTTGGACAGTTTCTAGGCTGTTTCTGTGGGGAGAAAATGCTAAGGACTTGTATATAAGTGAGTCGTTTGTAGATTCAGCCATTCATCAAAACATTTTCTTTTTAACTTTAAAAATATGTATTTATTTATTTTAATTGGAGGACAGTCACTTCACAACACTGTGGTGGCCCCTGCCGCACATCATCACCAATCAGCCATGGGTGCACATGCGACCCCCCCAATCCTGAATCCCCCTCCCACCTCCCTCCCCACCCCATCCCTCTGGGTTGTCCCAGAGCACTGGCTTTGAGTTGCCCTGCTTCATGTATCGAACTTGCATTGGTCATCTGTTATACATATGGTAATATACATGTTTCAATGCTGTTCTCTCATATCATCCCACCCTCGCCTTCTCCCATATAGCCCAGTAGTCTGTTTTTTACATCTGTGTCTCTTTTGCTGCCTTGCATATAGGATCATCATTACCATCTTTCTAAACTCTATATGTATGCATTAATATACTGTTTTGGTGTTTTTCTTTCTGACTTACTTCACTCTGTATAATAGGCTCCAGTTTCATCCACCTCATTAGAACTGACTCAAATGTGTTCTTTTTTTTTATAGCTGAGTAGTATTCCATTGTTTATATGTACCACTACTTTCTTGTCCATTTGTCTCCTGCTGGGCATCTAGGTTACATCAAAACATTTTCAAGGGTCTTTCTAGTTGTTTCCCTTTAAACTTCCACTACTCAGCACAGATGACTCATTGCAAAAGACCCTGGTGCTGGGAAAGATCAAGTGCAGAAGGAGAAGAGGACATCAGAGAATGAGATGGCGGATGGCATCACTGATGCAGTGAACATGAACTTGGGCACACTCCCGGAGACAGTGAGGGACAGGGAGGCCTGGCGTGCTTCAATCCATGGGATTGCAAAGAGTCAGACATGACTGGGCGACTGAACAATGGCAACTCAGCACGGTGCCTTACATGATCGTTTCTCTTGACTCAATGAATGAATGAATGAATGAGTGAAGAAAAAGCACTGTGCTGTGGGAGCATGTAAGAAAGAGGCTTCATTCCTCAGAGAAGACTCCAGGAGGAAGAGATACATAAGAGGAGCCTTGAAGGATGAGCAGGTGTTAGTCATGGACTAAGGAAGTGTTTGCAAATCTGTATCTTCTGGAATCCTCATCATAAGAAAGGACAGAAAGTGGCAAGGAGGGGCACAGCCAACTACAGAGACAGTCCAGAATGTCACACACACGCTCTTCCTGCTCCAGGAAGAGCGCTGGACACGGGGCAGGAGGTAGCTAGATTTATTTTTCTTTGTTCAATGAATACTTATTAACATAAGTAATAAGTAAGCCCAACATAACAATATGAGTTGGGCACTCTTGGGCTCCAAAATCACTGTGATTTAATTGACTGTGTTTGGTCTTACTGCAGCCTAAAGGGTCTTTAGTGTTGGCTCGCAGGCTCTTTGTTGCAGCATGTGGGGTCTAGTTCCCTGATGAGGGATCAAACCTGGGCCCCCTGCCTTGGGAGAACAGAGCCTCAGCCACTGGAGCACCAGGCAAGTCCCCAGCCATTCTCAGGAAGTGATGCTACCAAGATGCTCCTGTGTGCCCACATCTGCTTGTTACTAAGTCTGGGCTGTCCCTTCTGCTCTACGTTGCTTCAGGCACAATCAGAATCTCCAGATGATTTTTTTTTTTTATTGTATTGTGGTAGGAACACTTGACATGAGATTCACCCCTCGTAACGAATTTTCAGTTGGATAATACTGTATGGTTAGGGCTTCCCTGGCAGTCAGCGTTAAAGAATCTGCCTGCAATGCAGGAGAGATGGGTTTCATCCCTGGGTTGGGAAGTACCCCTGGAGAAGGAAATGGCAGCTCACTCCAGGATTCAGGTCTGGGAAATCCCATGCATAGACGAGCCTGGCGGGCTACAGTCCATAGGGTTGCAAAGAGTCGACAACTTAAGTGACTGAGCTGAGCATGCACGCACCTTGGTGCCTATGATGCAGTCAAGAGGCATGGCTGAAAGGCCAGTGTGGATACAATTCATGATATGAGCCCGCTGAAGGAGCCTTGGTGATTCAGATTTGCTAGGCTGGATTGACAGATATGACTTTGGATGAAAACAGCATGTGGCTATTGTTTCTAATAGACTGTGCTTCTAACCTGTATTTAGTGAGTAGTCCCTGCAGCCAATGGGCTATTGGCTTCTGGACCCAGGCGCTCAAGCTCATTTTTCTCTCCCTAAAAGCACGATCATTTCCAGAGGGCAGCACATCTTAGAACCCTGTTCCTGGGGGCTGCTTTGTCAGGAGAGGGAGATACAGTAAGAGTCTGTCGGGAACAAAGACATCCTTGACAATGGCCATTTATCTTGCTACCTGCAACATGCCCTTTGGTGTGATAGCTGCCTGGGCTGGCTGGGATTATTTATCTTGAGCGCACACTGATATATGGAAGTGAGCTCCTGGCAGGCTTCCTTCCTTTCTCCGCTCTCTGCCTGGCCAGTCTTCTCCATTCACTCTTCCATATCAGAGGGCTGTCAGCCAGCGTGTTCCTGGGGAATAAGAGGGGAGGGCAAGTGCCTTGCAATATCTTAGGAGAAATTATCTTCTTTGTAAGCAGGACTTGATCTGGTTTCTTCTTTCCTGTTGGTTCAGCCCTGGGAAATCAGAGATGCTGAGGAGAGGATCTGGCAGGTGTAAGGAATGCAGAAGTGGGCTACTCCCCAGCAGTGATCGCCTTTCAGCAGACCCTCCCTCCTCTTCTGCCTTTTCAAAGAATGGCTTCCTTCTGCTGCTTGGGCTAAATGCAGGTGATGCTAACATCACAGTGACAATTGCGGGAGAACCCCTGGCAGCAGCTCTCCCCCATTTTGTGCCTTGGAAAATACTACTCCCTCTCTTAAGAGTCTTGCTTTCTCCCTAAATCCCCCTGGCCGACTTCTGCTGGATATTATACATTCAGCTCAGGCTTGACCTTTTTTCTCAGCATCACTTGTCCGGTTTCCCATCTCAAACTGTGCCGAAGGTTTTTCAGGACCATCTAGAGAAAGAGTTACTATTCAGGGGCCCTGGTATTTTTCGGCAGTCCCAACACAGGTGTGCAGTGGAGATGGGCACACACGCGTTCACACACACAGACAGACAGACAGACACATGTCTGCGCTCTGCCACCCAGTGGGAATGAGGTCATAGCCTTAATGGCTTAGTCTACAAATTGTGAACTCAGTGTCTGTAAATGTTATCAGAATGGCAAGAAATGGAAATTGTTCTCCAAAGACTTAAGCTGAGCAAAGTTTAATGAAGGGACTTTTCAGCAGTGTGGGTAAGCCAATAAGGGGTAAAATACTCAGGAACTGGTGATAGGAGGAAGGGACAAGGCTTAGGAATCTAAGGTGCTTCCATGTCCTGGCTATTGTAAATAGTGCTGCAATGAACATTGGGGTGCATATATCTTTTTGAATTATGATTTTCTCCGGGTACATGGCCAGGAGTGGGATTGCTGGGTCATATGGGTTCCTTACTTTTTAGGGAACCTCCATGCTGTTCTCCACAGTGTCTGTGCCAATTTACATTCCCACCAACAGTGTAGGAGGGTTCCCTTTTCTCCACATCCTCTTCTGCATTTACTGTAGATTTTTTTGGTGATGGCCATTCTGGTTTGTGTGAGGTGATATGCCTCATTGTAGTTTTAATTTGCATTTCTCTAATAGTGATGTTGAGCCTCTTTTCATGTGTCCATTGACCATCTGTATGTTGTCTTTGAAGAAATGTCTATTTAGATCTTCTGCCCATTGTTTGATTGGGTTGTTTGATTTTTTGATATTGAGCTGCATTTTGTATATTTTGGAGATTAATCCCTTGTCAATTGCTTCATTTGCAAATATTTTCTTCCATTCTCTTTGTTTATGGTTTCCTTTGCCGTGCAAAAGCTTTTAAGTTTGACTGGGTCCCATTTGGTTTTGTTTGCTTTTAGCTGCCCTGGCACATGGGGTCTTAGTGAGGCATGTGGGGTCTTAGTGAGGCACGTGGGGTCTTAGTGAGGAACGTGGGATTTCAGTTCCCCAACCAGAGATGGAACGGTGCCCCCTGCAGTGGAAGCACTGGACCACCAGGGAAATCCCTACTTTTTCTTTTCTGAACCACTTTAGCAATCTGGAAAGCTGATAGATCCGTTTTCAAAATAATATTTCTAAATGCAAAAATAGAATACATAGGATTACAAAAGAAGCCAGTTATTTTAAAATGCAGTTGCCAAAATGCTAAAAATACAAACTTGTTGTATAATCATATATTTACTTGCTTATTAACACGTGGACTGCACAATCTAGTGGCAGAATGAACAATTGCCAAACTTTCTGCATAATGATAAGTGTAAATGATATTTCAAGATACCTGTAATAGCTGAAATAATATGAAAGTATCTGATGTTTTTTGTTGGTGATAAAGTCTTAGGCACTTTTTAATATTGGTGTTTCCCTGGTGGCTTAGTGGTTAAATATCTGCCTGCTAGACACAGGTTCAATCCTTGGGTCAGGTAGATCCCCTGGAGGTGGAAGTGGCTACCCACTGTAGTATTCTTGCCTGGGAAATCCCATGGACAGAGGAGCCTGGTGGGCTACAGTCCATGAGGTTGCCAAGAGTTGGACATGACAGTGACTAAACAACAACAATGCTAATACATCTGTGCTTTGTTGCCTACCTTCATAGTTGAGGAAAATGCTAAATTTCAGGTGAGTAGAGTGTAGTGATACAGATCAATATATTATTTTTTTTCCATCTAAGTTCACTGATCCCTGAATTCTGTTCAAGTGCTACTTCAGTTCACTTCAGTTCAGTTCAGTCACTCACTCGTGTCCGACTCTTTGCGACCCCATGAATCGCAGCACGCTGGGCCTCCCTGTCCATCACAAACTCCTGGAGATTACTCAAACTCATGTCCATCGAGTCGGTGATGCCATCCAGCCATCTCATCCTCTGTCGTCCCCTTCTCCTCCTGCCCCCAATCCCTCCCAGCAACAGAGTCTTTTCCAATGAGTCAACTCTTCGCATGAGGTGGCCAAAGTATTGGAGTTTCAGCTTCAGCATCAGTCCTTCCAATGAACACCCAGGACTGATCTCCTTTAGGATGGACTGGTTGGATCTCCTTGTAGTCCAAGGGACCCTCAAAAGTCTTCTCCAACACCACAGTTCAAAAGCATCAATTCTTTGGCGCTCAGCTTTCTTCACAGTCCAACTCTCACATCCATACATGA